>NC_042617.1:169500004-169815592 GCF_901001135.1 Rhinatrema bivittatum
TCTTTTCTGGCATATACAGCACAACTCAAAGCAGTTCATATAAGAACTAACACCATGTACTTGATATGACAGTAATTTTCAACAGTCTGTGTAAGTCAGCGTATACATGCATATGTCAGCAAGTGTAAAGGTATAGCGGTATTTTATAAACCGTGTGCCAGGAACTGCACAGTTTACATAATAGTGTGTATCTAAGTCTTGAATTTGGGTGAATTAAGCTCTAGCTTCTCAGTTGCCAGTGAAAGGTATTTAGGAGGGGGAGAAGAGTTAGCAAGAAAGTTGCCAGGGAGAGGAGTCAGCAGCCCATCCCAGAAAAAGTGAAAGCCAGCAGCATGCAGAGTCACATGGAGGCAAGATGACAGAGGCAGCCAGCACTGGAGACAGGAATGTACGCTCCAACAGATCCCAAAGTGGGAGAATTGCAACCAGGTAGAGCAGATGGCTCAGTTTGGTCTTTTCTATTGTCATGGACTATGTTGCTGAAAGATAAATCCCAGAGAAAAGCAAAAGGGGCAATAGTGCTTAGAAGAGTCAGAGCCACTGCTGACAGCACTGGTGCTGAGTGGGGGGGGGATGAGACCTGCAGAGAGAACATCGGGCTGGGTCAGCACTGTTCTGAGATCCTGCACAATCTGGAAGGACAGTGCAAGAAGTAAACCCAGGGAACCCGGAAGCAGCTGTCTAAAATGTTACCAATGAATCTTCAGGCCTGGGAGAATGAGAATCAGTTTTATTACACCTCAAAGCTGACAGCTCCCTTGGTCAATGGAAGAAAAAAAAAACTGATTTTTGTTTCCAGCCACAGGGGAAGATTTTTGCCTTAATTAAAATTTGAAGGTTTTGGAGCCACCCTGTATCACATCTTAGCTATAGACATTTGGTTCCAAATGCGGTGCAACAACAAAGATAGGCAATTCGAAGCAAGGCGGTCCCTGCAACAGCGCAACAAAGAACCGAATAGGTCGTTAATCCTGCGACTTTAGTTTGCATTACTGTGCCTCTGCATCATAATTCTAAATAAATAAAATGTTCAAATTCTTGTGCTAAGATCCCTTTCACTTGATGAACTGCAGTATTCAGATACAGAGTTTTAATAAAGGAGAAAAACTTGGGATTAGCCCACAAAAAAATAGATAAAAAGGCTTGTCCGGCACTAGTGCACAAGCACTTATTTCTACAGAACTGAAAAATTCCACCCCACCCCCAGTACAAATGTGCTTTAAGGCTTAAAACGCCCAAATTCCAGTTCAATCTGAACCTACTGGTGATCAGAGTTTATCAAGGAGAACCACAGTAGCCCATAACCAACTAGATTTATTATAGTCATCCTTAAGGCTGATTTTTTTTTTTTGGTCTGAATCTTCTATTGCAAAGAATAAAATTTACATTTATTAAGATTTATAACCTGCCTAACACTAAAAGGCCTAGGCGGTAGCTCTTAACTACCAAAAAAAAGCTATATTCTGCTAATTTATTTAGAATTATGATGCAGAGGCACAGTGATGCAAACTAAAGTCACAGGATTAACTTCCTATTCAGTTCTTGTTGCGCTGTTGCAGGGACCACCTTGCTTCGATTTGCCTATCTTTGTTGTTGCACCGCATTTGGAACCAAATGTCTATAGCTAAGAAAAATTTTTTTACCACCTTTGGGCGCCCTGCGGCACTTCTCCATCGCCATGGGAACAGAAGAGAAGAAAAAAATATCACCTGAAACTGAAAAAAGGGGAAAAAACCAGAACTGCAATGTGAGGGAGAGACCCGATCGGAAGCCCCCCCCCCCCCCCCCCCGACGTCACCAGGGGCAGCTCCGACCGTTGAAAGGTGCCCTGCCACCAGGCACCGTGCGCCGAAGGGGGCGCAACAAAGGGGCCCTCCCCTTTGTGCACCCCTTAGTGCAACCTGTAGTGCAAATGCCAGTTAATATCTTTGCAATTGAATATCTCTCCTTTGTTTAATATACTTCCTGTTATCCCTTTTTGCTCAATTGTTAAAAATCCTGCATTTTGAGCTTTTGTAAACTGGTATGATGGCTTAACTGAATGATGGTATATAAAACTCATTAAATAAATAAATACTGACTTTATTAGTAGTGTTATACAGCATGCATATTACTAATTGCTTTTTCTTATAAATAGCACCCAATGTGCCTTTGTATAGGAAGAAATCCATAGGTGCCCGCCCTGTGGGTGGATGAGCACCCCCATTATTGCCTCCTGCATGCCTGTGATCATTCAGTAGCTGAGAGCTCCATGCTGCAGGGGAAGCAGGAAGGATTTTTTTTTTTTTTAATGATTTTTATTTATATATATATACCAGCATTCAATCTGAGATATCACATTGGCTTACATTCAGGTACTGTGGGTATTTTCTGTCTTCCTGCTTCTGCACCCATCTCCCCCTGCAGTCTCTGGGCTGCCTATGGAATGTCTGACCAATGGGCTGCAGGGGACTAGAGAGGAGCGGCAGTGTAGGACAGACGGGCTTCCTGAGAAGCAGTGGTGATGCAGAGGGTCTGGGAAAGGGCAAGGGAGGGACAGAGGAGCTGTGATGGAGGGAGAGGGTGACTGTTGTGACTGTTGTGAGATGGAGAAGGAATGCTGACCAGGAGAAGAACTGTGAGGAGAATTGGGGCTGGTACTGGAGCTGTGGGAGAGGAGGAAGAGTGGACATCTGTGAAGATAGGAGGGACTGGGAGAGGAGTTGAGAGAGGGGACATGGGCCGCGATGGGTTGTGATTAGAAGAGTTGGGATGATGGGGTTAGGCAAAGGGGTGAGAGCGATAAGACTGGGAAAGGAGCTGTGTGGGACAGAGAAGGGGGGGGTTCTAACAGGGGAAGGGTTTTGAGAAGAGGGGGAATCACGGTGGAGAGAAGAGGCGTTCAGGGATGAGAGGAGGGATGGAAGTGGCAGGAGGGGTGAGAGAAGATGATGAGCTGTAGAGAGGCAGCTGTCAGAAAAAGATATACACATGGAAGAAAAATAACAGAAATGATAAAGGCATGGAGAGGAAGACCAAAGAAAGAAATGAGGAGGCAGAGGGGAAAGCAAGCAGACACAAATGCTGGAAAATTATTTTGTGTTTGTTGAAGATTTCTGTGCTACCTGGGATGGGCCCAGGGTGTGGGACAGATGGCAGTTGCCCATTTTTTTTTCCAGCCCTGCATTCACCGGGGTAAATACTGTATTTTACTGGAAGGCGTTTATGGTGGCAAGCCGTGCCACGGGCTGAAAATCTCTCTTAAAAAATTGCTCCTTTTTGGCCGCTCCAATACTGAGAGGGGCTGCGGTCAAGGCGTGACAAAAAATTTTTTTTTAAATTCTTCTTTTATATCCCACAGAATACAGTGAGGTTTCCAAGCAGAGAGTGGGAAGCACCACATGCAGCTGTGGCCCTAGAACTGGGGGGAGATGCTGACTGCTAGAGCTGCTGGGGCTGAGCATACGGAGGCGCCGGGGGGGAGTCGCGTGCACTCTGCAGGCATGGCACCGGCTTGGGCCAGGAGAAGGGATGGGGGAGGCAGGAGCAACTCCCTTAAAAATAAAAAGAGCTGTATGTGGGCTCAGGGAGAGCAGAGCAAGAAAGTGGCCCAAGCCTGAGGAGGAAGAGAAATAAAAAAAAATCAAGAGCTGAGCTGAGCCTGACAACGAAGAGAAGTCTAACAGGCTGAGGAAGAGTGAGGGGTGGGGAGCGGCGAAGGGATGAATGAACCAAGCCTGCAGAAGAAGAGATCTGGCTAAGGAAGAGAGTGGAGAGAGGGGAAGAGGAACTGAGAGGGGAACAGAGAAGGATGGGTCAAGGGGAAAATGGGGAGAACAGCAAGCTAAGGGGGGAGCATGGAGTGAAGTAAGCAGAGGGGTTAAACCCTCTGGACCCCAATTGTAAGTCAAAGTATGCCCATGCATAATTTAAGGTTAATTTAAAAGGTGCAGAGGAAGTAGGGAAGGGAAGGGGAAAGGGGGATAAGATAGGGATAGGAGGAGGAAGGGATTAACAGAATGTGAGAAAAAGGGGGGCTTGAGAGAATGGTGAGGACAGGCAAGGGGGGGAAGACTGGGGTGTGGATAGGTTGCAGGGGGGTGGGGAAGGGGGGGGGGGCGGCGATTGTTATGGATGAGCTGGGGTTTAAGAGAACAATGACTGGTGGGACTTTGAGTGTATTGACCACATGAGTCTTTTCCATGTCCGTATGATCTGCTACTCTCTGGATATTGTCACACTCACAACCCACTATGGGGCGGATTTTCAGAGCCCTGCTCGCCTAAATCCGCCCAAAACCGGGCGGATTTAGGCGAGCAGGGCCCTGCGCGCCGGTGAGCCTATTTTACATAGGCCTACCGGCGCGCGCAGAGCCCCGGGACTCGCGTAAGTCCCGGGGTTCTCCGAGGGGGGGCGTGTCGGGGGCGGGCCCGGTCGTCGCGGCGTTTCGGGGGCGTGTCGGCAGCGTTTTGGGGGCGGGTACGGGGGCGTGGCTACGGCCCGGGGCGGTCCGGGGGCGTGGCCGCGCCCTCCGTACCCGCCCCCAGGTCGCGGCCCGGCGCGCAGGAGGCCCGCTCGCGTGCGGGGATTTACTTCTCCCTCCGGGAGGCGTAAATCCCCGGAGAAAGGTAAGGGGGGGGGGGGAGACAGGGCCGGGCGGGTGGGTTAGGTAGAGGAAGGGAGGGGAAGGTGAGGGGAGGGCGTTAGAGGATTCCCTCCAAGGCCGCTCCGATTTCGGAGCGGCCTTGGAGGGAACGGGGGTAGGCTGCGCGGCTTGGCGCACGCCGGCTATACAAAATCGATAGCCTTGCGCGCGCCGATCCAGGTTTTTAGCAGATATGCGCGGCTCCGCGCGTATCTACTAAAATCCAGCGTACTTTTGTTTGCGCCTGGAGCGCAAACAAAAGTAGGCCTATTCGCGGAGTCTGAAAATCCGCCCCTATGTTTTTTTCCCCCTTTTTCGTTGGGCTCTGTAATTTGTGTTGAATTCAGCACCCCCAATGATTTCCTAAAGTTGCCTCCTATGAAGGAATCTAGAAGGTGGAGGCATTATGAAGGTATTATTACACGACAGAGAGAGTAACAGTTACTAGGGTGGCCAACTTTTCCATGGACCATAACTGGACACCACACTAAGCTTCATGCTTTGGGAGGGAAGGTGGGGGAAGGTTACAGACTACTGTCAGTTGTCAACCCACTGGTTACTTGGCTTTCAAGCACCCCGTCAATATACTTCGTTTTCTAAAATGTTATTTCAACTATCCTCATAAAGACATCAACCACAGCCTCTCTCATACAGTTTTGCTCTCTATCACAACTAAAGCCTTTCTAATACATACACACCTCCATACTTTCCCATAAACACACAGCATCCTATCTTATACACACATGCACACTCCCAAACACACAGCCTCCTCTCTCATACACACAGCCTCCTCTGTCAGACACACACACACACACGGCCTCCTCTCTCATACACACATGCACACTCCCAAACACACAGCCTCCTCTCTCATACACACAGCCTCCTCTGTCAGACACACACACACACACGGCCTCCTCTCTCATACACACATGCACACTCCCAAACACACAGCCTCCTCTCTCATACACACAGCCTCCTCTGTCAGACACACACACACACATGACCTCCTCTCTCATACACACATGCACACTCCCAAACACATAGCCTCCTCTCTCATACACACAGCCTCCTCTGTCAGACACACACACACACACGGCCTCCTCTCTCATACACACATGCACACTCCCAAACACACAGCCTCCTCTCTCATACACACAGCCTCCTCTGTCAGACACACACATGACCTCCTCTCTCATACACACATGCACACTCCCAAACACATAGCCTCCTCTCTCATACACACAGCCTCCTCTGTCAGACACACACACGCACACGGCCTCCTCTCTCATACACACATGCACACTCCCAAACACACAGCCTCCTCTCTCATACACACATGCACACTCCCAAACACATAACTTCCTATCTCAGACAAACATGCACACTCCCAAACACACAGCCTCCTGTCTCAGACACAAGTAGTTTGCGCTCCCTTTCCTTAAAACCTTCCCAGCCTTTCATCTGTGTCTCCCTTGTGCCATCTGTCTCTTAATATGCCCTCCCCCTCCTCTGTGCACTCCTCTCGTGCTGCTTTCCTGTTTCTAGTCCCCTCCCTCCCCATGCTCTTATCTTTCTCTCCCTCCTTCTTCCCTCCTGTCTCCCTCTCCTCCACATTGCCTTCCTCTTTCTCTATCTCCTTTCCTCCTGTGTCCCCCTGTCTCCTTTGTGCCTCATCTTTTCCTTCCCTTCCGCTATCTGTCTCCTACCTTCCCTCATGCTCCCATTGTGCCTTTCCCCTTCCCTGTGACCTTCCTTCCATACTCCCTCTCTATCTCTTTTCTCCCTTGCTTCCCATGTGTCTATCTTCCTTTCCCTCCCCTTTTCTCTGTGCCCCTCTCTGTCTCTCCCCTTTCCTCACCCTGTGACTCTGACTGTCTCTTCCCCTCCTCTGTTCCTGTGTCCCTCAGCTGGCTCGCTGCAGCCCCTCCCTCGGGTCTTAGCCCAGCCCTCAGTGAGGGAGAGGGAGGGACCCAGAGGGCATTGCTGCAGAGATCTGTGGAGCCAATGAGGGCTGTGCTTTGCCGCTGCAAAAATCCCAAAGCTGAAAATATTCACTCCTTTTAACCAACAGATCATAGATAGGATTTTTCACTTGACTAGTACCATACTGACATTTGACTGATTGACTTGGCTGGTTCCTTTCTAGTACAGCTCACGGCACACCGCTGCATTAATCTCCAGACTGTTTCTGGAGACAAAACTCAGGAGCCTCTCCTACCTTTGGGAGAGTCTCCCTCCTTCTACCCTTCTGGGCAAGGATCCTTCCTCACTTAGACAGCTTACCGACTTCTGCACTTCTAGATCCTGCTTTTCTATTTTATGGCTTATTCCATTAATGCACCTCTGGCAGGGGTGCCTTCTGGTACATGAACCAAACCAGTATTATCCCTGAGGTAAAGACTGTAATAAATGCTGGGAGCCCATGGGGATCCTTAAATTTGATTCTGATGAATGAACTGGTTTTACTTGTAAGGTTGTTTAGGCCTTCACCATAGGTTAAAGTGAGGAAAGTTCCAACAATGGAAGGTTCTAGGAGTGTAGAGTATTTTTTGATTTATTTTCCTAGTCCATCCCAAATGGATAGGCCTCTGTCAGAAATTTATCTAGGTATCGCCATGAAGTACTAGAGGGAGTTGTTGATCAGAGGAGTAAAGTGGCTGTGGCTCTGCTAAGCTACCGAAAGGGAAGGATGGTTTCTGCCATTCGAAGAGTGTGTTGCCCTCATTCTATTTATAAAATGTATAGCCTGCCAATCCAGAGATCTTAGCGAGTTACAATAAATATACACAGTATTAAAAGAAACATAATTCAATACAATATTGAGATGTAACTTTTAAACAGATAGGATAAAAGCATACATACAAGGTACGGAGGCTAATTCTCAACCACATTTATCACAGTGGCCAAGCACGAAAGTGACCAAAAGGCTAAATTAGACTGGAAATGCAAGAAAAAAAACAAAAACAGATGAGATTTCAGAACTTTTCTGAAGCGCAATAGGTCATTTTCTGTCTTAAGGAACTCTGGGAGTTCGTTTCATAGTTGATAGCCTGCAACAGTAAACATAAGGTCACGACACTGGGCTAATCGGCTCTTTTTAAAGTCAAGGGATAACCAACAGACTTTTTGTTGTAGATCGTAAAGAACAGGCGGGGCAGTAGATGACAGGTTTGGGAAAACTACTAGGTGCAAGGCCTTTAATAGATTTAAATATTAAATTTAATGCGCCAGCATCTGGGCAACCAGTGAAGCTCTCTCCTGGAGTCAGAGAGATGAGCCCATGTAAAGGAGTCCCAGAGACCAAACGGGCTGCAGAGTTCTGGATGGCCTGTAAGGCCTGCAATGTAGACTGAGGTGTAGGGAACTGCAGTAGTCTAGAGTCGATAGAATTAGAACCTGTGTGATAAGAAAGAAATCAGAGGTATTTAAGAATGGTTTAATAGTGCGGAGCATTCAGAGTTTAAAGAAACAGCTATGAACCAGTGATTGTGTTTGTGGGTGCAGAGAGTGAGAGTAGGATCTAGAAGGGCACTTAAAGCTTGAGCTTTGAATTTGATTTGGATGTTAATGCCTTTAAAGGACCAGTGGGTGGGGATGGAATCAACGTATCTCAGTTTTACTAAGATGTAGGACAAGGCTGTTACATGATAACCAGTCACTGATCTGTGAAAAACAAGAGCAAAAGTTATTCGAATGCAGCAGAAAATGTAGAAGTGATAGGGGGAAAAAAATTGTCTGTCATCGGCACACAGTTTGAAGGAGATATTGAGCCGAGAGAGAATATGGAAAAGAGGGAGTAGGTAAATGCTGAACAGTATAGGAGAAAGTGAGGAGCCTTGAGGGACCCCTGTAATAAGAGGTACAGTGGGGGGAGGATGAGTTGCTTGTAAACACTCGGTAAGACCGCTCCATTAGAAAAGATGAAAACCAGCGGCTCAAGACAGACTATGGTGATTTATGGTGTCAAATGTTGCAGATACAGTAGATCAGTAAGAACCAAGAAATATTTAAGTCCCTTGTCAAACCCCTAACTAATCATATCAAAATTACAGAGAGATGGGGTCCCTGTATTATTACGCAGATGGAACCTGAACTGAGACTCAAGAAGCATGTTATTGTCAGTTAGGAAATCCCATAGCTGATTGAAAACTACTTTTTCAATAACTTTGGATAGCATAGGGAGAGATGAAATTGGCCTGTAGGTCACTAATTCAAGAGAATTGACATTTGGTTTCTTAAGGATAGGGCGAACCATTGCCTCTTTTAAATTGGTAGATGTTTTTCCTTCAGCCAGTTGGCGTGAACTCGATGAAGACCGAAAGCAATGCCTAGGAGGGTGAATATTAATATTCCCAGGTCTCAGAGAGAGAAACTTAACCTTGCTGCAGTGTTCACCAATAAGGTATTTGAGTAATTTTCTAACAGGCCGATTCAGTAAAGTCCGCGGGAGAGCGGACAAACGCCCGCTCTCCCAGCGCGCGCACCGGCCCCTCGCCAGTGCGCGCGATGCAGTATTCAAATTAGGTGGCGCGGTAGAAACAGGGAAAAGGAGGTGCTAGGGACAATAGCGCGTCCCTAGCGCCTCCTTTTTCACAGGAGCGGCAGCTGTCAGCGGCTTTGACAGCCGACGCTCAATTTTGCCGGCGTCGGTTTCTCGAGCCCGCTGACAGCCACGGGCTTGGAAACCGGACGCCGGAAAAATTGAGCGTCCGGTTTTCGGCCCGACAGCTGCGGGCCGAATTCAAAATTTTTTTTTTTTTACTTTTTTTTACACTTCGGGACCTCTGACTTAATATCATAGTGATATTAAGTCGGAGGGTGCACAGAAAAGCAGTTTTTACTGCTTTTCTGTGCACTTTCCCGGCGCCAGAAGAAATTAGCGCCGACCTTTGGGTCGGCACTAATGTCTGAAAGTAAAATGTGCGGCTTGGCTGCACATTTTACTTTCTGTATCCCGCGCGCATACCTAATAGAGCCATCAACATGCATTTGCATGTTGAGGGCGCCATTAGGTGCCTCGGGTTGGATGCGCGTTTTCCTCCCTTACTGAATAAGGGCTAAGGGAAAACGCGCGTCCAATAGCAGGCTAACAGTGCGCTTCGTCGGAGCGCACTGTACTGTATCGGCCTGTAAGTGAGAGAAGAGAACTTAAAGTTCCATTTCATGGAGAGGAAGCTCATAGGGAACAAAGGAGACCCTAATTCCTGTACTTGTTAACTCAAGTAGCTTGAGGAATTGACTTCTTGTGATTTGATTTTTTTCTCATCTGATTGAGACTGTCTACTATTGGAATACTGTGTGAAGAACTGTTTTCCAGAACTGTTCTATTTTTGTACTGCTTTACATGATTTTTACTATAGTATATTATTTTGTTTTGGCATCAGGGCTGGTGCAAGAGTATTGGGCACCCTAGGCAACCCTTGAGCTGCCCACCCCCCCCCCCCCCGGTCGTGCCCCCACCTGTTTCGGCACCAACTGTGTGCTTCTCAGGGCGCCGAGCTGTAGGGGGCGCCGAAGAGCAGCCACGTGGTGCCACAAGCGGGGCCTATCCCTGAGAAGCACATAGTCTCTATTTCTCTTTGCCGCGAGCGGGATAGGCCCCGCTTGTGGCACCACGTGGCTGCTCTTTGGCGCCCCCTATGGCTCGGCGCCCTATGCAACCGCTGAAGTTCGCCTAATGGACATGTCGGCCCTGTTTGGCGTACAACACTTGATATGTGGACTTTTGAGAGAGTATTGAGACAAACAGGATAAAAGTTCCGCAGGAAACAGAATGCAATGTTGAATCTGTCTGGATAGAAATACCAGGTGAAAAGGTGAATAAAATAGTAGGTGTATTACTGTCCAACTCGCCAGAATAAACCAACAGTTAATGAAATGCTAAAAGAAATTAGGAAGTTAAAATCAGCAGCACAATAATAATGGGTGATTTCAATAACCCCAGTAATGACTGGGTGAATATTACATCAGGACATTCTAGAGAAGTAAAGTTCCTAGATGAAATAAATGACTGCTTCATGGAGCAGCTGGTACAAGAACCAACAAGAGGGGAAAATATTTTAGACCTAGTCCATAGTAGAAAACAGGACAGAGCATTTGGACATGACAACATGATGGAGCAGAATATTTAAAGATAAGTTTTTGAGAAAGTGGTTTTGAATAATAGCAGCATGACCCACTAAGTAAAAAAAAGCATGAATTTATGTTGCATATAAAATGTATTTAAAAAAATTTTGAATAAGGTTCATAAGAAGTAAAAAACAAAAACTGAGGTTTTTTTTTTAACTGATAATGGTGCTTTAGCTTCTTTCATCTAAGGCTTGTGTTGCCTAGATATTGGCATCTGAAATTTTTCCTCCACAATAAATCACTTGTGCATCAGTAATTATTTTGGGTGCAATTTGTTTATCACATTAGAGATATATCCATGCCAGAAATAATATTCAAAGGTGATGATTCCGAGGAAGTGAAACAAATCTCAATGAACCTGAAAGATGTACTGTTGCGCGTCCCGGCTGCATTGGTGCCATGACCGGGCCTGCTCACCTCGCGCGTCCCTCCACAAGCTCCGGACACTCTTCCCTTGCCTCGGCTGCCAGCTCTTGGTGTCCTCTGCGCCTCCCCCACTCACCGTCATCTTCGCAGGCCTCAAGGTGGAGCTCCCATCAGAGCTCCGCGTCCTCGGCCCCTCCCCTAGCTGCGTGCGCGGCCCGTGTTCCACCCTTTAAAGGGCCCAGGGCGGGATCCTTGGCCCGGACTCCACCTGATGACGTCACCTAGCCTCCACATTTAAGGCGAGGCTCTGCCCCCAGACCCTCGCCTTGGCAAATGGGTCGTCTCTTAGGAGAAGCTAGTTGCCGTCCTGTGTTCCTGCATTCTTCCTCCTTGCCTGTTCCAGTGTTCCTGCGTCCTTGCTCCAGTGTTCCAGTGCTCTTGTGTTCCTGTGTTTTCCAGTGCTCCTGTGTTCCTGTATTCCCGTGGTCCTTCCTGTGCTCCAGCATCTGTTCTTGTTCCTGTCCCGCTACACAGGTTGTACCTACTCAGACTGATTTCACGGTACTGACCTTGGCTAGCCTGACCACATCTGAACTGATTCCCGGTATTGACCTCTGCTTGCCTCTGACCATGATTGGACCGCCGCCTGAAACTGACCACTGCTTGCTACTGACTATGCTCGGACTGATTCTGAAACTGACCCTTGCTTTGGCCGACTACCCTTGGATGGATACCCTGGGCTTTGATCCTTGCGCTCCATAAGGACACTCTCTTTGCTGCCTCGGTGACCACCAGGCCAGCCTGTTCAGACGCTACCCACGGCCTTCTTCTAACTAGACCTATAGGCACTGCCTATCTTGACCGGAGGATCTCCAGTTCCTGTCTTACTCCATTGGTCTCTGGTTCTCTCCATTCTGATCTAGTCCAGTTGTTCTCACAAGCTGCGCACCCTTGCTCGTGGTGGGCACACCTCTCTGCTACCTCTCCGGGAGACCCTCAGAGGCCCACCTAAGCCCAGGCGGTCAGGGAATCCAAGGGCTCAACCCAAGGAGCCCCCAGACTGTTATTGGTGAAGCTTCAGCTATCCTCGTTCTCCTTGTGTGTTCCGCCTCCTGGCGGCAGGCGCCCCCTGAGAATCCTCAGAGGGCCATACCAATCCTGTGCCAGGCCAAGGGTCCACCTCCAGCGCAACATGTACTAGGGCAAACTGACAAATTAAAGAGTAGCAAATCACTTGGACCAGATGGTTTACACACCAGAGTGCTGAAAGAATTGAGAAATAAAATTGCGGATCTGCTATTGGAAATTTGTAAACTATCGTTAACATTGTCTATGGTATCTGATGACTGGAGGGTTGCCAATGTAATGCCAATTTTTAAAAAGGTAGCAAGGGGTAATCCAGGAAACTACAGACTAGTGAGTCTGTCGTCTGGACCAGGGAAAATAGTAGAAACTATTATAAAGAAAAAAGTTGCTGAACATATAGATAGGCATAGTCTAATGGGACAAATCCAACATGGATTTAGCCAAGGGAAGTTTTGCCTCTCAAATTTGCTACTTTTTTTGAGGGCATAAATCAACATGCAGATAAAGGTGAGCCAGTTGATATCCTGTATCTGGATTTCCAGAAAGCATTTGACAAAGTCCCCATGAGAGATTTCTTAGGAAATTAAAAAGTCATGGGTTAGGGGGCAGTGTCCTATTGTGGATTGCCAACTGGTTAAACGACAGAAAACAGAGAGTAGAGCTAAATGGTAAATTTTCCCAATGGAGAAAGGTGAATAGCAGAGTGGCCCAGTGATCTGTCTGGGACCACTGCTTTTTAATTTATTTATACATGACCTGGAAATGGGGACATCGAGTGATGACACAAAATTATTCAAAGTTGTTAAATTACAAAAGGATTGTGAGAAATTGCAAGATAATATTGCAAAACTGGGAGATGACACTTGAAAATAAATTATATTTAATGTGGACAAGTGCAAAGTGATGCACTTAGGGAAGAGCAACCCAAATTATGGCTACAAATGTAAGGTTCCACATTAGGAGTCACCACTAGGAGTCATTGAAGATGTGTTGAAAACTTCTTGGCAACAGCAGCCAAGAAAGTAAATAGAATGTTATGAATTATTAGGAAAGGAATAGAGAATAAAACAGAGAATATCATAATGCCTCAGTATTGCTCCATGGTACAAACTCATCTTGACTATTGTTTGCAGTTCTGCTCAATACATCCCAAAAAAGATATAGCAGAATTAGAAAAGGTACAGAGAAGGGGATGGAACAATTCCCCTATGAAGAAAGGCTAAAAAGGTTAGGACTCTTCAGCTTGGAACACCACCCCTGAGGCCTGATTCCCTTGATCTCCCCTGCCTGCTTCATCTCCAAACAGATGAGGCGAAGCAGGCAAGGGAGGTCAGTGGAATAAAGCCTCAGGGGTGGTGTTTGCCAAACACCACTGAGGCATGACTCCACTGAGATCCTCTGCCTCCTTTTAATAAACGCCACCTCAGAGGCATGACTCTGCTAAGTTCCTCTGCCTCCTTTTAACAATTGTAATCTCTGAGACGTGACTCCTCTGAGCTCCTCTGCCTCCTTTCCCCAGATGCTACCACTGAGGCATGACTCTACCGACTTCCCCTGCCTCCTTCAACCCAAACAGTTCTTGAAGAGAAGCAGGCAGGAGAAGACAGTGAAGTCACGACTGTTTGTATTTACAAAACACCACCACCACTGAGGCCTGATTCCACTGACTTCCCCTGCCTGCCTCAGTTGTTGAGGTGAAGCAGGCAGGGGAGGGTCAGAGGAATCAGGCCTCAGTGTAGTGTTTGACAAACAATACAGCGGCGGGGGGGGGGCATGACTTCACTGAGATTCTCTGACTTTTCTACTAAAAACCAACACTTAAGAATAATTTATCCTTTATCATCCTGGCTTCCTCCAACCCTAACCACTGAGGCCTGTCACTTACAGCTACAGCATGCCTTGTTCCAAATATTACCAATGAGGCCTGTCATTTATAGCTACAGCATGCCATGTTCTAACCATTACCAATGAGGCCTGTCACTCACAGCAACTACAACATGCCATTTTCTAACATTAACCAATGAGGCTTGTCACTTACAATGACAGCATGCCATTTTCCAAACATTACCATTGAGGCCTGTCGCTTACATCAGCTACAGAATGCCATGTTCCAACCATTAACACTGAGGCCTCTCACTTTCAACTATGGCATGCCATGTTCCAACCATTAACAATGAGGCCTATCACTTACAACTTCAGCATGCCATCTTCCAACCATTAACACTGAGGACTGTCAATTACAGTTACAGTATGCCATGTTCCAACCATTACAAATGAGGCTTGTCACTCACAGCTATGACATGCCATGTTCAAACATTAACCACTGAGACCTGTCTCTTACAGCTAGGGCGTGCCATGTTCAAACATTAACCACTGAGACCTGTCTCTTACAGCTAGGGCATGCCATGTTGAAACCATTACCACTGGGGACCTAACCATAGACTGCATTACAAATTTACTGAAACACTCCTCAGGATTTTAAGACCAGTCTTCATCTTTGATATTCACCTTGTCATTTCTTGCTCTTGCCACGGCTATGTATTCTTTTGTACACTTGTGGCACCGCTTCATAAATTTACCCTTGCTTATTCACAGGTAGTGTTATTGTTGTTTGAGTCCTTGGTGTTATTACTGTTATGTTACGATGGGATTGCAGTATAGATTTTGAGTGTCTTTTTTGTGGGGTTTTGTGTTAATTCACAATGTGCCAGGCAGTGGAAGGTGTTTGTGCTGCTGTTACTGTGAGGTGACACCAGAATTTGAAAATATCTTTTAGTATGATGAGCTGTAAGGGAAACATCCAAGCTCCATTGTTTGGGGGAATTTCAGTGGATTCACAGAGTTAGAGAACTGGAGGTGCAGGATTTATATTGACATTCTGTCTCTTCCTATATATTCCAGACTTCACTCTCATAGCCATATAGAATTAGTTGACTGAGGCTATCAACATAATTTTATAGTAGTTTTACTAGAAGTGTGAAATTGGCCAGCTTTAAAAAATTACGCAGAAGACCCTTTGGACTTTTTTTTATTAACACTATTTTTTAACCAATTTTAAATCAGGATCCATGCTATAGAGGTGGGTGTGATGAAGAAATGTCATTTTGGCTCCCCCCCCAAAAAAAAAAAATTCTTCTGTCTAGAGATGCCACTGATTTTCTGTGACCTTAAGCATTAGTACAAGAAGGATTAAGGGGGCGATGCTGGAGAGGCACACAAATGCATTGGCCCCTGAGCACCGGAGACCCTTGGTGCGCCACTGGGTGTGAGCCATATGGGGCCACAAGTGGCGGCAAAGAGGAGTGGAGATTTGGCGGGCCGCGAGCAGTGCCCAACCTGCTCGTGACCCAGAAAACCACACAGTCAACGGGCATGATCGAGAATGAGGTAGGAGTCGGGGGGAGGGGGCGCAAGGGAGAAGGCTCGCCTAGGGTGCCTAAACCCCTTGCACTGGCCCTGAACCCGTGAAAGAGCATTCTCCATCGCCTGCCCTAAATTATGGAACTCAATCCCATTGGAACGTAGAATGCAATCCAACTTAAAAACATTTAAAAAGGATCTGAAAACATGGCTTTTCTTCAAAGCTTACAATAACGCCCAAACTCTCACAACAATACCTCAGGTAACTGAACTCCCAAATGAACTTTAACTTGCTCAGTTTCCATGGACAGCAATACTCCGAACCACCTCCAGCTGATAACTCATACGTTCCCTTAGCTTGTTAACTTCCACATTATTACATCCCTCCTCTTTACCCTATCTGTCCTTTAACCTAGCTGTAACTATTCCCACCCCCTCTCTATACATCTACCCTACCTTTACCCTGACGATGTTGCCTATATATAGATCCCCCTTTTTGAAAATATGTAACCTTTTATCCCCCTGTTGAAATATGTAAACAGTTGTGAAGGCATTACCGAATGACGGTATATAAAACTCAATAAATAAATAAATAACCACGAACATGAATTGGCCAAACAATCTCCAGATGTGGACTACTGAGATATGACTAGTTGGTCAAAGGAACTGTAGTGGGAAAAACCTGCCCCAAGTTCCCCCTGCGAGCGCCGAGCCTATGTTGAATAGGCTTGGTTGCGCTTGCAAGCCCCTGGACGCGCATGTCCCGGGGCTTTCCTGGGGGGGGGGCGTGTTGGGGGCGTGTCGCGGTGGCACGTCATCCGGGGGCGGGGCCATGGGCGTGGTTCCAGCCCGGGGGCGTGGCTGAGGCATCCGAAACTGCTCCCAGGCCGGGGAATCGCACGGCCGGCGCAGGCGTAACTTGTCAAACAAAGGTGGGGGGGGGGGTTTAGATAGGGCTGGTGGGTGGGTTAGGTAGGGGAAGGGAGGGGAAGGTGCAGGGGGTGGAAAGAAAGTTCCCTCCGAGGCCGCTCCGATTTTGGAGCGGCCTCGGAGGGAACGGAGGCAGGCTGCGTGGCTCAGCGCGTGCAGGCTGCCGATTTTGCACAGCCTTGTGCACGCTGACCCCAGATTTTAAAGGATACGTGCGGCTACGTGCGTATCTATTAAAATCCGGCATACTCTTGTTTGCGCCTGGTGTGTGAACAAAAGTACGCGCGGGCGTACTTTTTAAAAATCTACCCCTGTGTGTGCTAGGTCAGAGGTTACCTGGAACAAAGGTAAATAAAGGGGTAGTATATATATATATATATATATACACAAAACTAGAACAGCATTTTTCTTCTTTTTACTTCTGCTACATAAGTTTATGGGGGTATTACCTGTTCTTTCTTCCCTCTGCCCACCCTCCACACTCACACCTTTGCCCAGAGCAGTTCTACCTACATTGGTGTGCAGGTTTATGTAGATACAGAGCAGAAGTACCCAGCTAAAAAAAAACCCAAAAACCTCCTGAGTCTGAAGCACCAGATTTTGTTAATATAAGACGAGGCTGCTATTGCCGCAGGACAGGAGTATCTGGCTTTTGTTTAATTTGCCTGCCACTGCTACCTGAGAGGTGGCTCAAACTCCCACCCACTTTTTTTTTTCTTCTTCTTCTAAAGAAAAAGTCTTTTTGCTGAAATGCCATGGGGAGGGGAGGGGGACTCAAGTCTGGGCCTGTCTACAAAGAAAAAAGCAGCAGAAAATGGATTCTGACAGAAGAGCTGACATGAAATGAGGAGGGGGAGGGAGGGCTAGGAAGAGAGATAGGAGCTAAGAAGAAGTGACTAGGTGGCTAGAAGCACAGACTCTGTCCTGCTAGTTTCTCCTCTCTTAATCAGGGGTCAGGAACCACTGATTCCGTTAAATCAGGGCTGAGGAAACCGAACTGGCCAGGGAATTAATATCCAGGAAGGGCGAAGGGAAGAAAAAGGGAAAGACATAACCAGTGGTTCTAACCTTGGGGGATTTATGGTTGAAATGCAAGCAAAAGACAACGAGAGATAAGACATTTATGGAAATGATAATGGCGGCTTGTAAAAGGTCGCGATTTGCAAGGGAAAAGATGGTCTTTTTGAAAGGTGAATGACAAGTGAGCAAGTTAGTGAAAGATTTCTCACAGTCAGTGTCTCTGGCGACAGGGCTTAAAAGTGGGGACGAAGGGAATTAGAATAGATCCAAATTTAGTAATGGACCCTTCTGTCTGTGTCTTTAAAGCAGCTGTGATAGCAAAGACTTTTATACTGTAACTGAAAGGTCTGTATAATATACAATATTTGATCAGAATCTGCACATACATTTTACACTACAACAGACACTTATTTATTTGCATATTATACTTCATAAGCTCCAGCACGCAGAGAAATTACAGAGCACAACGTATGTAAACTGCTACTCATTTCTTGGCGTCCCCAGTTCAGATCCTGACTCCCTAAGCAGGTCCTGTAATTTACAAATTTAGAGGCCTATTCAATAAAATTCATGCTAAAAAGAGTTTAGAGTGAGCTTGCAAAAAATTTAACATGTAAACAAAAAACCTACTTAATGTGCTATACAAAGAAGGTTTGCATCAGTATGCTAAACTTTGGCCGAGCTAGTTTGGCCATGTTAGTAGTGTGAATGGTAACCACCAAAAAAGCATATCTAAATCTTCACTGCTAAATGGCCTGAAGTGAATGGGGCAGTTAATAGTGGGGATTTTCTCTTTCCCTTCTCCTGAGGCAACATTCAACCCCCACCAGGCTCTCTCCCTTCCTCCCTATTGCAGCAACAGCAAGCTGTGTTTGTGACATTCTACTCCCACACCCCCCTAACGGAGTCAAATGCTTCCCAAGTCACAAGCTTCCCCCACCCAAATCAGAAGACAACCCCCCCCCCCCACCCACACACACACACACACAAGTTACAGAAACCTCTCCCTCAAGTCACATGAACACCCCATCCCCCTTGGCTTCCCCCTTTTCAAGCCTCACAGCACTCCTCTAGAAGGCGCACACCCTTCCGGAGGGTCCAAGGTCTTAACGAGCAAGAGGAACGGTAAAGCCCTTCTATGCACAGCACTCCTTTTTGACAAATGTTGCCACTAGAAGCATTTTACTACAAAGCTCTACTAGTGGTGAAGTCCCCTGCATGGTACCATTCGCCAGAGAGGAGCACTATGAGTAGGAGGGCTTTGCCTTTTCCTCCTGCCTGGGCATGTCTGGGTCCACCAGAAAATTGAGTGCTCCTTCCAGAGTGCAAAGGCGCGAAGGGTCAGGAGGGGGAGGGGATCCGTGAACTGGAACATGGGGTGGGCCATCTTGTTAGTGGGGGAGGACCTTTGATTATGGGAAAGAAGGCAAAATGATTACCGTCATGGTTAAAAGGTGAGGTGAAAGAGGCTATTTTAGCCAAAAACAAAACCTTGAAAAATTGGAAGAAGGATCCATCTGAAGAATAGGATAAAACATAAGCATTGTCAAGTTAAGTGTAAAACATTGATAAGACAGGCGAAGAGAGAATTTGAAATGAAGTTGGCCATAGAGGAAAAACTCATAATAAAACCTTTTTTAAATATATCCGAAGCAAGAAACCTGTGAGGGAATCAGTTCGACCATTAGATGACCAAGGGGTTAAAGGGTCTCTTAGGGAAGATAAGGCCATTGCAGAAAGACTAAATTAATTCTTTGCTTCCGTGTTTACTAATGAGGATGTTGGGGAGATACCAGTTCCGGAGATGGTTTTCAGTGGTGATGAGTCAGACAAACTGAACGAAATCACTGTGAACCTAGAAGATGTCATAGACCAGATTGACAAACTAAAGAGTAACAAATCACCTGGACCAGATGGTATGCATCCTAGGGTACTGAAGGAACTAAAAAATAAAATTTCTGATCTATTAGTTACAATTTGTAACCTTTCATTAAAATCATCCATTGTACCTGAAGACTGGAGGGTGGCCAATGTAACCCCAATATTTAAAAAAGGCTCCAGAGGCAATCCGGGTAACTATAGACCAGTGAGCCTGACTTCAGTGCCAGGAAAAATAGTGGAAACTATTCTCAAGATCAAAATCATAGAGCATATAGAAAGACATGGTTTAATGGAACACAGTCAACGTGGATTTACCCAAGGGAAGTCTTGCCTAACAAATCTGCTTCATTTTTTTGAAGGGGTTAATAAACATGTGGATAAAGGTGAACCGGTAGATGTAGTGTATTTGGATTTTCAGAAGGCGTTTGACAAAGTCCCTCATTAGAGGCTTCTATGAAAACTAAAAAGTCATGTCCTTTCATGGATTACAAACTGGTTAAGAGACAGGAAACAGAGAGTAGGATTAAATGGTCAATTTTCTCAGTGGAAAAGGGTAAACAGTGGAGTGCCTCAGGGATCTGTGCTTGGATCGGTGCTTTTCAATATATATATAAATGATTTGGAAAGTAATACGATGAGTGAGGTTATTAAATTTGTGGATGATACAAAATTATTCAGAGTAGTTTAGGTTCCATATTAGGAGCTACCACCCAGGAAAAAGATCTAGGCATCATAGTTGATAATACTTTAAAATTGTCGGCTCAGTGTGCTGCAGCAGTCAAAAAAGCAAACAATGTTAGGAATTATTAGGAAGAAAATGGTTAATAAAATGGAAAATGTAATAATGCCTTTATATCACTCCATGGAGACCACACCTTGAATACTGTGTACAATTCTGGTCACCGCATCTCAAAAATGATATAGTTACGATGGAGATGGTACAGAGAAGGGCAACCAAAATGATAAAGGGGATAGAAGAACAGCTCCCCTATGAGGAAAGGCTGAAGAGGTTAGGGCTGTTCAGCTTGGAGAAGAGATGGCTGAGGGGGGAATATGATACAGGTCTTTAAGATCATGAAAGGTCTTGAACGAGTAGATGTGACTCGGTTATTTACACTTTCAAATAATAGAAGGACTAGGGGGCATTCCATGAAGTTAGCAAGTAGCACATTTAAGACTAATTGGAGAAAATTCTTTTTCACTCAACGCACAATAAAGCTCTGGAATTTGTTGCCAGAGGATATAGTTAGTGCAGTTAGTGTAGCTGGGTTCAAAAAAGGTTTGGATAAGTTCTTGGAAGAGAAGTCCATTAACGGCTATTAATCAAGTTTACTTAGGGGCGGATTTTAAAAGCCCTGCTCACGTGCCAGCGCACCTATTTTCCATAGGCCTGCCGGTGCGCGCAGAGCCCCGGGACTCGCGTAAGTCCCGGGGTTTTTTGTCGGGGGCGTCTCGGGGGTGGGGCCGATCGACGCGGCGTTTCGGGGGCGGGACGTGGTGTTTCGGGGGGCGGGCCCGGGGGCATGGTTTTGGCCCGGGGCGGTCCGGGGGCGTGGCCGCGCCCTCCGGAACCGCCCCCGGTTTGCGTCTCGGCGCGCCAGCGGCCCGCTGGCACGCGTGGATTTACTTCTCCCTCCGGGAGGGGTAAATCTGTGGACAAAGGTAAGGGGGGGGTGTAGACAGGGCCGGGTGGGTGGGTTAGGTAGGGGAAGGGAGGGTAAGGTGAGGGGAGGGCAAAGGAAAGTTCCCTCCGAGGCCGCTCCGATTTCGGAGCGGCCTTGGAGGGAACGGGGGGAGGCAGCGCGGCTCGGCGCGCGCAGGCTATACAAAATCGATAGCCTTGCGCGCGCCGATCCAGGATTTTAGTGGATACGCGCGGCTCCGCGCGTATCTACTAAAATCCAGCGTACTTTTGCTTGAGTCTGATGCGCAAGCAAAAGTAGGCTGATCGCGCTTCTTTTAAAATCTACCCCTTAGGGAATAGCCACTGCTATTAATTGCATCAGTAGCATGGGATCTTCTTAGTGTTTGGGTAATTGCCAGGTTCTTGTGGCCTGGTTTGGCCTCTGTTGGAAACAGGATGCTGGGCTTGATGGGCCCTTGATCTGACCCAGCATGGCAATTTCTTATGTTCTTATGTAAGACTCTTGTGACTTGGGTGGACATTTCACTAGAGCGTAGGAAATGCTAACTCTATAGGGTGTGGAAGGGGGGATGCCCTAGACAGCACTTGTTCTTGCTCTGAATGGGAGGAAGGGATGATAGGGATGTCCCAGTGGGGGGCTGAATATTGCCATGGAAGAGAGGAAATCCCCATTGCTAATCTGCCCATTCGCTTCAGATTGCTAAACAATGGAGATTTCCGGCCTTACTATGCTTAGAGGTGATTTGACAAATTATCCAGCTAAGGTTAGCCAGATAACTTGTCATGGATATTCAGTGGGATACGTTTCCTGCTGAATATAGTCACTTAAAGTTATCGAGTATACATACACGGATAACTTTAAATCTAACCAGCTAGGTTTGAATATTCAAACATAGCCAGCTGAGGAAAAAACAAAACAAACAAAAAAAATCCTGGTAACCCCAAGGCCGTTTTAAGCTCTGTGAGGCCCTTGGCAAACTTTATTAGGATGGGCCCCTCCCCACTCCTTACCATATGAACTGTTTGTGCAATTTACGAACCATGGACTCAGCTGATCCTTGTTAAGATCTAAAGAAGATAATATGGCATGTTAGCTATCTTATTTTACCTTCTCTTCTTTTATATTTTTTTTTTTATCATTTTATTCTTTCTTTAATTTTTTTTGGGGGGGATCAAGCTGGGCCTCTCTAAGGCTTTGGGCCCTGGGCAAGTGCCTCATTTGCCCTATGGTTAAAAAAAGCCCTAGCAATCCCCAAACCCGTCTGCTGCCAGAACAGTCCAATTGTACCTTATTATGAATTTGATATGACTGTCAGGGATGCTTTTCCCACCCAGTATTGCAAGATGTTTTTTTTATAGCCAATAACAAAACTTTCCGGATCCATACATTTTTTTACCTAAAGCCACTCCCCGCATGCTATCAAAAAACAAAACATCCATTTGTAGCAGTAACCACACCCCAGTGACTATGAATATATATTGAACCACTTGTTTCCAAAAAAGAACCAATTTTAATACAACCCCAAAACTGATGCCTCACAGTTCCTGGCATTTGATTACATTTTTCACAAACAGTAGATTGGGCAATATTTATGTAAAATGCCCTCTCCAGAGAGTAATAATATCTCATTAAGAATTTATACTGTACTTCCCACAAATCTATATTACAGGTTATAGATTTTATTTTCTTGAAACAGAGGGCATATTGAGCCTCAGTGAGAGCCAGTGTCAGTTCAGGTTTCTATCTTGCTACTAAATGCTCAAAATTGATATTAGGTTTCAGGTCTAGGAGATGACGATGTACCCCCACTACTTTTGGGAAGTGACTCTCCTGCTATGGTGGCTAAGGTGGCTAATTAGGATATGGGTTTCTGGTGTTACTCTGGGAGCCACTAAGTCCACAAAAGAGGGGCTACGAGAGGAAAGTTTTGCTCTCCTTCCTGTTGGGTCTTCCAAAACTAGGAAAACAAGGGACTGAAACCCACCCAACCAGTCTCCCAGGGGTAAAGAGGGAAGACAGAGTCTTTGAAAGTATAATACTTAGAAAAATGTAGTGTAAATTTAAAGAAGTTTATTTAACAGTTTGTTGACCAAGAAAATAATGCAAGTCAGTAGTTCCAGTTCTTGTGAGTTTACAAAAGAAACATTTAAGGCAGAAAGTGCTATTTTACAATAGAAAATCATATTAAATAACTCTTGTTTCCTATATCACCTTTCCCTTAGGAATTCTTATTCCCTGTCTGGTACTGGTTTCTGCTAATAGGAAACTCTTATCGGGTATGTATAATACCCGATAAGAGTATACCTTATTTTGTGTGTGTGTGTGTGTGTGTGTGTGTGTGTGATTGTGTGTGTCCTTTTCCAAAGTTAGGTATAATAGAAATGATCCTTGCAAAACGTTCTTTCATCAGGTGTTCAAGCTGATCCTCAGATGTGATGCAACAAAGAAGGTAAATAATATGTTTGTTGGTTTTTCATTTTTCTCTTTAATGTTCTCTTTGCTTCACTAAGAAAAAAATATCAGTAGTAGCATAGTTTCCTTATTTTCACTCCTATGCAGTGTGTATACGTAGCTTTCTCAAATTATTACTATACTAAGTTGGCCAACAATGTTTTGGTACCCGATGCTTTCACTTAGCTGTCCTGTAATCCTTCCAGACCGGTTCCTATTTCCCTCGCTGCAGCTCACCCCTTTGTCTTTTCCAGGTGCTGGATGCAGATGGCTGAAGGCGGTCTGTCTCTTCTCTCCTTCTCCTGGTGCAGGTGTTTGAAGTCCCAGCTATCTTTAAATAAATCATAGCATGTGCTTCCTGAATACACTATCCACAACTCCCCCACCCCCCGCTTTTCTGAAAGATATGTTTATGAAGCCACAATTCTTACCCGGATTGCTCTAATATGAACACATTTTTTTAAATCACAATCTTATTCCTTCCTTTCAGTCTCATACACTCTACTTTGAGTATATTAACAACAATTCCCTCGGGATTCCAACCTTCAAGACAAATAAAGCGGCCCTATAAAAGGATCCAGAAACAATCTGCCTTTTCCTCTCTGTCTCTCCACGTGCAAAACCTCTCTCCTGCTTGTGGGGACTAATCATTAGCATAGCTCTTAGCATGGAGTTCCCATAAGCCTTAGCTTTGGCAGGACTGACACAGGAAGCTGACAATCAGAATCTTCAGTCTTGCTCTTCCTGCTGAAGTCATTCTAGGTCAGTCCTGCTCACCTCTTGTAAATGGACGTGAAGACTGAAATAAACTTCACAACTGATTCTCCCCACCACCCCCGAGGCTTCTAAGTCCACTGGTGGTGTTAATTTCCTGCTAGCACTGATAACAAAATGCTGTTTGTTTGTTTGTTTTTTTCATTCCCTGAAGCCTGTCACTTAAGATTCTTGTCATACAGCTTCAGGTTCTTTCTCCTCCCCCCAGGCAGACAAACACCCAGAGGAAAGAAAGCAAGCCACATCCCATCAATGCTTTCTATAGCTTCAGAACTCAGGTCAGAAAAAAAAAAATGTATTTACCCTCTTATGGTATTTTTAATCCCTGGTCACAGCGATAAAAATAAGATATGGAGTGCCTGGTGGAGTCTTCTATATCAAATATTTCTGATAGGAAAAACATCGTAGGGTAGCAGCAGCATCTTCGGTGCCCTCAGCACCAATGCGACGCAGCTCGCCCCCGAGGAAATCAAGGATTGGGCAGTCATGCAGACACAAGTTGTCCCACCTATCCTTACAAATGCCTTACCTGATACAGGTGTGCAGAGTCCGGTGGGCTGTACAGAACTTGCCTCAGCATCTCCTTGAGAGACCTGCACTAGAAACTCACACAGCCTAAGCGAGATGCGGTACAAGTCCCCATCCTGGCCTGCTTCCCGCTCACCGTCCGAGCGTTCCAGTCCCGGCCCTTGGCAGTCTTCCTACGACTGTCACCCCTATGGGGACCTGGCTGGCACCACACATTACTGGGGATACAGGCCTTACAAGATCAACCCACGGCCCAGGTGGGATAGTTGGCCTCGCTATTCCCCAACTGCTTTTTCAATCTCCACCATGCCCACACTGGGATCCCTCCCATATCACGAATGGGGGTCAGGAATGTGGAGGGCACAGTCCCTTCCCTGAGCAATATAGAGGTAGCCACAGTCGTGACGGAACAGCTGCCAGCACCTCTGGAGAGCCCTCAGAGAAAGGGAGATGGCGACACATGCAGTCAAAGACAACACTCGTCATCAGTGCACTCAGCCGAGTCCCATCGCAGTGTCCCTGCTTGCAGATCCTTGACACCGAAGCTGCCACTAAGGATCCCTTCACCATTGGCAGGGCCAGTGCAAGGGTTTTGAGTGCCCTAGGTGACCCTTGCACTGCTCCCCCCCCCCCCCCCCCCGGTCGCGCCCCCCCTACCTGTTTTGGCGCCGACTGTGAGCTTCTCAGAGCCGCAAGCGGGATTGGCCCCGCTTGAGGCACCACGTGGCTGCTCTTCGGTGCCCCCTACGTGACCGCTGAAGTTTTCCTAATGGACGCGCCAGCCCTGACCATTGGCCAGCCAGACGAGGAGCAGGGAAAGTCTGATGAACATAGCGAAGAAGAAGTTCCCCTAAGGGAGTGCACAGGCAGGGAAAGGCGCAAGCAGCCGAGGCACAGGTAGTCATCATCTTCCTTTTCCTCACTTAGTGGCTCTTCCAGCTCATTTTCCTCTTCTTCCTGTAGTTCAGGTCCTGCCTCAACATCGTGTGGACAGGAGCCAGGGGGGGGCGCTGTCTGTCCCCGCAAGCTGTAGGAATCGGACCACAAACTGTGGAAACTGGTGCCTAGGCCCCTCAGGGGTCGTATCAGACACAGGCACTACATTGATTTGTTCCGCTCGATGGAGGGACATAAGAGGCGGGGACAGACCAAGCAGGAGAGGAGAAAGGAGCTGGAAGCAGCCAAGTCTACACAAAGAGAGATCATAAATTGGGTGCGTGCTTTTGTGCGTTTGACCTCAGTTGTGGTGCATTCCGAGCCTGCTGCAATGTGACCCTTGCTCTCTTACTTAGACACTATCCTGGATGCATACAGAAATGCAGTGTTTTCGTATGGCTCAACTACGACAAGGCCTTCTGTGAGAGAATGGCTAATAGGTCCAGCATGTCGTGGGGAAGACAGGATGTCAGCCTGTTGATGCTAAAGCTAGTTCATGGCCCTTCCGTAGCGAGCCTATATAGCGAGCAAGCCAAGCACCCAGAAGGCACGAGCGATGCATGCTGGAAATACAACCGTGGTGCCTGCTCCACAACTGACTGCAGATGTAAGAGCACATCTGCAGCCGATGCACTGCACCACACCACACCAGGCCAATAAACGTCCATGCAGCAATACGTGAGGGGAAGGAACAGTCCTTAGCTCAACCCCAGTGAGGTGGCAAGCAATGCTTCCTAATTGGTCCACTATCCCAACAGGGCCGCAGCAAATACTGTACTGAGTGGCTTCAGAGAGGGTTTCCTTATTCCCCACATGGGTCAGCCACAATCTGCTAAGGTGGCGAGTGCTCCTTCAGCACGCATTCTGTCTGACTGTACGGGAGAAGCTCGGAAAGGAGGTTCAGCTGGGGCGCGTAGCCAGCCCATTTGCTGAGCTTCCCCTAGAACATCTGGTGCTCTTCTCTCTCGGAGTTGTTCCCAAAAAGGAGCCTGGAAAATACAGGCTCATACAAAACCTCTCTCACCCACTCAGAGCTTCCGTGAACAACCATATTTCCTCAGAATACTACTCAATGCAATATTCGTCCTTTGATACCGCATTGGAATTAAGATCCTGTAGTTAGGGCGCCCTCATGGCTAAAGCAGACATCAGGCAGCTCCCAATTCACCAAGCAGGTTCCATCTTCTCGGCTTCCAATTCGAGAGTGAGTTTCACTTTGACATGTGTCTGTCAATGGGATGCTCAGTCTCGTGCGCTTAGTTCGAGACCTTCAGTACCTTCTTTCATTAGGCAACTGAGGAGGCTTTCGGGCTAGCATTGCTAGTTCACTATTTGGACAATTTCCTATTCATAGGAAAGAAGGATTTGCTGGAATGCGTTAAGCTGTTCCTCATGTTTCGTGAATTGGAGAGCACATTTGGCGTCCCTTTGACAGAAGACAAGTCCCATGGCCCGTTAACTGCCCTCACTTTCCTGGAGATTGAGCTTGAACTCGCGCCACGTGACAAAGTAGTGAAATTGTCAGAGTTGTTGGCTGCCACCTTGCGCAACAGAAAAGTCATGCTGAGACACAAGGTCCCTCATAGGAGCCTGCTTTTGCCATGTGAGTTACCCCCATGGGAAGGATATTCCTGTGTCGTTTGATTCGGTCCATGATAGGCTTCGTTCATGGCCTAGTGCTGAGGGCATTTGACTTATGCCTCCTGTGCCTGAACATTGTTGCATGAGCAAAGCATGTACCTGTAATGCACAACGAGATAGCTGACTTTCTTTCTTTTTGCAAGTAGCTCTGTTCAGAAAGCTGGCGCTCAAAACCAAGCAGAATGGCAGAGAGGTCCCGGAACAGCTTTGGTCCTTCGGAACCGGACAGCATGTGAGATTCTGCGAAGATCACTTGCCCATCTACATGGAACTCACACATCCACAACTACAGCAAAATGAAGGCATTTCTAATAACAAACTGCAAGTCCAGCCACTGGGTTCCAGAGACCTCTTGATTAGATACATAGTTCACGGCAAGCAGCAGGGATTGTCCAGGAACATGGTTCGTTTGCACCTAGCGGTCCTAGCGTTTTTCTCAAAGCTCGAAACGGATCACGCTGAGCACCATTTTGTGGTGAAAATAGTGATGCTTGGCTGAGCCAGAGAATTTCTGCCTCGGCATGTTGCTCAGAGACCACCAACCCATGATCTACTATTACAACTGTGGTATGTCCTGCCTGCAGTAGCTACTAACAAGTTCGAGACTGTGCTTTTCCGGGTTGCTTTTGCGTTGGCATTTTTTGGTGTCTTGCGCATCAGCGAGTTTACGGCGCCTTCGTGTAAGGCACCACAGCTTCGGGCCTTGCTGGGGAAGGACGTTAGCGTCTCAGGCGGTACCTTAAACCTATAGTTGAGGCAGTCTAAGACCAGCCAAAGCGCCGGTGGCCAATTCATCATGCTGACAGCAGTTAGATATCTGACGAAACTCGGCCTGAGTCAGGCTGTTTATGACGATTTGTGATAATAAAGAATCCTTGGTGTTTTACCGGTCTTCTACGTTTGGTCGCGACTTGCAATATTGGATCGGTTTCTGATTTGTTTCATTAGATATCTGGAGACATGTCCGGTAAAGGCCGTAAACCTATACCTAACCTTATGTCCAAAAGGGAACCGTTTATTTTTGCTATACCACAATAAATCCCCTTTAACTCACTATTAGTCTTTGGCGGTGTTCAATAAAGCCCTAGCAGAGGCGGGGCTCCAGAGCAAATGTTTCTGCACTCACTCATTCCGCATCGGAGCTGCTTCCAGTGCTGCCACCACTGAGATCCTGCAGGCAGCAATTCAGTGGTTGGGTCACTGGAGATCGGGAGCTTATGCATCATACATTAGGCACAAGGACGGTTCCCCTGCGCTTGCACCCGGCCAGGTGCACACCATGACCTAGTTTTCTATTTCACTTTCAGCTGTCATCAGCCACTCATTCATCACACATGCAAGGAAAAGAGCCATCGGAGGGAAGTTTGGTCATGACTTTGGGCTCTCGCAGAAAGATTGGACAATCGATTGGCTGGTTCAAGGAGGCATGCAGTGGAGTCAGCTATGGCCATGTTGCAATCGAGAAAAGTGAGCACAGCACCGCCTAACCTAATCATCATTCAACTTGGCAGCAATGACTTAGGAAAAGACGTCAGCATTGCCCTGATGAACAAGATCAGGAAGGACTTTAGCTGCCTGGCCTTCTCATGGTCGTCAGCAAAAATCTACTGGTCAAAGATCATACCCCAACATAGCTTGATGTGCACCGGGTTGTGGAGTAGATACTATGCCAAGTTCAATCGGCAGGTAGCCAAATCCATACAGGGTGGTTATCATTTTCGACATGAATGGCTGGACAGGTACTGCACAGAACTATATTTCCCGGACGGAGTACACCTGTCGAACTTGGGAAACAATGTGTTCCTGCATGCTATGCAAAGAGTTTTCACCTAGATGCAGTGGCCATAGCCATTGTTTGGGGAGGGTGCCCGTCACGCGAGGGCAGGAAGAGGCCTCCATGTTGTTGCATGCCGAGCCCCTGTGGTGGCGGTGACCGAGTCCAGGAGTGCCTTTGTAAATGCAGAAGCATTAGAAGGAAGCTGGGAGGTGCCAATATGTACAAGAGAGGCCTAGTGGCCCTCACCCATTTGCCACGGATGATCAATGTCAGGCCCATATTCGGGGCCTCGACGAATCAAGGACTAAGTGGGGAGGGGCTTTGTGGCAGCTGGGCTGGGATCCCCTCCAACGGATGGGCTACGGCAGGGGGCTTGCTTTGTGACGGTCCAAACTGTGATTCCATCCAATTCTTGGTGGTCACGATGCTTGTCCAGGGGCTCACTGGATGCGAGACCCCACGTTTCCACTTGGGCAGATATATTAGAGCTTCGGCACCTGCCAAGCCGCAATTTTGTAAACATTGTTAAACGGACTCGGCACCTAATTAGACTCCCATGTTAGGGATTTTAATAAATGGTTGCGGCCTTTGCATCCAAACTGTGTGTCACGTTTTCCTTATGTATAAGTGGGGAGCTCAGTAAGGCTGGGGTGGGGGCGGATGTGAGCCCACAGGTGTCCACACTGCCCAGTTATATCTGTTCACTGAATTAATGTCCTGCATTTTTATTATGTCCTATTTGCTACATGTTGTTATGGAACTGAGTGCATACAATGTTTTTAACTCAAAAACCCTCAGCATTATGTGTGCGTGAGAGAGAGAGAGAGAGAGAGAGAGACCCTATGTGTGTGTGTGAGATATCTGTAATGTACTATAATTCTGAATTTTCCATATAAAATATTTGTGCTATGTAATCATTATTGGAGGACAATAAAAGTGCAATGTCCTCCCAATTCCAAGAGACCAATAAAGCATTAGCAACACAGCAGATAAAATTTGAGGATATTGAACATCACTTCTGTTGTAACAACTTAAGATTCATGGGCCTGCTAGAAAGTATAGCAAAAATGGATTTGGCTATTTTGCTGAAAGTGTGGCTACCCCAAGTACTGTTCCAGTACAAATACTGCTGAAGAAGGAAGTGGTGTGCTGGAGCCACTATAGCTAGTAGGAGGGAACACTGTGCTGGAACTACTGCCAATAGGTAAATTGGGGGACAGGGGTGCATGACCGAAATTTCTCTAGGTGCCAAATACTCTTGCACTGTCCCTGCACCCCTCCCTTGATGCCAATGTATAGCAGACACTGCTTCTGCAGGTGATGCTGCATACCAGCATTTGTCAGATACCCCAGTATCTTCCCTCGACTGATGGCCTTACTGCAGTGAATACACTGAGTAAAACACAGATCCTCCCTCAGTTTAAAGTGAGGTAGACCAGGGATGTCTTACATGTTCTCTTCTCTACATCCTTGGGGGCTTCTGCTGGCACTGAATTTTGGTTGAGCATGGATCATAAGGGAAAAGGTCAGGGGCATCACCAACACTTTCTACACACACTGCCTGCTCTTCCTGGGGGTTTCTCTCAACATTATCAGTATCATCTATCGTTCCATCATCTCACTGGAGGTTAAGAAGCTACTGACTAAACATCCCACATTTTCTTCAGCTACTAGCTCTTCAATTTCTGATTCAAGGAATCCCAGACAAAAGTTTTCTTCAGAATCAGTTGTTGAAAATGATGCCTCCATTGCATCAGAAGCAGTAAACATAAAGGAACATGCTGCTGATTTTCAGTGTTGCATTTCTGCTGCCCCTGCACTGATAATGCTGGCCTTGGATGGCTCTCCTGCCTTTTGCCACTATTCCAAAATAAAAAGAAGAGGAACAGGTGGCACTGGCACATGTTCTCCAAATTTCAATTTCTTCTGGATTGAGCTGGCTTCCACTACTGACATTCTGAGGCTAAAATAGTCTTAGGGCAGGACTGTCTTTTTTATCATTGCTACTAGTACTACAGGTAACCGTCACAGGTTGAGTTTGCTCTGCAGGTAACCCTTTACCCTTATTCTCTCCTCTGCCATTACCTAACAGTAGCATGATTGAATTTGAAGTGTCTACTGGGGGATTTCATATCTTAAAATAATTTGATACTGTTCTACCCAAGTGTGTGTAAAAATGTCTGTCACCAGATGCAGAATACCTCACTTTGATCATACATGCAGAATACAGACAGACCCCAACCAAATACAGAATAAACAGACCATAAAATATAAATGGAAAAGTGCAGACAAAAACTAAATCAGAAATCGCAAGAAGCCAGATACTGTACGCAGTGCAACAATGGAAAAAAAAATAAACATTACCATTCCTGATAAAACAATAAATTCACAAAATATAAATTTCATTAAAAGTAGTAAAACCACATGAATAAATAGTATAATTTAAAACAGCTAACAAATAGAACAACCAATAATTAAAAACTCTTATAAACATTTTCTGAACACCAATAAAATATTTCAAAACAGACACATTAAATAACACCCAATAATTAAAACACATAAGGATTTTTAAAAATCCCCTGCTTTCCAGACCTGGGAACCTTTGATTTCCAGATGCCCTGAGATTGTCATGATTTAGCAGGAAGTAAGGAAGGAAGTTTGTTGCACACACATTATCTGTTCTCACACCCCCATACCACACACATACACATGCTCTTCCTCAGTCTCTCTCTCTCACAAACACACAAAAGCTCATTCTCACACACATTCTCTCTCTCACACACATACATGCTCTCCCACACACTCATGCACAAACATGCTCTCTCATTCTCTCACACATGCATGCACAAACATGCTCTCTCGTTTTCAAAAACATACTGTCTCATTCCCCCACACACTCAGACATACACACATGCTGTCTTTCTCACACTCACAGGCTCCCCTTCTCTCTCTCTCTCTCTCACACACACACTGTAACTCCCCCGGCCTTGAAAAAGCAGCAGCATTCTCCTTTATCCCTCGCAGCCAACAGGACTACTTCTTGGATTCGAGTCGGTCGACACAGCTCTAGCTTAGAGCTCTTTCCTGCAGAACAAATCGTGCCAATCTTCTTCCTCCTAAGGGCCTACCGGCAATTCCGGCAGGGCTGCGGCATTGCTGCTCTTCCCCAGGTCTTGCCAGGACTCCGGAAGAGCCGCTGCGTTGCTCCTTCTTTTTAAGCCCCGCAGGCGATTCTGGCAGGGCCATGGTGTTGCTCCTCAGGTGCCACCGGCAATTCCGGCAGGGCCATGGTATTGCTCTTCCTCAGGACAACATCTCCGGCAGCACCATGGTGCCTTTCAGGTAGTGGCGCCTATGGCTGAGGCCATTTAGGCCTTAGGCATGCTATGGCTCTGCAAAAAAAAGGGGAAGTTCCAGGGTAGGAACATCTCTGAAAGTACAATGTAAGGGAGCTTGAAGGAAAGGATTCCTTAGAGCGAAGAATTTCTGTGAAAGTGGAGCCGATGTAATAAGCTGTGCTAAAGCTGACACGGGCTTGTGTGCACGTTTTTCCACGCAAAGTCTTATACGAGTATGTAATAAGAGTTTTTTGCATGGGTAATATGCGCGTATAAACCCGCTTACAGACTTGCGGCTTTTTCTGCGCAAATGCTTGCTAATGGCATGCAAAGGAGGCGATTAATCATGGGCAATGCAGGGAGCCACGCTTGCAGGGAGAAATGCTAGAGCAGGTTTTTTAATGCAGATTTTTTTAACACCAAGGTCAGGGCATGGGTTAATTGATAGCGCCGACCTGGGCAGGGCCGGCGCAACCCACTGTGCAAGCCGAGCACTTGCTCAGGGTAGTGGCACCAAGGGGGGTGAAGGCCTGCGGACCCCAGCTACAAAACGGAGCAGAGGCCAGGGGGCTGCCTGGTAGAATCCACCCTGCCAGCCACCAAAGTACAGAAAAGGCTCTGGGTCACCTGCAGCACAGGAGACCCTTTGGGGTAGATTTTAAAAGAAGCGCGATCAGCCTACTTTTGCTTGCGCATCAGACTCAAGCAAAAGTACGCTGGATTTTAGTAGATATGCGCGGAGCCGCGCGTATCCACTAAGGGGTAGATTTTCAGACGAGCGCGAATAGCCTACTTTTGTTTGCGCTCCAGGCGCAAACAAAAGTACGCTGGATTTTAGTAGATACGCGCGTAGTCGCGCGTATCGGCTAAAATCCTGGATCGGCGCGCGCAAGGCTATCGATTTCGTATAGCCTGCGCGCGCCGAGCCGCGCAGCCTACCCCCGTTCCCTCCTAGGCCGCTCCGAAATCGGAGCGGCCTAGAAGGGAACTTTCCTTTGCCCTCCCCTCACCTTCCCCTCCCTTCCCCTACCTAACCCACCCGCCCGGCCCTGTCTAAACCCCCATCCTACCTTTGTCGGGGGGATTTACGCCTCCCGGAGGGAGGCGTAAATCCCCGCGCGCGAGCGGGACTCCTGCGCGCCGGGCCGCGACCTGGGGGCGGGTACGGAGGGCGCGGCCACGCCCCCGGGCCGTAGCCACGCCCCCGTACCCGCCCCCAAAAACGCTGCCGACACGCCCCCGAAACGCCGCGACGACCGGGCCCGCCCCCCGACACGCCCCCGACACGCCCCCCTCCGAGAACCCCGGGACTTACGCGAGTCCCGGGGCTCTGCGCGCGCCGGAAGGCCTATGTAAAATAGGCTTCCCGGCGCGCAGGGCCCTGCTCGCGTAAATCCGCCCGGTTTTGGGCGGATTTACGCGAGCAGGGCTCTGAAAATCCGCCCCTAAAATCCTGGATCGGCGCGCGCAAGGCTATCGATTTTGTATAGCCTGCGCGCGCCGAGCCGCGCTGCCTCCCCCCGTTCCCTCCAAGGCCGCGCCGAAATCGGAGCGGCCTCGGAGGGAACTTTCCTTTGCCCTCCCCTCACCTTCCCCTCCCTTCCCCTACCTAACCCACCCACCCGGCCCTATCTACACCCCCCCCTTACCTTGTCAGGGGATTACGCCTCCCAGAGGGAGACGTAAATCCCCGCGCGCCAGCGGGCCTGCTGCGCGCCGGGCCGCGACCTGGGGGCGGGTACGGAGGGCGCGGCCACGCCCCCGGGCCGTAGCCACGCCCCGTACCCGCCCCCCAAACGCTGCCGACACGCCCCCGGAACGCCGCGACGACCGGGCCCCCCCCCCCGACACGCCCCCGACACGCCCCCGACACGCCCCCCTCCGAGAACCCCGGGACTTACGCGAGTCCCGGGGCTCTGCGCGCGCCGGGAGGCCTATGTAAAATAGGCTTCCCGGCGCGCAGGGCCCTGCTCGCCTAAATCCGCCCGGTTTTGGGCGGATTTAGGCGAGCAGGGCTCTGAAAATCTACCCCTAAGGTTTGTGTGCTCATATTTTGGCATCGCCTTGGGCGGGTGTAACCCAAACCCCTACCCAATCTGATTGTAGCAACACGTGGATCCCCTGCACGAGCCAGCAGCAGCAGCGTTTCAGTAAAGCCGTCTTCTGCTGTTGCAGGAGAGGTCTCGTGGTAGGAGCTGCAAAATCTTGCTGCTGTTCTGGGTTCCAAAAGAGAGGGGGTGGACCTGGGTAGGGAGGAATATCAGATTTTAAACGTTAGATTACTGGAAAGAGATGAATGACCTGAGGGACATGGGGGAGGGGGGCAGGCATTACAGTAATTGTTCACACAGGGGTAGATTTTCAAACGAGCGCGAACAGCCTACTTTTGTTTGCGCTCCAGGCGCAAACAAAAGTACGCTGGATTTTAGTAGATACGCGCATAGTCGCGCGTATCGGCTAAAATCCTGGATCGGCGCGCGCAAGGCTATCGATTTCGTATAGCCTGCGCGCGCCGAGCCGCGCAGCCTACCCCCGTTCCCTCCTAGGCCGCTCCGAAATCGGAGCGGCCTAGAAGGGAACTTTCCTTTGCCCTCCCCTCACCTTCCCCTCCCTTCCCCTACCTAACCCACCCGCCCGGCCCTGTCTAAACCCCGATCCTACCTTTGTCGGGGGATTTACGCCTCCCAGAGGGAGGCGTAAATCCCCGCGCGCGAGCGGGACCCCTGCGCGCCGGGCCGCGACCTGGGGGCGGGTACGGAGGGCGAGGCCACGCCCCCGGACCGCCCCGGGGCGTAGCCACGCCCCCGTACCCGCCCCCAAAACGCTGCCGGCACGCCCCCGAAACGCCGCGCAATCCGGCCCCGCCCCCCGACACGCCTCCCGACACGCCCCACTCCGAAAACCCCGGGACTTACGCGAGTCCCGGGGTTGTGCGCGCGCCGGTGAGCCTATGTAAAATAGGCTCACCGGCGCGCAGGGCCCTGCTCGCGTAAATCCGCCCGGTTTTGGGCGGATTTAGGCGAGCAGGGCTCTGAAAATCTACCCCACAGGGCAGCAGAAAAGCAAGCGCCAGCCCTGGACTTGGGGGCTATTTTATTCCATTGCCTGCATCAGTGTGGTGTGGTTGTGCATCTACGCAGCTCTGGTGTGATTATGGAGATCTCGGATTGCGTTCAGTTGTTGCTGATGCTGTGGTATATCCCTGCAGGTTGGCCAAAGGATGACAGCAGCAGAAGTTACGGCAGGTGACAGAGATCGTAGCAGGAGAGAAAGGATCAGGAGGGAGCAGGCAGAGAGGAGGGATTGTGAGGCGCAGGCTGCTCCGGCTGAAAAGGCCACAGAAGGTTACGGAGGCAGAAGATATTTCGCCTCAAGACCACGCTTGCTGGGGTCAGATGTGGTGAGGACCTACCAACTGGTCTCCAGGGCTAAGATGGGTCTGTACAAGATCAGAGAGGACATAGATCCACTGACAGATCGTGGACATGCCATCCCAGGCCTGTTGAAGCTGCTTGAAGCCCTTCATTTTCTGGCCACAGGTTCATTCCAGAACACAGTTGCTGTGGTGGCTGCCATGGAGCAATCGACGTTCTCCTGTCACTTCACTCAGGTATTGAGGCCCATGCTATTGAGGCCCATGCTGAAAAGGGTCAGGCAGTACATAGTGTACCCACAGCAGCTTCGGGAGTGAAAAGAGATGAAGAGAGCTTGCTATGAAATAGTCAGTAGAAAGCTGTCTTTGAAGGGTGATGGGTCCTATTGATTGTACCCATGTGGCTCTCACCCCTCCTCATGGTAGAGAACTGGCATAGCGAAATCGCAAACATTAACATACCTGGAACTCTCCGGATTTGGCCCGGAGGACTCTGGAATTCTAAAGGAATTGCTGGGTCTCCAGGCCAACATCAGAAAATCCGGGTCCTGCTGCAGAAGCAGACCCTGGGAAAAAAAAGTCACCGGGCATGCGGCTGAAGGGAGATCTATTGGGGCTGCACAACCCAGAAGGAGGAGGAGTGTGGGCCCCATGCCGGAAGGAAGAGACCCGTCTAGCCATATGCGTGAGGAGAAGGAGCACGGGCTCCACTCCGGAAAGAAGATGGGCAGCGAGTGAACACATACAGAAGAACAAGGAGCATTTCCCTCCCCCCACCCCTAGAAAGGAAGAGATCCATTGTCCATGCAGCTCCAAGGAGGAAGCGTGTAGGAAAGAGGAGGACTTATATTGGGCCCATGCAAGGGAAGTTACTTGAAGGAGATCTGTCCACCCTGGAAGAGGAGGCTGATGTCATTGGTAGGTTTGGGGGTGAGGACTGTGTGTGGAAGAAGGAGAGGAGTGAGTGCATGCATGTGAGAGTGCATGTATGTGTGTGGAAAAGGAAGAGAATTGAGTGTGCATATGTGTGAGTGCATGTGTATGATAGAGGGAGAGAAGTGTGTGTGTATGTGAGAGAATGCATGTATGTGTGTGAGTGAACATGTGAGTGTGCTATTGTGAGAAAGTTTGTGTGCATACTGCCGCCCCCACCCCCCCGACCCCCGCCGACAATCTCAGGGTGACAGGAAATCAAAAGCTCCCAGGTATGAACATTAACGCTCTTTGAACATTCAAGTGGTGTGCAACATGCAAATGAAGATAATCAGAGTTGTGATTTAATTTTCTGGAAGCCGTCATGATTCGTTCATCCTGGCTCAGTCAGCACTAGCACAGAACTTCACAGAAGGGAAATATGGTGAAGGCTGGTTACTGGGGATGTTATAAAAAAAAATGACTACTTTTTAATTACAGTAAGCTATGTGGGGATGGGGGTGTGCACTTAAATATTTTAAATTTTAGTCAGAAGCACGCGTGCAGAGGATGGAATAAAAGGCTAGTTAGTATGTGCTTTCTGGTACATGGGTGCCCAAAGGGAATACACTAAACGGGTTATTTATTTATTTATTTATTTATTTAAAATCTTTTCTATACCGTCATTCAGTATATTACCGTCACAACGGTTTACATAGAGGCACATATAGTAAATTGTACATGTTTCTGTTCCTAATAGTAGGGTGGTGCCTTATAAGCTCGGTAACATAGTTTCATAATAAAGGCTATGGGGTAGATTTTCAGAGCCCTGCTCGCCTAAATCCGCCCAAAACCGGGCGGATTTACGCGAGCAGGGCCCTGCGCGCCGGGAAGCCTATTTTACATAGGCCTCCCGGCGCGCGCAGAGCCCCGGGACTCGCGTAAGTCCCGGGGTTCTCGGAGGGGGGCGTGTCGGGGGCGTGTCGGGGGGCGGGCCCGGTCGTCGCGGCGTTCCGGGGGCGAGTCGGCAGCGTTTTGGGGGCGGGTACGGGGGCATGGCTACGGCCCGGGGGCGTGGCCGTGCCCTCCGTACCCGCCCCCAGGTCGCGGCCCGGCGCGCAGCAGGCCCGCTGGCGCGCGGGGATTTACGTCTCCCTCCGGGAGGCGTAAATCCCCCGACAAAGGTAAGGGGGGGGTGGGTTAGGTAGGGGAAGGGAGGGTAAGGTGAGGGGAGGGCAAAGGAAAGTTCCCTCCGAGGCCGCTCCGATTTCGGAGCGGCCTTGGAGGGAACGGGGGGAGGCAGCGCGGCTCGGCGCGCGCAGGCTATACAAAATCGATAGCCTTGCGCGCGCCGATCCAGGATTTTAGTGGATACGCGCGGCTCCGCGCGTATCTACTAAAATCCAGCGTACTTTTGCTTGAGTCTGATGCGCAAGCAAAAGTAGGCTGATCGCGCTTCTTTTAAAATCTACCCCTATATGTTTAGTGTTGTTTAATCTGACCTGTGACTACAATAAAGACTTATTTTATACATTTCAATTAAGGGTGTAGTAAACAAACCATGACGTACATACATATACTGTGCTAGTGCTGTGAGCTCACGTCTAACTTTTTACTTGGCTTTTTTGCACACATACATGAGAAAGATTATTATACCTGCTGACATGTTTATCTGAGCGAACCTGAGCAGTCAGGTATAGTTAAAGCACCATTGTGCATGTCGTCAGCTACATGGGTGCAACCATGCCTAATAATATGCCACACGTGTCAGCGTTGTAGTGGTGAGCATCTAAGGCAGAATAGTAAGGGGTAGATTTTCAGAGCCCTGCTCGCCTAAATCCGCCCAAAACCGGGCGGATTTAGGCGAGCAGGGCCCTGCGCGCCGGGAAGCCTATTTTACATAGGCCTCCCGGCGCGCGCAGAGCCCCGGGACTCGCGTAAGTCCCGGGGTTCTCGGAGGGGGGGCGTGTCGGGGGGCGGGCCCGGTCGTCGCGGCGTTCCGGGGGCGTGTCGGCAGCGTTTTGGGGGCGGGTACGGGGTGTGGCTACGGCCCGGGGGCGTGGCCGCGCCCTCCGTACCCGCCCCCAGGTCGCGGCCCGGCGCGCAGCAGGCCCGCTGGCGCGCGGGGATTTACGTCTCCCTCCGGGAGGCGTAAATCCCCCGACAAAGGTAAGGGGGGGGTGTAGACAGGGCCGGGCGGGTGGGTTAGGTAGGGGAAGGGAGGGGAAGGTGAGGGGAGGGCAAAGGAAAGTTCCCTCCAAGGCCGCTCCGATTTCGGAGCGGCCTTGGAGGGAACGGGGGGAGGCAGCGCGGCTCGGCGCGCGCAGGCTATACAAAATCGATAGCCTTGCGCGCGCCGATCCAGGATTTTAGTGGATACGCGCGGCTCCGCGCGTATCTACTAAAATCCAGCGTACTTTTGCTTGAGTCTGATGCGCAAGCAAAAGTAGGCTGATCGCGCTTCTTTTAAAATCTACCCCTAAGGGTTTATCAGGTCATCGGTTGCCAGTATGCACCATAATTTGTTTCAGAGCTCAGCTCGCAGGGGAGGGTACGGATGGCAGGGAACTGTCAGGAAGTTAAATCATATTTTGCCTTTGAAAAGATATAACTGTATTTTTTGTTGTGTGTTCTACAGGTGATGCTGGCTCTGGATGCAGGTCATGGCTGCTGACGCTGCTGGCAATGCCTCGAACTGCAACAGAAAGGAGATATCAAGAGGCACATGTTAAAACTGGGGGGGGGGGGGGGGGTGATAGAGCGCACGTTTGGAGTGCTGAAAATAGGTTCTGCTGCCTGGCCCACTCAGGAAGGGTGCTGCAATATTCACCTGAAAAGCTTTGCCGATATTGTGGTAGCATGCTGTGTGCTCCACAGTATAGCCCTCCAACATGGCATTGAGCAGGAACTAACCCTAGAAATAGCAACAGATCCAGAAATGTGTGCTCCAGCCTCAGCAATAGACAAAACAGTGAGGTGGAGTGAGATAAGGAGCGAGGTCATGGTTGACTATTTTGGCTGAGCAGCAGCATTCCCTCTCTGAGCTGGACTATGCCAGAAAGGATTATGTTTGAAGCACTGGAATCATGTTAAAGGCCCTGATCTCTGTCGTACATGCTGTTTACTAGATTGTTAATAAATGTTTATTTCTTTACCTAATACTTGTCTATCATTGTTTTCTTTCTGTGTTGGATGCTGTCCTTGGTATGGGTGGTCTTTGGGGGGTTGTCAGCCTAGTGTCCAGGGACCACAGGCCTTCAGAACTGGGCAGGCAGCACACACGGCACACCTCGGCCAAGCACAGCAACCTGGCTGCAGTTATTTTCCCTCCACTGGGGTGGTAGACTCTGGACTCACGGACGCCAGTCCTCTGATACCAGTGTCCTGGGTTTGTAGATTTCCAGGCTGTACTTGTTGTCTTAGGTGGCGGGGAAGGGGGAGGGGAATGGGAGATTGGAATGGGGAAGGAAATAAGAAAAGGAGGGGAAGGGTTGGTGAAGTTACTTGTGGGAAGGGGGATTGGTAATGGGGGAGGGAGAGGGGGAAGATGTTAGGAGCAATCCATGCTTAGAGGGGGGAGTAGTCTGGTTGATGGAGCTCTGGGAGGGGGAGGGAGGATGGGACAGGGGGATGAAATTAAGAAAGGGGGGAGAGGGGTTGGTGGAGTTACAGGAAGACAGAGATGTTTCCTTCAAAGATAAAGTTCCGCCCTTCTATCCCAGCCCCATGCATATCTACTATCACCTTTCCCATCCACCAACCAAAACCCTTTCCCCCATTTCTCCCTCCCTCCGCTCCTCAGCCACCATCTGGAGGAGAAGCAGCGGTGGAAGGTCGCCACCTCCAGGAGGTGCACCCCCAGGCCACAGCACCCCCCACCCCATCCCCGTAGGGCCTCCTCCCCATTTTGACCAGGCCAGTAGGGAGGGGGAAGCACAGACTGGGCAGCCTTTGCAGAGGGAGGCTGGCATCACCCCCCAGCTCCTCCCTCAACATGTGGCCACTTGCTGGAGAATCCGGCTCATTGTTCGGAGTATCTGCTGAAGGTGATGAGCCGGTTCCCTCAGCGCCACTTTGGACGGGCCGTCCAGATATAGGGGGGCAGGAGCTGAGGGTGAATTGGGCAGCCCTTTGGGGGGGTCTTGCTGTGGCTACCATGCGCCTAGCTGAGGTCCAGCAGAATCACCCCCGAGTCCCGCTGGCCTTAGCTTAGGCACATGGGGACTGTTTCAGCAACAGAAAGATCCCTAAAATCTGTTGCCTCTGCCCTCCCTACTGTCCCGGCCCATTTTTATTTTTGCGTCAATCGTTTTTCTCCTTAGTTTATCCCCACCCCTGCCCTTTATTTTTATTCTGTAAATAACATTTTCTATACAAGATTTCAAAAATCTGTTAACAAGAAAATGTTTAACATTTCCACAGTGAGTGTCCTTTATTTTGTTGGGCTTCTGCCCTGGTGGTGGTGGTGGGGGGGGGGGGGGGGGGGGGAGGAAGACAGAAGAAGGGGGGGGGTTAGTGTCAGGAGTTTTTACTGAGAGGACAGTACAGAAAGGAGAGGGTGATGCAATGAACACAACTTTTTTATGACAAGGGGGGTGGGCAGAAGTGGGGAGAGGTCATACTGTGAGGATAGTATATAAAGGGGGAAGGGGGAGTGAGGGAGTAAGGGAGAGAGTGGATGGGGAAAGAGGATAGGAAGAGAGAGTACCTAGTGAGAAGAGGGGGGAGTTGAGGGGGTGGAGAAGATGCGAGGATCCAGTCTTGCATTGGAGCAGAGGGGGAAGGGGAGGGAGGGAGTGGGGGAAAGGGGTTGGGAAAGGAAGTAACTTAGGAGAGTGAAATAATTAGAAAATGATGGCCGGGCCCTTAACAATAAGAAGCCAGGTGAATTCAGTGCAATTAGTTTATTTAACCTTAAAGAAACAGGGCGATGGTCGAGGATGGAGAGACATTTACAAACAGATGAGGCACACAGGCATGAGAAGCATCGGCGCCGGAAGGAAGTGCAGGAGCCCAGTCGCCGTCTAGCGTACAGCAGCAACGAGCAATGACATCCACCTGAAAAGATGGGGTAAACAATGAAAAACATTTAGAAAATGAGAGGAACAGGTCTTGAGAGAGAAGGGGGTTGGTGGGGAGAGGGGGGAAGACAAAACGCGTCCCGCCCCCAAAACGCCGTGCCGATCCAACACGCCCCCGACACGCCCCCTCAAAAAACCCCGGGACTTACGCGAGTCCCGGGGCTCTGTGCGCGCCGGTAGGCCTATGGAACATAGGCGCACCGGCGAGCAGGGCTTTTAAAATCCGCCCCTAAGAGAGCAAGCGCTGACTGTTCATCGACTTTATTGCACTGGCCCCTTAGTGTCAGACCCTCCTGTGTGTTTGGCGTACAGCCGGTGTTTACGAAGTCGGCAGAGTACTTGTTTGACATCTTCAATGTGAGTGGGCAGGTCCTGGGAGAAGATTAGGATATCATCCAGGTAGACCACAACACTCTTGTACAGCAGATCCCACAAGATGTCATTCATCATGTTCTGAAATATGGCGGGTGCGTTGCACAGGCCGAAAGGCATCACTAAGTACTCAAAGTGGCCGTCTCGAGTGTTGAAGGCTGTTTTCCATTCGTCGCGACTACGAATGTGAACTAAGTTGTAGGCCCCCTTCAGGTTGAGTTTTGAAAATATTGGCCCCTTGAAGCCGGTCAAACAGCTCTGAGATTAAAGGCAAGGGGTAGCGGTCTTTAATCGTAATCTCGTTCAGACCTCTGTAATTGATACATGGACGTAGGATACCGTCCTTCTTCCCCACAAAGAAAAAGCCTGCGCCAGCTGGAGACTTCGATGGTCTGATAAACCCCTTCTGAAGATTCTCTTCAATGTATTTGGACATTGCCTTGTTTTCAATTGCTGAAAGAGGATAGACACGTCCTTTGGGAGATTCAGTACTGGGTTTCAGTCTTATGGCACAGTCATAGGACCTATGCGGAGGAAGGATGTCAGCCGCTTCTTTGGAGAACACATCCCCATAAGATGCATATTGGGGCGGCAGTCCTGGCATCGCTGGAGTCGTAGGCATGCAGATGACAGGAGCAATCTCCTTAAGGCACCTCCTATGACACTCTGGGCCCCAGCAGGAGAGTTCCAAGGATGTCCAGTCAAATTGGGGTTAGTGCGCTTGCAACCAGGGTACCCCAGGACAATAGGGTGCATGGCCTTTTCCAACACAAAGAAGGGAAGCGATTCCCTATGGAGAGCTCCAGTGCGGAGAGTCACTGGTAAAGTTTGGCAAGTCACGTCGCCCAGTAAGGGCTCTCCATGGATGGAGGATAGAAGTAGTGGAACTTTCAAACTGACGAGGGGAATCCTCAGGTGTTCCACTAAACGTCGGAGAATAAAGTTGCCTCCTGCCCCTCAATCCACCAGGGCAAGAGTTTGAACCATGGATGGTCTGCAGTGAGACCTAAGAACAATCCTCCTGCAGGACTTAGGCCCGTCCGTTTCCCGGACGAATAGGGCATGTAGGGACATCGTGGCTGGACTGACCACAGTACATGCAAAGACCGCGCCTCTTCCGAAGTCTTCTTTCTTTGGAAGTCAAATGCCCGTGACCAAGTTGCATCGGTTCATCTTCACTATCAGCAGGAATTACTGGAACCATCCGAGGTGCAGGCTTAGCACTAGCCTGTTTCAACCCAGGTATTCTGTTAGGCCGGAGTTCCTTCACCTTGTCACGAAGCCGGTGATCGATCCGAGTGGCCAAAGCCACTAGTTCGTCCAGCGAGTCAGGTGTTTCACGAGCGGCCATCTCGTCTTTTAAATGGGTATCCAGGCCTCTGAAGAAAAAGGTCTTCAGGCATTTAGGGTCCCAGCAGAGTTCTGTAGCAAGAGTTTTAAACTCTATCGCAAAATCAGTCAGTGGTCTGTTGCCTTGCTTCAGGTCCACCAAAGCAGAGTCGGCAACAATAACTCAAGCAGGATCATCGAAAACGGATTTAAATAAGTCCAGAAATCCATCTATGTCCTGCAATATAGGATCCTTGCGTTACCACAGGGTAGATGCCCAAGACAAGGCCCTTCCATCCAGATAAGAAAGGATGTAAGTAGTCTTGGAAAACGCTGTAGGGAATTGAGAAGGCTGTAGAGCAAAATGTATGCAGCACTGGTTTTAAAAGCCCCTGATCTTCTGAATCTCTCCCAAGAAAAGAACTGGAGCTGCCAGCGGTACAGCAGTCTTTAAAGTTACCTCCTGTAACTGACCTTCATTGCTGGAAGCAGTGCCTTGGGTCTTCTGTGTGCAGCTGATGAAATGCTGAAGTGAGTTTCTCCAAAGCGTCTTGCTGCTCTGAAATGCGCAGGGCCAGGCCCGGTATGGCCTGCAGGCATTGAGCTGTGCCGGATCCATGGAGTTAGCAATCTGTTATTATTTGTAAGGGTTTTGGGTGGATCCCTGGACCTGTGGCAGATGACCACGCCCACGGGGGGAAGTCCCGTGAGTGGCCACAGGTCAGGCTCAGTGTAGGAGACACACACACACTAGTTCTTTTATTAAACAGGATTGGTGAACCACCAGAGGTGGCAGTAGTGAGCTAGAAGTAGCCCGGTTGGGCTTGTAGTCCCTCAGGCTCTGGAACAGCGATCCCAATGGCTGTGCTGTAATAGAGAGAACTGATATTGTGAGTAGTAGCAGGATATGCAGAGTTCAGGAATAGAGCCTCGTTGGTAATGTAGTCATGCAGCGGTCTCTCAGTGTGGAGCACAGTAAAGGCAGGCCCCCGAGGAGCGAGGACCCGGTTTCTTATCTGAGAGATAGAGATGGTAACTCATAGATGTTATAGGCAGCGGTGTCTTCCTGGCAGAAGTGGAGTCCAAGTAGCGAGTCCAGGAACATGGGCCCTCAAGGAGTGAGTACCGGTTCCAGACTGTGACCTGAAAGATAAGAAAGAGAGAGAGGTCCCCGAGGAGCAGGTACCCCAAATAGAGTTGGTCCAAGGAGGCAGAGTTGCAAGGTACGGAGAGCGAATCCCATCAGTTAGGAAACCTTTGCTAACTTGATTAGCTAGCAATCACGTAGGCCTTTTGTATCCTGGATGCATGACGTCATCACAGGGGGACGCCCCTGAGGTTCACATGAAGGTACTTGAAGCAGGGCCACGCAGCGCGCGCGCCCTAAGGCAGCTGAACAACATGGTGGGAGGCAGCGCCCAAGCCGGTCCGGGGACGCCAGAGAGGACGGCAGGCAGACGCTGCGGCAGCCAAATGTCCGTCAACTGCAGGAGGAGTCGCCAGAGAGGTAAGGAGGGCAGAGTGGAGATGTCGGGCAGCGACAGTCGTAACAAGTCCCTGTATGTAATTGTAAGACATGCCAGTGGCATCTGATACTAGCCGCAATTAGATGGGATTTATCTGTGTGTTGTAAAACACAGGCGTCAGTCGGGGGATGTTTTTTGTATTGGTATTCCAAAAGTGCAGAGCAGGGGGAATATTTTGCCCGTTTGTATGCCCTCTGTACCATTCTATATGGATAGCCTCTTTCAAAAAATCTTGTTGCTAACACTCGGGCTTGATGTTTAAATTCTATATCTGTGGAGCAAATTCTCCGCAACCTGATGAACTGACTTACCAGAAGTCCTTTCTTAAAAGCTGTGGGGTGAAAACTGTGATACTTCAATAGATTGTTACATTCTATCAATTTACGATAGATTGTGGTATCAAACGTCTTCTTATTATTTTTATCACAATGTCCAAAAAAGTTATTTGTTGTTCACTATATTCATAAGTAAATTTCAAATAATTATCAATGGTGTTGACCCAAAGCAAAAACATTTTTAAGGCTGGTTCATCTGATTTCCAAATGAACAAAATATCGTCTATCTATCTTATCCAAAAGGTTATCTGTGAAAAATGCAATGATGTGTAGATAAACTGACATTCTAAATGATCCATTACTAGTTTAGCTATTGAAGGGGCTGCTGAAGAGCCCATAGGAATGCCGTAAGTTTTCAAATAAAATTTACCTTCAAATGAAAAATAATTATGCTTCAAAATTAATTCAGCAATTTGAAAAAGAAATGACACCGGAATTCTTGTCCTTTGTTGTCTTTCCAAAATGTCCAAAATAATCTGTAATGCCACTTCCTGCACTACATTTGTATATAAAGAAACTACATCCACGGTAACCATATAGGTTATGTTAGTTGATGACTCTATATTAGTTAACTTATTGAGTACTCGTATGGTATCTTTAACATATGATTGCATTTTTTCCACTTGGGGTTGCAAGAATTTGTTTAAGAAGATGGCTAAGTGTTCTAATAAAGAACCATTACTAGAAACTATTGGTCGTAACAGGGGATTGATAAGTCCTTTGTGGATCGTGGGTACCCCATATAAAATGGGGAACCTTGGATAATTAACCAACAGAAAGCTTCTCTCCTTTCGAGTAAGAAATGGCGTGTTCTTTTCTTCTAACAGATTTTTTATAGTCTGTTGTAGTCCAGAGGTTGGATCCTTGTCTAATATTCGATAGTATTTGGTATCTGATATCTGATCAAGTATGGACTGAACATATTGGTCATGATCCTGAACTACCACATTCTCAGAACAGTCACAAACTCCCACTCCACTCTTTCTTGCCTAGAAGAGGAAAACACAGACAGATAAGAAGATAACAAAGCAATGCACTGACAAGCTCCAATCACAGACAAGACATGAGGGGAAGGGGAAAAAGTAGTGAGAGAATAGCACAAAAAAAAAAACCCAGCACTCAGCAATTGCAATAAGCAGCTCCGAACCTGCCTCCAGCCTCTGGACACCTCCTACTCCCACAAACTCCAAATTACACCCACGCCAGGCTAATGTAAGGATGTGCTTTTTAGTCTGAAATGGGAGTGTCCTGTGATTACTGATGTGTGTACAGCAATCGCAAATCTTTGAAGATCATGCTCCTTCAAAAACCAATGAAAAGTGCTACCATTTCCTGCTCTCCCCATACAGCCAATGCTGCATTTCCCTTGCTTGCCGATGCAGCCAGTACAGCAGCTACTGCTTTTCCCGCTCTTACAAAGACCCGCCATCATCTCTGCCATGTGGTGTGAATTATCACCCATTATTATGGTTGCCATGGTTTCTGCAGCCCACAGTAATTAGAAAAATATGCCTTCCTATTCCAGGATCAATAATTCCACTAAAAAGGGAGACCCGAGATGCACTCCCAATAATATCCTTTTATGCGTGTATTTTCTGAGCAGATTATCGGTGCGGATGCATCCGCTTATTACATAAGGTTTTACTTCACGTACGTGCACACGTTTCTTCATTTGTGCGCGGGTTTGCGCACGCAAATCATTTGCATCTTTTTTTTTTTCCTTACATCCCGCAGAGGTGCCAACTTTTGCCGTGCGCAGTGAACAAAACCCATGCTCACAAGAGGCACCTGTTTCACCACGGATCTTATTACATCGGCCCCGGTGTAACTACTGACTTTATGCTACTTGGATTTTTTATACCTTTAAGGATCGCGCTAGTGTACCATCTGCCGAATCTGTTCATCTGCATTACTGTTTTCTTTTGAACAACCCCATTCGGCTGTGGCGTGTGTTTTATTTTGCCGGGGCGTGTCTGAAGATTTCAAAAAAACTGAAGAGCTGTGAAAGTCTTTTTTATGTCTTCTCTGTTAAAAAAAACAAAACAAAAACAGTGATCCCAAATATGCCCCTGTTCTACTAGCGGTGGAACATGGCTTATATAAACATCTGATAGTGCTATAGAAATAATAAGTAGCACAAACATGATTAAAAATAGCTGACTTGATCTGGAGAAACTTTCAGAAAAGAGTAGTGTGGAGTTCCTTGTGTGAAGTAATTGGATTTCACTTTCCTATTTATTGTTATAACCCCAGGAAGGCTTTGCAGGGCAGGTTTTTCTTGCCTCATATTCAGCTGCCAGATAATTGAACAGGAGTATATCTTCAGGGATTTCCCTTATCCTTGGACCCATGCCCACAGTGTTACCCACACACAAATTGGATACATCTGTAAAGTAATAAGGCTCTGTAGTGTGTTATTTTTACAAATTAAACTTAACGCATAATGAAATCCATGGAAACAGATAATAATATATATGCAGCTGTTTAAAAAATGGCTAAAAGGATATTCGCTAATCTTTTCCAACTGAAATCCTTGCTAATAAAAAAAAAACAATTAGTAAGCAGAGCTATAATTGGATTCATCTGACTATCCTAAATGCCAAAATACTTTGTGAAGTGAGCTAGAACTTAAAAGTATACATAATTAGAGATTTCACTGATTTTAGGACAATGGAGTTATTATTACACACAATTGTTTTGTTATATTGAAACATAGAAATGTGATGACAGAAAAAGATCTTATGGCCTATCTAGTCTGCCCATTCACCCAACTAATTCAACTTTGCAATCTCTACCTAAATTTAGTGTGTTCTTGAATTCAGATACTGAACTTGCTCCACCACCCCCAGGAAGAGGCTGCTCCATGCATTCACTATTCTCTCTGTAAAAAAATAGTACCTTCAAATTACTCCTGAGTCTGCCCCTTCATCTTATGTCCCCTTGTTCTAAAGCCTTCTTTTCATTGAATGAGTTTCCCCTCCAGTGCCTGGAAATCTTGGAGGTATTTAAATGTCTCTATCATATCACCCCTATCCCACCTTTCCTCTAGGCTATACAGGTTTAGATCTTTAAGTCTGTCTCCATGTACTGGTCTCTTCCTTGGAGTGAGCTCTATTTACTACTACCCTTTGTCGCCTCCTGCTCAACCAGAAAATAATTTGGATAAGAATCACAATTTCATCTAGTTTGCCCGTTCTTGATGCAATATGGCAGACCCTGACCAATCTCAGGCTTCACTCATACTTTCTCGCATCTAAGGATCCTCTGTGCTTATACCATGATTTCTGGAATTCTGTGACTACTTTGGCCACCACCACTACAGATAGGAAACTATTCCATGAATCCACCATTCTTTCTGTGAAGAAATATTTCTTGTTGTTACTCCTAAGTATACCATCCTGTGTTTGCCTTATGCCGTAACCTCTTGCCGAACCAGACCTGTCCCGGGGATCCCACCTGTCGGGTTTTCAGGATATCCACAAAGAATATGCAAGACATAAATCTGCATATACTGAGTCTGCATGCTACACAAATTTCTCTCATGCATATTCATTGCGGATATCCTGAAAACAAGCCCTGTTCTAGAACATCCTAGCAGCAGGGCCAGTGGAAGCACTAGGCGAACTAGGCGATCGCCTAGGGTGCCGAGCATAAGGGGGTGCCGAGCTGCCGATGGCCGCCGGTGGACCTCATCCCACTGGCAGCTGAGCGGTGAACTACTGCTGTGCTGTATGCTGGATACACACAGCAAGATCAGCAGGGCCATGGTGGAGCTCGCGTCACCATGGCCTGAAGAAAAAGGTCACGTCTAAACGTGCAGGTCCTCCTCCTCCTTCCTGCCCGCATGGCCCCGGAAGAAAAATGTTGCCGGAGCCGCGTGGGCAGGAAGGAGGAGGAGCATCAGCCGCGTGCAGAAGAGGAGCAGCGCGGCCCGAGAAGACCAGGGCCGCTGCAGAGCCCATCCTGTGGCGACCCGTAAAGAGGAGGCCCAGAGGTGAGAGAGAGGCTGAGGGCCTGCAGAGTGTGTATGTGTGCATGTATGAGATGAGTTGAGAGATTGTGTGTGAGAGTGAGTTGAGAGACTGTGTGTGGGAGTGAAGACCTGAATGTTTGCAGACACAGCATGTGAGAGCCTCTGTGTGTGTGAGAGAGACAGCATGTGACAGTGAGAGCCTGTGCTTGAGCAAGACAGCATGTGGGAGTGAGAGAGAGCCTGTATGTGTGACTCAGACAGCATATGTCAATGAGAGACTGTGTGTATGAATGATTGTATGAGAGAGAGCATGTGAGAGTGAGAGCCTGTGTGTATGTGAGAGAGGGAGAGAGAGAGAGAGAGAGAGAGAGAAAGCATGTGAGAATAAGAACCTAACTGTGTGTTTGAGGGAAGAAGACAAATGGAGAGAAAAGAAATAGAAAAAAGACAATATAAAAGGAACTGGCAAAAAAATAAGAAAGGGAAGGTGGAAAAAAAAAAAGCCTGTGACCAACCGATTAGAAAACTAAGATCAGACAGCAAATGTAAAAAAAAATAAATTACTTTTTACTGATTGGCACATGTAATCTTTGGGAATGTGCAAGAATAGCACTTTCTCTATGCGGATCTCACAATGTACGAGATCAGCATGAAGGAACTGGAAGCCCACGGGGCCTGCACAGAGGAGGCAGCAGAATGGGCTTCAGTGCCAGTAGCAGCAATCAGCACCTCCCCAATAGCCACGTGGCAGCAGTGACAGTGGCAGCAAAGGAATGAGAGAGGCTCTGAGGTTGCTGGCAAAAGAAAGAGAGGGGGTCTCTGCCTTTAGTGTGTGCATGTGTATGAATGCGAGTCTGCCTGGGAGTCTATGTGTGTGAATGCATGGGTGCCTGCCTGAGGGTGTGTCTGTGTATGAGAATGAATGGGTGTCTTCCTGGGGTTTGTATGTGTGAGAATAGGTGCCTGCCTGTGTGTGTGAGAATAAATTGGTGCCTGCCTGGGGGTCTGTGTGTATGAGAATGAATGTGTGCATGCTGGGGGGATGAGGAGGGAGTGGTGTGAAAATGAATGTGAGCCTGCCTGGGCTTCAGTGTGAGAATGACTGGGAGCTTGCCTGTGTGTGTGTGTTTGTGTGAGAATGATTGGCAGCTTGCCTGGGTGTGTGTGTTTGTGTATATGTGAGGGAGCCAGTGAGAGTGAGAGCATGAGTGTGTATGAGAAAATCCAGGGGAGTAAGAGTGTGTGTGTGGGGGGGGGGGGGGGGGGTGGAGGGGGAGAGAGTGTCTTACAGCCTGAGAGTGTGTCAGTGTCTGTGAGAGTGAGAGGTTATGGTTGGGTATAAGAGCATGAATGTGTATGTATGTGACAGTATATGTGTGAGAGAGAATGGACATGGGAGTATGTGTGAGAGAGAGAGGATAACCTCCTAATCCTCGACAATATCAGGGTGACTGGAAATCAAGAGCTCCCACAGAAGGGGACAGCAGGGGCCTTTTAAAATCCTTATTAGTTTTAATTATTGAATGTTATTTGATATATGTGCTGTTTTGAAATATTTTATTGGTGTTTGGGAAATTGTAAAAATGATTATGATTCTAATTAATAGAAATTCTATTTATCAGTAGTTTTAAAATATTCTTTTATTATTATGGTTTTACTATTATAACTGATGCTTTATGTTTCTTGATTTTATTGTTTTATGAGGAATGGTGGTTCTGTTTTTCCATTATTAATATACACAGTCTGGCTTCTTGTAGTTTCCATTTTAGTTTTTTCTAATTTGTGCTCCTTTATTTTGTATTCTGTATTTGGTGAGGGTCTGTCTCTGCACTGTGTGTGTGACCATGATGAGAGATTCTGCTAGCATGTAGTGTCTGTATAGGGATCTATAGCAATCGGGTTTGTTTTGTTTCCTCAGTAGGTGGTGTATTGTTATCCTAGGACCCAGTGTAATATTTACCCTTGCTTATTCACAGGTAGGGTTATTGTTGTTTGAGTCCTTGGTGTTATTACTGTTATGTTACGATGGGATTGCAGTATAGATTTTGAGTGTCTTTTTTGTGGGGTTTTGTGTTAGTTCACAATGTGTCTGGCAGTGGAAGGTGTTTGTGCTGCTGTTACTGTGAGATGACACCAGAATTTGAAAATATCTTTTAATATGATGAGCTGTAAGGGAAACATCCAAGCTCCATTGTTTGGGGGAATTTCAGTGGATGCACAGAGATACAGAACTGGAGGTGCAGGATTTGTATTGACATTCTGTCCCTTCCTATATATTCCAGACGTCACTCTCATAGCCATATAGAATTAGTTGAATGAGGCTATCAAAATATTTTATAGTAGTTTTACTAGAAGTATGAAACTGGCCAGCTTTTTAAAATTACGCAGAAGACCCTTTGGACTTTTTTATTAACACTTTTTTTTATAACCAGTTTTAAAGCAGGATCCATGCTATAGAGGTGGGTGTGATGAAGAAATGTCATTTTGGCTTCCCCCCCCCCCCCCCCCCCAATTCTTCTGTCTAGAGACACCACAGATTTTCTGTGACCTTAAGCATTAGTACAAGAAGGATTACGGGGGGGGGGGGGGGGGATGCTGGAGAGGCACACACATGCATTAGCCCCCGGGTGCCGGAGACCCTTGGTGCGCCACTGGGTGCGAGTCATATGGGGCCGCAAGTGATGGCAAAGAGGAGTGGAGATTTGGCGGGCCGCGAGCAGTGCCCAACCTGCTCGCAACCCAGAAAACCACACAGTGAGCGGGCGTGATCGAGAATGAGGTAGGAGTCGGGGCCGAGACTGGGAGGGGGGGGGGGGGGGCACAAGGGAGAAGGCTTGTCTAGGGCGCCAAATCCTCTTGCACCGGCCCTGCCTAGCAGCAGTACTATTTGCTTTGCTGTTCTTGTAGGGGATGAATATGTGGTTAATTTGAAAAACAGCATACTTTCTTTTTAATTCTACTCATGGATAGCAGCACTGTTATGGTTTAAAGCAATACATGCTGTTTGATAATGGGGCATGAGGCATAGAATTTTCCTGTAAAAACAGCATTTTTCAAACTGTATTTGCTGATGCCATTCCGATTTCAAAGTCTTTTCCTTAAATTTGTAGTAAAGCACAATAACCACAAGTTTGATGAGCCAATACAATACCTCATCTTGCCTGGTGCTTCTCTGTTACAAAAAGAACAAACACAGGGGGTTATTTACTAAAGGTTTTCTCCTGTTTTGTGTCCGTGGAAAAAATGCTTAAGAAATAGGGCCCATAGTTATAAAAACAACTTAACTTGTAGAATAAATAAAAAAAGTACCCTGAACTCTGCCAACGTAGATCTTCAACCTTCTGTGATAAATGTGAGCTTTGAGGAAAGGGTAAAAGTAGAGCCTTTAATCAAAGTGTTAAAAATATCCCAAAATGGTGGTTTGAGAACCACCAGTGGCTTTTATGAACAATGCCCCCTTTGCCAGAAAGCACCTAAGACACTAATAATGCTACAAAGTAAGGTCCCAGCTGGCTAGATCAAAGGCTTTGTAAATTTACCCCCACAGCGTACACGAAATTTAGCTGCCTAGATTTCACTAGGAAGATAAATTTAGCTGCTCATACAATGGGCCATCCGGGACAAGGTTAAGGTGGGTAAAGAAAGTTAGCTAGCTAGCGCTGACTTTCAGCAGCAGACATCTAACCTGACTCGCCAAATCTAGAAGCTGCAACAGCAGGCCTAAACCTGAAGGGCCTCGCATTCACCCGTCTTCCTCCAAAGCCCCAGTCTCCCTCCCTTCTACCTCTGGCAGCCCCAATTCAATAAAGATTCCTTCCAGGCACCTTCATCCCCCTTCCCCCCCCCCCCCCCATGGCACCCCAGTTCAAAAAATGAAAGCTGCCATGGACCTTCAGTCTATCCCCCCCAACTCCTTCCCTCCGGACCCGATTCATAAAGAAAAAGTTGTGCAACTTGCGCTGGATCTGACAAACCCTGAAATGGATCAAAGAAAGAAAGATGCTGCAGAACGCCGATCCCCCTCCCCCCCCCCTTGATGAACCCCCAGCGGCCTTCCTTCCCCTCCCCCAGCCACCACCACTCTGGAATCTGCACTTCACGATGGCAGAGGGTCGCCAGCGGGAGGGACGTCAGAACCCTCTGCCTGGCACTGCTGCCTGATGTCCGTTGGCAGCCTCGGCTTGAGCTTCAGCACGTGTAGTGCGGAAAGGCTTGTAAGGAGGCACCGTTCGGCGGTGAGCAGGGGTACTGGCAGGAGGACTTTTGCATGCTTCCTTCTGGTGAACATTAGGGCCTTCCAAAATTATAAGTGTAGATTCCTTAGGGGAAGTGAATGTTGTTGGTGGAGGGGGTCGAGAAGGCTTTGTGATTCATGTGGGGAGGAAGGATCAGATGCCTTCATTTACGAGTAAGTGAGTGGGTAGATTGCAGGTCCTGGGTTCAGGGAATGGGTAGATTGATTTGTTTTTTTGAATTAGGTTTGTGGGATGGAGGAGAGGGATCAAAGGTTCAGAGCAGCTTTTTTTTTTTGGCTTTTTTTTTATTGGGATGCCATAAGTGTAAGAAAGGAAAAGAGATCAGTAGAGTGACCAGCTTACATCAAAGCCGGTTATATTTTAGCCAGCCAGTTTAAATCACGCTAACTGTCTGCAGCAAATCTAGCCGGTTAGATTCAGCTGAAAATTAGACTAAATTTGTCCTTCCAGGTCTGGCACTCAGTTACGGCTAAAGATTGACTCCATAGTAGGGATGTGAATCGTTTTTTGACGATTTAAAATATCGTCCGATATATTTTAAATCGTCAAAAATCGTTAGGGCCACGATACAATACCAATTCCCCCGATTTATCGTCAAAAAATCGTAAATCGGGGGAAGGGGGAGGGCAGGAAAACCGGCACACTAAAACCCCTAAAACCCACCCCCGACCCTTTAAATTAAATCCCCCACCCCCCCGAACCCCCCCCCCCCAAATGCCTTAAATTACCCTGGGGTCCAGCGGCGATCCATAGCTAAATCGGGGGAAGGGGGAGGGCAGGAAAACCGGCACACTAAATCCCCCTAAAACCCACCCCCGACCCTTTAAATGAAATCGGGGGAAGGGGGAGGGCAGGAAAACCGGCACACTAAATCCCCCTAAAACCCACCCCCGACCCTTTAAATTAAATCCCCCCCCAAATGCCTTAAAGTACCCTGGGGTCCAGCGGCGGTCCGAAACGGGCTCCTGCTGTTGAAGCGTGTTGTCTTCAGCCGGCGCCATTTTGCAAAATGGCCGCCGCAAAATGGCGGCGGCCATAGACCAACACGATTCGACCGCAGGAGGTCGCTTCCGGACCCCCGCTGGACTTTTGGCAAGTCTTGTGGGGGTCAGGAGGCCCCCCCAAGCTGGCCAAAAGTCTCTGGGGGTCCAGCGGGCGTCCGGGAGTGATCTCCTGCCGCGAATCGTTTTCCGTACGGATAATGGCGCCGGCCATACGCGTATGGCCGGCGCCATTTTCCATACGGAAAATGGCGCCGGCAGGAGATCGACTGCAGGAGGTCGTTCAGCGAGGGTTCCGGACCTCCGCTGAACGATTCCCTCCCCCTCCCAGCCGAAATTGATCGTTAAGACGATCGAGGACACGATTCACATCTCTACTCCATAGTGGTTCAGATTCATCTTCCACGTGTTTTAAAGTCCAGCTCTTATTTCCTGTGCTAAAGTATAGTGTGACCAGCAGCCATGTTGCCCCTTTCTAAAAACAAAGCCCAAGAATAGAAAATCACAATTCATTTCCATCAGTTGCAAAGTCCTGCATTCCTCCCACCAGCTGGGACAATATTCAGGTGCTAAATTTATATGGCCTTTTTGCTATAAGGTACTTAAGACGGGCTTTAGGGGTGGAAACATGTTTCAAGACCCTACTGATTGGGAATACTAGAGTCTCACTCAGCTTCTGCAAAGACTAGCTTGTACACTATTTTGGTGTTCCCAAAAGCAGGCCTGGTTTTGTCAATAGGCTCACTAGGCCTGTGCCTAGTGTGGCAAAAATCTGAGGGCAGCAGGCCGGAGGAAAATTTGCTGCCTTCCAACTCTTCTGAATATCAGAGTACAGCTCTCTGCTTCCTGATCCAGCCCTTACCCTCCCAGGCAGCAGCAGGGAAGGGAATGGGAGGGTTAAGCATGAAGCAGCCACAGCAAAGGGGGATCATTTTGGCAAAGTTAGGAGGAGCTGATTGGGGGATCAGGAGAGAGGCTGAGGTGAGAGGTGATCAGTTGGACATCATGTGACTGAGTGTAATACAGAGGGAAGTATGTGGCAGTGTTTATGTGTATACACAGATCCCCTAGGTCTCAACCAGGTTCCCAGCCCTTGAGTTAGGCAGCTTTAGAGGGACAAACCATTCCCAGAAGCACCTCCCCCAGAGAACTGCTGAGGTAGTTAGCTCCCAGTTCACAAGGGGGTGGGGGTTAGGACAGACGAGAGCATGTACTTTTGGTTTGAATTTATTTATTTAGTAGGCATATATATAATAAAAAGTCCTAATAAATAAAACAGACATGAATATTACATAACATATGATAAAATCATACATAACAGAATAAATTAACATAAAACAGTAAATATGAACAGTTCTGATTACCAATTAGCTGCCATAATTTTTTTTTTTAAACACCTCTGGTTACCAATTAGCTGCTATATAAATCAACATATGGCACTAATTCTTTCATAGTAAGAAAAAAAAATTAATACACTGCCAAATTAATCACCATGCCAATGCTAACACTTAAATTATAATTTGGCTTGATCAAACGGCAATATGTAAAAACAGAACAGGCAGAATGACTCACAAGCCAATGAAACAATTGACCCTTCACATTCACCAAGAATATGGTAACAAATGATCGATATTCTATATGACGTCACAGGCCTGGTTAAATAGGAAGGGGGTTTTGGGGGGGGGGGGGGGGTTTGCTTTACCAACTTTCTAAACGTTAAGAGTGATCTCTTTTTTAACTTCCACAGGCAAGGTGTTCCATAAAGAAGGACCTTGGATCATAGACAATTGATCACATGATTCGTCAAGCCATATAAATCTAAAGGAGGGAAACTAAAATAATAGTTGTGAGCCTGCTGCCTGACCTTAGTGACTGGATAGAAGAGTGAAGAGCTGTTTTTCTTTTTGAGTTAAAAGAAGGCCCACTGGCCTAACTTGGTATTTTGGGAGAAAGAGTCCTTCCAGTGCATCCCTGGCCTGGTATAATCTGCCTCCAGTTTTTTGGAAGAGACTTTTGTTAAAAGTTTGAGGATTTTGTTTTTGACTGAGGTGAAAACCTGGTTCCTACTGGAGTAAGGACATCCCCAAATCAGGTGGTCAGGGAAAAGACAATCTGCTGTACCACTTTTCACTGTCTGGGAAGTCTCAGTGGAGAATCATCCCCTCAGAGCAGGTTTTTGGACTTTGAAAGTGTTTTTTCACCTTTAAAGTTTTCTACCTCCCTTCTTCATGCTGAAGCTGGGTTTCCACAGCCCTGCTTCTTCCACTTTCAGACCTTTCCCCAAGAGAGGCCCATCAGGTGGCGCTTGGAGTGACTGAGAGAAGAGAAAACGTCTTGGAGACCCACCACTGAATCGCTATGCTTTAGGACACAGGACACAGGCTGGGGTTTGGAAGAACTGGACTCTCGGGGACCTCTAGTATGATTTTCTTTCGGAAATAAGGGGGATCTTCCTCACACCTAGGATTTCACTGCCTAACTAGGATCACTTACCCACTCACTCCAGGAGTGGCAGTTGCACTTTGGACCTTTTTTTTCTAATTGATTGGACTTTATTTATTCTGAAGAAATCACAATAAACTTTAAATTTGAACACCTAAACTGTTTTCTGCCTGGTCCCTGCAGCACCATCAGTAAGAAAGCATAGTAACGCAGAAGGAAATTGATTTCCACCTACCGGCCTGGGCCTTGAAGTTCATCCTAATCCCCCTCTCCAAAAAAAACCCAAAAAACTACCACCACTCGAAAGAACCCACCCCCAGGGCAACAAAGACTGGTGAAAGTGAATGATGTGGAGCTAGCCCACGGTTGTACTGTTCTATTTTTCTTTTTATGGCCCCATTGAGATTCAGTCATCACCCTGAATTTGGGTTACCATGTGTGTAAGTGGTTGCCATATTAGTTCACTAGGAAAGCTGGAATTAGGGGTAAAAAAAACAAACAAGTGTAAGTGATACCTTTATGAGACTGGTGCTGGTGCTACATGTGTGCATGTCTGATTGGGTGGGAGGTTAGCGAGGGATGTAAGGGGAGCAGGACTGGTGCACAGTAGGGACATCTCCCTTCTTCCTTCCTCTCCCACCCACCCCTCTCCCATTGCAATTCAGATGCTTTTTCTTCCCATCTCTACCCCCTCTCCCTTCCTCCCAATCCCCAGGCCTCTCTCTCTCTCCTCCAGCATTCCTAGTCCAGTTCCTTTTCACATTCCTCCCCCCATTCCCATTCCTATCCTCCCCCATTCCCAGTCTCTTCCCCATCTCTGGTTCTCTTACCCTCTCCCTATCCTAGATCTCTCTTCCCCATATTAATATTTGAGATCCTTTTTCCTCATCGAATAAAAAGAAAATAAATTATAAAGACACAAGCAAGTTTGGAAAACAACTTTATTTCTAGTAAGTAAAATAAAGGATGAAAATGTTTGTCAGTGTGCGTCAGAATTTTCAAATTGTTGCCATAGAAACCTTCCCTCCCGCTGCCACAAAAAAACTGTGGAGCTATGCATTAGACCTTCTGCTCCCTGTTGTCTGACCTTATGGGGGAGGAGGTGGGGGCTGACAGCACCAACAGAGCCTAGGGGCAACTATATCCTAAATCCATCACTGACAATAGTCCCCGCAGACTGTGAGATCAGTGCCACAGGAGTAAGGTGAGTTGGGGAGAACGTCAGAGATTAGTGGAGGTGGGCATAGGGGGTAGAGAGAAGGAGAAATATTAGTAGGGATTTGAAGAGCAAGATTTAACAGATTCAAATTTTAGGTGATTATTTAACTTTTCATACAACAAGACAGACCTAGCTTTTTTTCAATGGCATTTAAATGAATGAAGTGTCATTGAGGTAATCTAGTTTTCTGTTATAAAGTACAAGCCGTAAAGCCCGTTAAAACGGGCTACATCCCTCTGTCTCTCACCTCCCCCTCATTCTCTCTCCCCTCACTCTTCACCACCCCCCTCCCCCACCCACTCCTCTCCACCCTCCCTCTCCTCTCACTCAGTCCCCCCTCTCCCTCACTCCCTCCCACTCAGTCCCCCCTCTCCCTCCCTCCCACTCACTCAGTCCCCCTCTCCCTCCCTTCACCCACCTCCATTTCCTCCCGGCGCCGTAAGCGCGACTTCCCGCAACCCTCACCCGGCTCCATTAACTCCTCCCGCTCCTGCCGGCAGATCTCGGGGGGGTCACTCCCGCGCGCGCGGCAGTGACTCCCCCGAGATCTGCCGGCAGATCTGGGGAGGAGAAGTAGCGGCACCGCGCGCGCGCGGTGCCGCTACTTCTCCTCCCGCTCCTGCCCGCAGATCTCGGTGGGGGGGGCGCGGGAGTGACACCCCCCCCCCCCCCCCCCCCCGAGATCTGCCGGCAGATCTGGGGAGGAGAAGCAGCGGCACCGCGCGCGCGCGCGGCGCCGCTGCTTCTCCTCCCGCTCCTGCGGCCCCACCGCCATTTTTTTTTCTGATAGACATCCTTGCCCGCACATGCGCAGTAGAGCTGCGCTCTACTGCGCATTTGCGGGCCGTCGGTCACAGGCCATTTATAAGGTAGATGGTATTATATAGAGTTGAATATATTGATTTTATTATTCCATTATTTTCTTATATGGTTTAATGTTTTATTATTGTATTTGTTTAATGTGCTGAAGGACTACCTGGAGCTGTACTTAGGTGGCATAGAAAGATAAACCATGAGGTCAATATTCAAAGCCATTTAGCTGGATAACTCACGAGTTAGAGGGATGGCAAGCTTTTCCCCTTGCATATTCGGATAAAAATGAGCCAGATAGCTCATTACCCAGCTAAAATTTAGCAGAATAAAAAAGGGGCATGTTGCGGGTGTTTTGAACAGGGTTGAGGTAGCCAAATAACTTATCTGGCTGACTATAATAGCTCGAGGTGAGGTGTTGGTGGTGGTTTAAGGGCCAGTTTTTCATGCTAGTGAGATGTATGAACAGCACTGTACACCTCAATGAACATTTGACGTCATTTGGAGTGAGAAAAGTCTCACAAAGATGAAATTTCTACTATGTTCTCTCACCCTAGCTTGATAGACTCTATAACAGGGTACCATCAAGCTAGGGCGAGATAAAATAGTAAATCATGAATTGCATTATGGCCGTTTCGGTCATATTGCACAGCTTAACGCCAGGAAAAAAGGTGTAGTTATTTCCGGCATTAAAACCGTGCAATATTGCCTCTCATTCTCATAAATCCTACCCAAACTCCTCCCTAATCCCACCCCTTTCCAAAATTTGCATTCGCATCATACGATACTGCTATTATCGCGTGCATTAATGCTAAAATGCATTTTGATAAATGACCCTGTAAGTTATTCAGCTAACTCAAAATGTGCCTGCTTGCTGGTCTAACGTTATCCAGTCCACATGCCTGCATAATATAGGCAACTAAGGCCTAGATTTTCCTAGTAATGCTTTGCATAGGTATTTGCATTTTGGGCTCTGAGAGAGAGAGCAAAAGGCTCTATAGAGGTTCACCAAAAACTTAACTATTTATACCACTATTATAGGGGGCAGTTTGACATGCACAGTTTTATATACAAACAGCACAGTTACCATCAGTGAAGAATTAATGGAGTCTAATCAAGCTAGGGCAAGAGAACATTGAAGTAATCTCATCTTTGTGAGACTTTCCTCACTCCAAATGATGTCAAATCTTCACTGAGGTGTACTGTGCTGTTTGTATGTCTCACTGTGCACGTAAAACTGGCCCCCAAACCATACACCACCACCAAAACCTCACCTCGAGTTACTAGCTGGCCCTCCTATAGTGATATAAATAGTTGACTACTAAAAAGGCCTTATAAAGAGTCTCAGTATCACTCTTCACTCCCTCCACAAACTTTAACGTAGGAATTCTAAAATTATCATAGCCATGCCCATCGTGGGCATTATCCATGCAAAAATTATAGCATTTTGATGAATCTAGGGGTTAGCCAGATAAATAGCAATATTCAGACTTATCCAGATAAGTTAGACCTGCTCAATAACTGGTCTAAAGTTAGCCAGATAAGACCTATCTGGCTAGCTAGCTATCTACTTATTTGGGGATATTCAACAACATAGCTGTGCTGTAGAATATTGTCCCAGTTACTGGGGATCTGGGTACACCATCCCAGGAGCTGTGCAGGACTGCAAGGCAGGACACTGGGCTAAACAAGGGCCTGTCTTCCACCTAGCCAGCCCCTCCCCCGCAGGTATAGCCCTTGGGTTCTGGAGTCAATAGGTCTTTTTTACAGCAGCACGACATGGTGAGTCCAAGAAGGCTGGACGAGGCAAGGCTGGCACTGTGGACAGAGACAGTCTGGAAGCAGAGGTCTGGGTATTAGCTTAGGCAGGGAGCTGGGGATCGGATACTGGAACAGGCTAGACAGGATACTGAGCAGGGACACAGAACAAGAACTGGGGCTGCATATAGACAAAGCAAGATACTGAGCAGGGACTTGGAGAGACACAAGCAAGGCAGGGTAGTGGACAGGAACTGGAACTAGATACTAGCTGAGACAAGACAAGGTACTGACAAGTCAGTGAGTAAATACCAGGAATAGGACTGGGCTGGGCACGGCAAGACTAAACAGAGATAGGACTGGACAGGATGGACAAGGACTAGGCAAGACAACACAGAACAAAGAAGCCCGAAAGGCAATAAGGCTGGAGGCCCGTAGGCCACTAGGCTATAGGCCTGAAGGCCCCTAGGTACAGAGAGGCCTGGATAGGCCACAAAGCAGGATACAAGAGTAGAGCAGAAGGCCCAGAGGCCACAAGCCAAGGTATAAGAGTAGAGTGGCCAGGTCAGAGAGCCAAGGGTGACTACATGAAGAGGCAAGGTGGTTCAGGCAATCAGAATTAAATGGGGCTGGAGCTTGGGTGTGGTGCGAGCAGCAAACCGGGAACTTTTGACTTCCAGTCACCCTGAGATTACCATGGATTAGCAGGGGGGAGGGCAACTGCACAGTGGGACCAGATGCTCACAAATTTGCTCTCATAAACACTCTTACATGTTCACTCTTTCACATTTACACTTTTACTTCTGCCTTTCTCCCACCTACACACACACACACACACTCACTCACGTCTCTCCCTCTTCCATACACACATACCCACTCACTTTCACACTCATGCTCACTTGCACTCAGCTCTCTCCTACTCTCCTACATATACTCTCAGATCTCTTCTTCCTACACAAATACACACTCACTCACTCTCATAGACATGCTCATTCATTCTCTCTCCTCCCTTTCAAAACACACTAGCAACAGCAGACTATAACTTGGGCTCCTGGAGCAGCAGCAGCATCTTCCTTCTCCTGTGCTGCGGAACTGGATGCTGCCTGTTTTTTATTCCTCATTTGATGCACAGGCAGGAAATCACAATGTCTATTGGCCAAGGCAAACAGGGCGGGGCTGCAAGTGGCTGGATACAGGAAACAGGCTGTGCAGGAGCAGTTGGTGTCACGAGGAAGCGAAGTTAAAAAGGTCCGAAGATGGTAGAAATCATTGTCGAGTTCCTCCTTTTTCAGCCGCACAAGACCAATGACGTTCCTTTCTTCTTTCCGAGTCCAAGCAGATTGGTTTTGCTGCAACACCCGGAGATTTCTGGTATTGGCCCAGAGACCTGGTAATTCTTTTAGAATTCCGGAGTCTCTGGGCCAAATCTGGAGAGTTCCCAGGTATGGCTAGCAGCAAGAAGGAGCTTAGCACGGCTGGTGGTGGAGAGGAGGCTGAACTACAGGCTAGGTGGCCAGAGAGGAGAAGGCTCAGGTAGCTCAGAACAGAGCTCACTGGAGGCCTCTGCTGGTGGAGAGGTGTTGTAGTAGGCAGAATCAGGGCATGGTGAGGCTGCTCGGCAGATGAAAGAAACTGTGACAAATATCCCTTGTAAGTTAGCCAGACAACTTTTATCTAGTTAGCTCACTTAACCATGTTTCTTTGAATATTTATTTTATTTATTTATTGATTTTTTTTTTTATACCGGTGTTCAAAATTAAGTATCACATCGGTGAACAAACTAATCATGCCCTGTTATAGGCATTTAAAACATCAAATTAAAGGAATAATATTCAATCTTGAGAAATAAAAGACAAAACAACAAAATAAATAAGTTGCCTACCTGTAATGGGGCTCTCCATAGCCAGCAGGTTAAACCAGACACACATGTCCACCTGTCTTCTGGGTAGTAGACTCCTAGTTAGAGACTAGGACCAGTGATTCTCAACCCAGTCCTCGGGATACACTTAGCCAGTCAGGTTTTTAGAATATCCACAATAAATATGCATGAGATAGATTTGCATGCACTGCCTCCAGTGTATGCAAATCTAGTTCATGCATATTCATTGGTATTGAAAAAGTAAGCATTTTCTGGCATTCAGAAATATACATATTTACTATAAGATACATGCATACTTTCAGGGCAGAAATACACAATATTTTATAACTGTCCAGTGCTTGCCACCCAGTTTATAAAATGCTTACCTAAATCTCTGCATGTCTAGTTATGCTTGCAAATTGTGTACCATAGACAGTTTTGAAAGTTGGGCTCATAGAGGGCTGAAGACCACATGTAGACAGGACACACAGCCTTCAGTCCTAACTTTCAAAATGGACTTACACATGCAAATTCTCTTTGAAAATTAGTGTGGGTACGTGGTACCCTGCCTGCATGGTGTATGCGTGTATATTTATGCCTGCATGGGAACTAGAGGTGTGAAGGCCAAATAATCTCTTTTTGTGTCATGTTGTTTCATTGGGGGAGACTGTCACCCAAATTTGTTTCATTGGAGATATTTTCATTTTGGGGGTTTTTCTTCATTTTTTAAATTTTGGCAAATACTGTGCATTAAAAATGATAGGAAATTTTAAAAAACTTCAAACTTATTTTTCTATCATTTCTTTTAAAAAATGATATGATATGATATAGACAATGTGGTTGACATTCTCTTATGTCATTTCAAATTAAAGCACATCCCCATGCATGTGTGTGTGCATATGTACGCACATAATTTTGAAGATCGAAAGCTTGTGTGTAAATGGTTTCCCACCTCAATTCTGCCCCGGGAATGCCTCTTCCAAGAACGCATAAAGGTCTGCACAACCCCTGGGGTGATATTCAAAAAGCCCATTTCCGCATGTAAAACCATGCTTTACACACAAAGGGGCAGATCTTTAAACCTGCGCGCGGGCGTAGATTTGTTCGCGCAACCCAGCGTGAACAAATCTACGCCCGATTTTATAACATGCGCGTGCTGCCAAGTGCATGTTATAAAATCCAGGGTCGGCGCGCGCAAGGGGGTGCACAATTGTGCAACCTGCATGTGCCGAGCCGCACAGCCTTCCTCCATTCCCTCCCGCCCCCCGCACCTTCCCCTCCCTTCCCCTATCTAACCCACCCCCCCAGCCCTATCTAAAACCCCCTCCTGACCTTAATCGGGAAAGTTACGCCTGCCTCTGGGCAGGCGTAACTTGCGCATGCCGGCCAGCTGCCGGTGCGCCATCCCCTGGCACAGCAGCTGTTCCGGAGGCCTCGGTCCCGCCCCTGGAGCGTCCCCAGGCCGGCACCCCTCCCATGGCCTCGCCCCCGGAATGCCCCTTTTCGAAGCCTCGGGACATACGCGCATCCCGGGGCTTGCTTGGCATGCACAGGGGCAGCTTTTCGGGGGTTACGCGCGCAACCCTTTGAAATTGTGCCCCAAATACTTTTGAAAATTACACCGTAGATGTTTTTTATTTTTAGATAAAATTTACTATGTTTGTGTATGGGTCACTCTGTCAGTCATGCTCCAAAAAAACATATTTCATCTGTCTCTTAGGACATTTATTGATTGATTTTGTATCCTTATGGTCTACTCTTGGTATCCCATTAAAACTTTTTTTTTTTTTTTTTTTAAATATTTCTTGTGGGTAAAAATCATGCTTACACATGTAAAATGGGCTTCTGATCATTGCCCAGCCTCTGTGCAGGTAAAACTATGTTCATAGGGTAACAGTGCATGTTCTTTCACCTGCTCTTAAGAATGCATGTGCTGTCTTTCCCCACTAAGAAAAAGGATGCTCCCAGAAAAGGAGATGGAGATCGGGATAGTGACTCTATGCCTTTTTCCCCTATCATACTATGTGTGTGTGTGTGTGTGTGTGTATAATGTATATGCTCACACACACATACACATTCTTCTAGATCAGGTAGGAATTTGAAATAGCACCAGCATTTGTCTTAGGCCGGCTGGTTAGACGTCAATGGGATGATAGGGTTTTTAGGCATTCCTGTTTAGAGTACAGCACGAATGACTTATGGGAAAATCATGTCCATCTGTCTGTCTGTGACCTCTCACATCACAGGCAAAATGACAGCAACTATGGCCTTGCATTTTTGAAGATTTAAGCACTATTGTGTGCTAATTGCATAACCCAATTTAGAAGCTTGTCGGTTCTATCAATCCATTGGTTCAATGTGTCAAAGGCTGGACAGGAAGATGTACTGTACTACTGTTCGCTGTGACCGAAGGGATCAGTGCTAGGACCATGCAGGGGACAGAAGGGGATGGCGTGGCGGCAATGTCATAGCTGCAGGGACACCACAACCCAAGGAAAGAGGGGGACAAATTGCTAGAAAGGCAAGGAAACAGAGAATGCAGACTGCACAGCATGAGAGACAGAACTGGCAACAGCAGAGGTTAGGTTAGCTGGCAGAGGAGACAGATGGGAGATGAACAGTGCTGGTTTTTCCATTAGGTGAACTAGGCAGGTACCACCTACCCATGTTTAAGGCATGACACCACAACAGAGAAGGGAATGGATGCTGGGTAGGTATGGGGATAGAGACAGAGAAGAAGCTGGGTGGGTAGGGGAATTGTGAAGGGAGGGTGCTGGATAGGTAAGGGTGGAGTAAAGAGAGAGGGACACATTGAAAGGATCCTGGGGCAGGTAGGAGCGGAGAGAGTGGATGCTCAGCACTGCAAAAAGGGTGCAAAAAGATTGGGATGAAGCTGAAGTGCTGAGCAAGGCGTGAAGGGGATAAAGAGGAGGATGCTGGGAGCAGAATAAAAGGAGAGAGATGCGGGACAGGGGGGATAGAGAGAAGGGATGCCGGGCACTGTGTCCAGAGTGCAAAAGGAGGGGGATGCAGGAGTTGGCAGAGGGTGAGAGGCAAATGAGAGGTGGATGCTGACTGGGGCTAGAGAGAGAGGGAAGCTGTGCCAGAGCTGCCACCGATAGGAAGGTTTGTAAGGGGGAGGGCAAAAGATGGAAAGTTTGCCTCGGGTGCCTAATAATGCCTTTGCACCAGACCTGGAGCTGGAGCTGTGGACATGAGGGACTAGAGAGTGCTGTGAGTGGTAGAACCACTCCCACACGTGCTCCCGTAGTGGTGGAGTGCACTTTTTAATCTTGTTTCTAACTCAGAAGAGAGATTGGGGCATTTTTTTAAGTCAACCTTCAAAATCAGAAAGAAAAAAAAAATCTACTTTCAGAAGTCGAGGGACTGTTTGCAAATGACACCACCAAACCTGCTCCTCCTTTTCAGCTAAAAAGCTTGGCTCTTTTTCCTCTGGATTCACACTTACAAATTGCAGGGTGCTCCCGAGAGTGGATCTTTACCTTTAGTTGTCAAGGGCTTAGACAGACATCCCTGAAAGGAAAAAAAAAAAAAAAGTGGGAGGGAGTGGAAATTTAAGAGAGGCCCATCTAATGCAGCAGCTAAATCAATATGAGGCGCTCAGTGTGTGCATGGAGTTTGGTGGGCTCTCGGGGATGAGAGATGGGTGAGAATGTTTGATTAGCTCCTTTCAGGAGAGGAGAAAGGTGCTCAGGCCTCCCCATTTCCTTCTGGCCCTTGGAGTATATGATGCTACCGTAACTGGAGTTTGTTGGAGGGCTGGCGGGGAGGAAGAAAGGCTTGCAAAAAACATTTTTTTTTTTTTTTACTTACATATTCACCAGGCTGTGCAGAAGGAAAGGAATACAACATCGCTTTGCAGGCAGCAAAGAAAGGTAAGCTTGGAGTGACTATTATTCAGTATTTTTCAGTAGCTGTGGATTCACAGGCGTTGTTAAGCAAGGGTGAGCTACAGGAATATTTAGGTTAAAGCAGGCTGTTTTGAGCACGCTGTATGCAACAACTGTGGCACACCGACCTCTGGGATGCGTACAACCCTCCACTGTGCATCCAAAGCTTGTTGCCACCTCCAGCTATGACAGTCACATATAAAACCGTGGAGTTTGAACATCATTTTTGAATTGTGGTATTAAATGATACCTGTTTTCTCTGTACTTTCAAAAGCATGCAAATGTCCCTGTGTGGTTGGATCAAGTGCTAACTACTTGCCATAGTACCATTTTAAGCTGTCCTCTAATACCAAACTGAAAACAAAATGCTCTCTTACTTATTTGTATATTTTATAGGCAGTACAGAGAACTATTTGTCTGATGCAGGCTGACACTGAAGAAAGAATGTTGATAGTTTTTAAAAGCTTGCATCCTTACACATTCCTTAGCTTTATAAAGGTTTCACCTCTTTTTTTTGGCTTTCTCATCATTAATTCTGTTTGGTGGACTAACACGGAAGTCTGATTCTAATGTTTGGTGCATAAAAACAGCTGTTAAATAGGTTAGCATACCTTACAATAAATTTCCTATATTTTGCCATCCCCCCTTGAAGGCTGAAGCTTTTTGCTACCTATTCAGTATCTTTTAACAGGAGCCTCTTCCTCATAGTGAATGAAACATGACATTTTACACGTTTTAAGAAGGAGGAAGGTAAAACTTAAACCAGCTTTATTGTACGGTAGCTCTAATCAGGTCCCTCTGGTGCTCTCACGGTGTTTATTTTCCTGCCCAGTCTATGTCCTGTGTGAAGCAGACAGCGCCTGGAAACGGGACGTCGCTGAATTATTTCCCTCGCCACCATTCAGTGCATCATCGGCTGCGTCTCTCCGTTTATCTCTTATTATAGCAAATCTTTCTTTATGCTCCGCTAATAAGACGACCCTTGAGATCAGCAAAAAAAAAAAAAAAAGTTCTTATACGCAAAACATGCTTGCATTTAACTCTAACGGGTAACTTTAGCAGTAAGGAGCATATTGAGACAGTATATACAAATATATTTAAAGGACTACTATTATTCATGCAACAAGCAAAATGTGTGCGTTTCAGCTCGCTAGAAAACGTACTTTCCTGTCATACCACTTGTGTGCTAAATGTTTGATTTAGTGAGAAAACAGTAAAAGAAGCATTTGACAAATACAATTATTGTGCCTTACATTGGAGCTCCCCCTATGCCACTGCAGGATTAGATTTATGCGGCATCTTTAACAAACGTGAGGGTTGGGTCAAGCCTGCACAAACACGAAGCAAAACCCAAACGCCCCGAGCGAACAGTTTGCAGAGAGAGCAGGAGAAAGCGTGAGCTCTGGGTATTTTGGTCCCAGAACCTTATGGCAATTGCGCCACATTCAGAGCACTACAGGAACTGCGCCAGGAAATAAGTGAATTCTTGGGCTGTTTTGCTGCCGCTGTTAAGCATGATGATATATACCAGAAATATCTACTCTTCCCCAAAGGGTCAGGCTACTGTATAAAGCAGAGGTATGTCTAAATGAAATTCATCAGCAATTCATACTAGTAAAGTGCTTGGGGTGACTATGGACTGAATATCTTGCTAAATTAGACCAAGGTGCAAACAAAACTGTAGGGGATGGATGGGGCTTTTGAAAAATTGCTACAATACATGCTATTGAATTGTTTTACCCACATGAAGTGCACTTAACGTGAGTAAATGGACTTTTGAAAATTGCTATGATAATATTTTATATTTACATTTTCCTTTGAAAATTACCCTGAATAGCTGCTCTCCCTCAACCAGGAGAATTTCAAAATTAGGGTTAATCCATAAAACAAAAGTATTCAAGCCAAATTAAAGAAAAGCTTCACAGTGTGGCATTGCTGAGTCTCATGGGCAATGTTCCCTATAAGGATTGGGTTGCTGTGAGCAAAATGTTTTGTTTCATTACCCTGTGAGCACCACCTACTTTGATGCAAAAAGACTATCAATTTTAGGCTCACAGCAACCCAATCCTTAGAGGAAACATGGTAGCAGCATGCGCACAAACTTTCTCACATGCACACACAGTAACATATTTGCATATTCACTTTCATACTTTTTCTCACACATACATTCTCGTTCTAACCACACACACTCTCATTCCTTTCATTCACTCCCCAGACTCTCACACACATCCACACTCAGTTCTTCTCTTCCACACACATACACTGCAAACCCTTCACTGCCAAACACTTTGGGAACGATGTAATAAGATGTACTGAAGCTGCTGCAGGTTTCTTTATGCATGTACATGCATTTTCCTGCACAAAACCCTATACGGGGATGTAATAAGGATTTTGTGCACAGGGAAAAAAAGCACGTACAAATGCGCTGACTCGCATTTTTTTCTGCGTGAGTGCATGCTAATGGCATGCAAAGGAGGCGATTATCTAATCATGGGCAATGCAGGGAGCCATGCTAATGTTAAGAACAGAAGAAATTGCCTTGCTGGGTCAGACCAAGGGTCTATCAAGCCCAGTATCCTGTTTCCAACAGTGGTCAATCCAGGCTACAAGTACCTGGCAAGTACCCAGACACTAGATACCATGCTACTGATGCCAATAATAGCAGAGGCTATTCTCTAATACAACATGATTAATAGCAGTTAATGGACTTCTCCTCCAAGAACTTATCCAAACATTTTTTAAACCCAGTTACACTAATTGCACTAACCACTTCCTCTGGCAACAAATTCCACAGCTTAATTGTGTGCTGAGTGAAAAAGAATTTTCTCTGATTAGTCTTAAATGTGCTACTTGCTAACTTCATGGAGTACCCCCTAGTCCTTCTGTTATTCAAAAGAGTAAATAACCGATTCAAATCTACCCATTCTAGACCTCTCATGATTTTAAAGACCTCTATCATATCCCCCCTCAGCCATCTCTTCTCCAAGCTGAACAGCCCTAACCTCTTTAGCCTTTCCTCATAGGGGAGCTGTTCCATCCCCTTTATCATTTTAGTCACCCTTCTCTGTACCTTCTCCAGTGCAACTATATCTTTTTTGAGATGCGGAGACCAGACTTGGACACAGTACTCAAGGTACGGTTTTCACCATGGTTTGATAAAGAGACATTATGACATTTTCTGTTTTGTCATTCCCTTCTTAATAATTCCCAACATTCTGTTTGCTTTTTTGACTGCCGCAGCACACTGAACCAACGATTTCAATGTATCATCCACTATGATGTCTGGATCTTTTTCCTGGGTGGTAGCTCCTAATATGGAACCTAACATCGTGTAACGACAGCATGGGTTATTTTTCCCTATATGCAACACCTTGCACTTGCCACATTAATCTGCCATTTGGATGCCCAATCTCACAAGGTCCTCCTGCAATTTATCACAATCCGCTTGTGATTTAACTACTCTGAATAATTTTGTACAATATGCAAATTTGATTACTTCACTTGTCGTATTCCTTTCCAGATAATTTATAAATATATTGAAAAGCACCGATCCCAGTACAGATCCCTGAGTTACTCCACTATTTACCTTTATCCACTGACAAAATTGACCATTTAATCCTACTCTCTGTTTCCTGTCTTTTAACCAGTTTGTAATCCACGAAAGGACATCGCCTCCTATCCAATGACTTTTTAGTTTTCTTAGAAGCCTCTCATGGGGGACTTTGTTAAACGCCTTCTGAAAATCCAAATACACTACATCTACTGGTTCATCTTTATCCACATGTTTATTAACCCCTTCAAAAAAATGAAGCAGATTTGTGAGGAAAACTTGCCTTGGGTAAATAATGCTGACTGTGTTCCATTAAATTATATCTTTCTACATGCTCTGTGATTTTGATCTTTAGAATAGTTTCTCTAATTTTTCCTGGCACTGAAATAAGGCTCACTGATCTATAGTTTCCCAGATCACCCCTGGTGTACTTTTTAAATATTGGGCTGCAGGTTTTGTACCGCCAAGGTCAGGGCATGAGCTAAGTGACAGCGCCATCTCGGGGACTATTTTATCCCAATGCCCGCATTGGTGTGGTGTGGTTGTGTGTCCGTGCAGCTCTGGTGTGATTTTGATGATGGAGATTTCTGATTGTTTCTATTCCTGATGCTGTGGTATACCCTGCGGCTTCGCCAAAGGATGGCAGCAGCAGAAGGTTTGGCAGGTGACAGAGGTCATGGCAGGAGAGAGAGGATCCGGAGGGAATAGATTTGTGCTTAGCTGGTCACCCAAGCATTCAGATTTGTGGCCAGCTGAGCACCTATCTTGGCAACCGAGCAGCCAGTTTCGTGATTAGCTAGGCACCTGAGTGTCCTGACTTGCGTCCAGCTGAGTGGCAATCTTGGTGCCCAAACACCCATGAAAATATTTGCCATGTTTTCTGCAGCACACAATTATTCAAAATATTAAAAATACATCCCAGGGTCATTTTTTGCACTAAATAGGGAGACCCATTCGCTCACTTTTATGCGTGTGTTATCAGTGCGACTTTTCTGCACAGATGTGGCAGCTTATTACATAAGGCTTATCACGCTTAGCTATGCACTTTTTTCATTGTGTGCACGAATTTCTGCACGCAAATAATTTGCAAATTTTTTTTTTTTTTTTTACATCCCTCGGAGGCGCCAGCTTTAGTTGCACATGGTGATCAAAACCTGTGCTCATAACTAGCATCTGGTTTTGCCGCGGGAATTATTACTTCGGCCCCTTTGAGAAGTAACACAAACCCCTGCAAAAAAAAGAAAAAAAAAACCAGACACCTAGAACCTTGCCATCCCATATCAGCATTATTTCAGGTCTCAAAGAGGTTAATTTTAAAAGCATTGCTTGCACAAAAATGGCCACTTACACATATATGTGGGCCATGCGGGATAAGCGTATATTTTTAAAGCCACAAAATACGCGCATATACGCTCGTGCTCAAGCAACAGTACACGCGTACAAAAGGGGCGTCTTAGGGGCGAGGTCTGGGCATGACTATACATATGCGCAATTTGCGCATAATGTAGAAATACTGCATATCAGTTACATATGCAGAACACAGACAGACCCTTACCTAATACAGAACAAGTGACTACAAATTAAAAACAGAAATATGCAGACAAAAATAAAATGGAAAACCCAAGAAACCAGATTCTGAACAGTGGAATACTGAAGAAAGAATAAAATAGAAATATATAATGCACATTCCCAAAGATAACATATGCCAATCACTAAAAAATCAAAATCAAAATTTTTTTTTACCTTTTTGTCTGAACTTATTTTTCTAATTGGTTAGTCCCAGGCTTTTTTTTTTCCACATTTCCTTTCTTGGTTTTTTCCCAATTCCTTTTATGGGATCTCTATTTTCCTTTCTATTTCTATGTCTTCTCTTTTTCCCTCAAACACACACTCAGGCTCTCATTCTCACATGCTGGCTCTCTCACACACACACACGAACTTACTTTGCATGCTCTCTCACACACAGGCTTCCACTCCACATGCTGTCTCATACATACACACACCAGATCTCTCTCACATGCTGTCTCACACACACACACACGGCTCTCACTTTCACATGCTATCTCTCTGTTATACATATACACTGGCTCTCTCTCACATGCTGTTTCACTCACACACACACACAAACAAACACACAGACTCTCACTCTTACATGCTGTTTCTCACATATGCAGGCTCTTAACTCACTCTCACACACACTCACTCACTCTCTCTACAGGGCCTCAGCCTCCCTCTCCCCTCTGGGCCTCCTCTTCTTGGGCAGCTGCGAGATGGGTTTACGGCAGCCTTGACACAGATGCTGCTCCTTTTCTGCATGTAGGCCAACACTCCTCCTTCCTGACCACATGGCTCCAGCGTTTTTCTTTTGGGGCCATGTGGACAGGAAGGGAGAGGAGCACCGGAAGTTTTGAGGCCTATTTTTTTCTTCGGGCCATGGTGGGATGGGTTCCACCACTGATCCACTGGTCTTCAGGGCGGGGGGGGGGGGAGGGGTGCGGGTATAAGCTGTGCACAGCTGTGAGAAAAGTTGTGCGTGGCTATGCATGTGTGCAGCCTAAAGAGAACAGTGATCATGGGGTCAATTTTCAAAGAGCTGTTGTGTTTCCCGGCCCCGGCAGGCCCGCAACCGGCTCTACTCACCCCCGACGCTCAGGTTCTGGACGTGGCCCTTCCTCAGCAGTGGTAGGCAGGCGGCTATGCGCTCGTGCTCCTTCTTCACTCCCAGGTTCCTCCGGCAGCTCTGTGGCCTTCCCTGGTCCCAATCGGGTCTCCCCACATGCATCGAGTGGAAGCGCCACCATCACCTAATCTCTATCTGTTCGCCTTAGGAGCGTATGCACCTTCCCTGACTTTAAAGGGGCTGTGGTGGGAAACCTTCCCATGGCCCTGGATGATGATGTCCCCACTCAACAGGTCTCCATGCCTCCTGTCTTGTGCTTAGATGCTCATTGTGTTCCTGTTCCTGACCTAGTTTCAGTCTTCATGTTCCTGTTCCAGTCCTTGCATTCCAGTTCCAGCTCCCTGACTCCTGAATACCCGTTGGATAGATTCCTTGGCTTTGACCCTTGCTTGTTCCTGATCACACCCTGGATGGATTCCTTGGCTTTGACCCTCGCTTGTTCCTGACCACGCTCTGGACGGATTCCTTGACTCTGACCCTTGCTCGACCTTTGACCTTGTCTCCAGCCGCCTGCCCTGACTTCAGCTTGAACCTGACCTTGTCTTCAGCCACCTGCCTTGACTTCAGCTTGAACCTGATCTTGCCTCCAGCCGCCTGCCCTGACTTCAGCTTGAACCTGACCTTGTCTTCAGCCGCCTGCCCTGACTTCCGCTTGAACCTGACCTTGTCTTCAGCCACCTGCCCTGACTTCAGCTTGAACCTGACCTTGACCTTGTCTTCAGCTGCCTGCCCTGATTTCAGCTCGAACCTGACTCTGCTTCCAGCTGACTACCTTGGACTTGGCCTTTCTTAGGCTTCTGCCTTTTACAAGCCCGGACTTAATGTGCTCCTGACTCCTAACCTGCTTTAGTCTGTCCAGGCTTCTGGAACTGGGCCCTGTCTTTAACTCAGCTCCGTTGGACCCTGCATCTCCGCTGCTTCCTGGCCCCTTACTTGGAATACTCTTCTCGGGATCAACCACACGGAGGAGGCCCACCTAAGACCAGCCGGCCCCGGTATCCAAGGGCTCAATCTGCAGGGAACGAGGACTGGTATTGGCAAAGCTTCAGTTGGCCTCCGCTTCCCGCTCAGCTCCACTTCCTGATGGTGGGGACCCGTGGGGGCATCCCCACGGGTAGCGCCAACTCCCTCCACAACAAGAGCCACTGAGTGGATAAGATAACCTGTTAATTTCAGCCCATTATCTTTAGGAAAATTTTCAGATAAACCTACCAGAGAGGAAGAAACTCCATCTGGCAGAGCAGGCAATTGGTCTTTCTCTGCCATCATTTAATATATTACTGTGTTACCATCAAATTGCTTTTATTACAGGCTAAGGGGCTTTTGCACTAAAGGCTAGCATGCATGCTAAGGCAGTTTAGGATGCACAGACTACATAGTGTGCTATATACGTAGACCCTATCAAGCATTCTGAACCGGGCTTAGTAGACATTACTGGGTAAGCACTGAAATTAGTGGGCACACACATGTAAATTAACATACATCATATGCCAATTAGGCTTTAGTGGGTGCACAGGAAATATCCTGGAATGCTTTCCTCCACCCCTATTTAACAAGTGCTCCCTAAAGCCTCAGACCAGATGTTAACCTTTTAGCAAGCATGCAATATTGAAGGGGCTCAACTTCCAGCACGCTTTGTGGCTTGAAAAATAAAATGAAGGTGATGTATCAGAGATGACACTGGAAAGGTTTAACCACAAGCCATGAGCTACAGCATACCTTCCCATATGTCTCTTTGGAATAGAGAGATATCAGCACACACTATTTTTTTTTTCTATCTTCTTACACATTAGTTTTACTGTCTCTTCTAAATGGCCATTACAAACTAGAATGGCATAATTGTGATGATCATCGATGCTATGGTTGAGATTATTCAGTCCAAAGTTCATTCTAGTCAAGTGCTTTCTTTCTGGAAAAAAAAAGGTGCCGGTCAAATCAAGCAGATGGAAGAAAAGGCACCGGTACAATTACTGCCTAAAAAAAAAAAAGCCTGGATTGTAGATATATTGAGGCTTGGCCTGGAAAAGCAATCTGGACAGCCATGTCTAATCTGAAGCCCGTAAACATTGCAAAGAAGCACAGAACTCTTTTTAGAGAGCCTTGAGATACTCATTGACTATTTCCACTCTGCTTTCCCCACTCTACTTGCCTCATTCAGGGCCTCACATTCTTCCCCCCTCCCGCTCCCCAATTTCTTCAGATTACCTGCATAAGACACCACCAGAGCTACATCTGGCCCTGGCCCCAGTGCTACAGGGTGCTTTTTGAGCGTGGATGGTTACATGCTGGTGCTTTCTGGAGTCAAGTCTGGCAGATAACCCTCCCTAACGTATAGACCAAAGACCAAAGCATGTCTTATTAAATTAAATAAAACAGTTTCGAAAAATAGGTTCTATAACGAGATGCTCAGACTTTTTACTGACACCGTACATCAGTGACTTAGGCATCCCACGAATATAATCACGCGCCTACAATTTATTTAAACCATCTTTGTGAAACCTAGGAAAATAAAAAAAAAAAATCAAAATACTTATGCGTGCAGCATTGGCAAGGAGGGAGGAAAACAGAGTCTAAAGGAGGTACCCATAAGCTGCTCGTCTACACTCCTGCTTTACTTTGCAAAGTGATCTCACTAGGCTTGGGCAGGGGAAGACTGATAGTAAGAGATAATTTGGGAGACTAGACTGCGGAAAGGAGAGGGTGAGGGAGGCTGCTGGGACGGAAGAGGTTCTGAAGGCTACAGCTGAAGATGCTGGGAAAGGGAGGCGAGAGTGAGACTGCTGGGATAGGGGGTCGCTGAAGTTGGTGGCCTTCAATTCAGGGGCAAGCACACACACAAATTCACTTCTCAGTGGAAGAAAACTGATCTCAACTTATTTAACCCTGAGGAAGCCAGCGAAACACAGCCTGTGGCAGCCTAATTAAGAAAAAGATATGTACAGCATCTTTTTAAATGCATATTTAGATGTTTAAAATCGTTTTGAAAAGAATACAATAGGATTTGGACCATTTGAGGCTAGTTGTGTGGAAGTTGCCTACGGGGGAACTCAGGCACTGGGGGACTCAATGGGAATTAGGAGGAGAGTGGACATTCAGGGATTGGTACAGATGGGGGGGAGGCTGATAGTGGAGAGTTGGAGACTCAGGGATTAGGCTAGGGGTGGGGAGAGAAAGGGACACTCAAGAGATTACTTGGGGAGAGGAAAATGGGAACCCAGTGATTGGACTGGAGGAGGGAAAAGTGATGACTCAGGGACAGAGAGAGTGAGAGCAGGGACAGGTGGATTGAGTGAGGGCTTGGGAAGGTAGAAACTCAGGAATGGGGGGGGGGGGGGACCAGTAGTGACCGAGATTGGGTGGGACTTGGGGATTTAGTAGAAGTGGAAAAGTGGGAACTTAGCAATTGGGGAGGGGGGTATGAGCAGGAGGTAAGAGATGGGGCTGGCCATGTGAAAGGGGTGTGAGAAAAAGGGAGTCAGAAGGGATGAAATCTGGCTAGGAGTAGATAGAGGCAGAGAAGAAAAAAAAGAGATGGAAGGGAAAGATCAATGTCACAGGTAGATGTAGGGGAGGAAATAAGATGACAGGAAGAAAGAGAAGAAACAGAAAGAAAGCTCTGGAAAAGGAGTTAGAAGACTGGCAAGAGGCAAGCAAAAAGTAAGAGAGACCTGGATCAACACAATTAGAAAAATACAATATCCTGACAACAAAGAGAGGGGGAAAAAAACATGTTATTTCCAGTTTAGTGATTGAAGTATGGTAGTTATGGGAAATGGACATCTGACGTCTTTAGATTCTGCACAGTACAGGAGGAATGCATTTCTGGTTCTCTTTCTCCAGTGTTGCATTGCATGCAGAGTTAGACTTCTTGTGGCCTGCAGTTCAGTTTCTTCCTGCACATTTCTATGTTTAATGTTTGAGCTACTCCTCTGTATTTGGTCCGCGTTGTATGTGTATCTAAGGTGGGGTATTATGTTAGCATGTAGAGATCTCTAGCATTTTGGCTTGTTCTGTTTCCCCAATAGGAGATGTAGTGGGGCTCTAAGTTCTGTTGTTATATTTGCATTGCTGTCTTTTCATAGGTAGATTTTTCTGCTGTGTGAGTCCTGAGGGGGTTAGTGCTGTTTGGTATGGCAGGCTTGCTCTATAGCATCTGAGTGTGATTTTGCAGGGTTTTCAGTAATTGTTGTGCTTGGCACCGTGGCAGGGCATGTAAATATAATATACGTGTCAAATAAGTGATAGTCTTACCTCAGAAGACTATACTTTGAAGGACTCTCTTTATTTATGTGCTGTTTTGAAATATCCAATTATCGTATTCTTTTTTTTTTCTTGCAAAGGAAGGAAGGGTGGCACAAGACTAAAGGTTCAACCAGGGTGTCTGGTGTTTTAGGAAAGGAGTCTTTTAACACTAGTGAGCAGTAGTGAAACTTTGAACAGTATTTTTTTTTATAAGATTTAAAAGGAAGACTCACAGATGGGGGGGGGGGTAGATTAATTAAAGAGGGACGTAGCATGTTTTAAGAATACTGGACATATATCAAGGTAATGTATACTTTTAAATTTATTATCTCTGCACTCACTATCCTGCCTCTCTAATAACTTAAACTTTATTAACAATTAGTTTACTATGCTAATTAGTTAGTATTTTAGTCTATTTAATTATATTTTGAAACCATGTATTTACTTCCTTTTCCTTTTGGAAATGCAATTATTATTAAATTAATATTTGTTACCTACTGTAAACCATTTTGATATGTTCACATGAAAAATCCGGTATATAAAAAAAATTATAAATAAATAAATAAATAAAATAATAAAGCATACAAATTCAAATTATACTTTGCCGCGAACATTCTTGGAGAGCAAGTTATAAATACATTAAATAAGTACAAAATTCTTATTCTCCATTTTAGATCTCACAGGTATTCTGATAATTGGCTGATTCTCCATTTGGCCCCAAAACAGCACTGAAAGAGCGATAAAATCATGGTGACAGGAGGGGAATCATCTCAGTTCCCCAAAACCATGAACTCCCATAGCATTTGAATGGCAATGGAGCAGAGTTTGAGATGGGATTGCACGAAAGTCAGATACAAAGCAGGAAGGCACTGGTGATGTTTATTGTTTTGACGTAATAATCGGTTTTGACAGGAAATAGATGGCAGGAACTGCTGGCTGAGAAAGGAAATAGTCTGCAAAGCCAAGAAGTACGATGATCTTGCTCGTGTCCTCTATCAAAGCTCATGATTAGTCCCTGTTAATCATGAAGAACCGAGAATGCTGGGCAAGACTGCAAACTTTTCAAACACTGACCTCAGCAAAATGAATCCCATGCCAACAATGCCCCAGGGAACACGAAGAGCTCTTCCTGAAATGGAGGAAAACGTAATTGTTCATACAGGGCAGCAAAAAAGCTAGCACAAGCCCTGCTCTCAGTCACTCGCACACATATAGGCTCCACCACGGCCCCGCGAGCCTCCCGTTTTCTTCGGACCATGGTGGGATGAGCTCCACCACAGCCTACTGACCTTCCTGATTGGGGGGGGGGGGGGATGGAAGCCATCCATCAGTGCGTGCGCACGCAAAGGGAGGACGGGCCTCTCATTTTCAGCCCCCTGTGGTTTGAGCACAGGCAGTCTGCAGCCTCTTTCCTTCTTCAGCCGTTGGCAGATTGAGCACCGGCGGCTTAGACCTTCTTTGGCTGCCGGCAGGTTAGGCTCTACTGGCGGCTAAACGGCCTCTCCTGCTGCCGCCAGCCTGCCGCCCCCTCCGGGAGTGCCACCCCATGCAAATGCACGATATGCACACCTGGTCGCACCAGACCTGTCGGAGAGCCTCTGGGTATTTGAGAGCCTGTGTGTGTCTGTGTATATTTGCGTGCGTGTGAAAGCCCATGTTTCACATATAGGTTCCCACATGCACACACACACACACATACATAATGTATCTGTGAGGGAGAGGGAGCCTATGTAAGCTAGAGTGAGAGGGCGTGCACGAAAGAATGAATGAGTTATTGTGCGTATGTGTGAGAGAGAAGATAAAAGTTGTGTGTCCCTACCTTCCCAATCAACGACAATCTCAGGGTGGCTGGAAATCAGACGATCACAGGTATGGTTAAAATTATTGGGTGCAATTTGATGATCCTGCTCTTTTAAAATATTTAATTTTGGGGAGGGAATAGAACATCTAAAATTATTGCATTTTTTATTCAACAGATGTTTTGAAATATTTTATTGGTGTTTGGGAAATTTTGGATATTCTTATTCATTAACTGGTTTGAAATATTTATTCTTGCTGGGGTAGATTTTATAATTCTATGCGCGCGCAAACAAAAGTACGACGGATTTTACAAGATACGCGCGTAGCCACGCGTATCTTATAAAATCCGGGGTCAGCACGCGCAAGGGGGTGCACATTTGTGCAACTTGTGCATGCCAAGCCCTGCGCGCGCTGCCCGTTCCCTCCGCCTCCCCCCACCTTCCCCTACCTTCCCCACCCCCCTGGCCCTATCTAAAAACCCCCCACCTCTGTCGCAGAAGAAACGCCTGCAGGCGTAACTTTGCGCGCGCTCCGGGCCGGCTGCCGTGCGCCGTGTTCCAGTCCGGGGGCTGGTCCGGAGCCCGCGGCCATGCCCCCGGAACACCCCCGGGCCGAAACCATGCCCACGGCACCGCCCGCAGATGACGCGCCAACCGCATCACGCCCCCCGACACGCCCCCCGATGACGCGCCGTCCACATCACGCCTCCCGACACGCGTGTCCTGGGGCTTTGCGCGCACCGGAAGCCTATGCAATATAGGCTCGGCGCGCGCAGGGGGGTTTTAAAAGGGTTACGCGCGTCACCGTTTTAAAATCCATCCCTTTATGAATATGATTTTACTATTATGATTGATGTTTTATATTCTTGATTTTCTTATTTAATGTTTTATGTAGAATAGTAATGTTTCTGTTTTTACAATGTTGCTCTGAATATAGAGGCTGGCTTGTTGCAGGTTCCAGTTCAATTCTTCTTAGCACGTTTCTGGTTTATATTTTCTGATCTCTTTATTCTGTATTTGGTGAGGGTCTGTTTATGTTCTGCATATATGACTGCAGTGAGATATTTTGTTGGCATGTAATTTCTGTGTAGGGATCTACAGCAGCCTGATTTCCTAATAAGAGTTTTTCTAGTGTTCTAGGGCCTGGTGTAATATGTGCAGTGTTGCCCTTTCATAGATAAGGTGGTTAGGATTGTTTTGGTACGGGAAGTTTTCTAATTCTATTTATTCATGAGGACCAAGCTCACAGCCAACACACTTTACAAAAAGTCTAATGCCATAGGTGTTCCAAGTGTATTTTTTGCAGATTTTTCTGGTTGGCACCATAGGAGTGCATGTAAATATAATATGCATGTTGTGTTATTTTTGCCTAAGAAGACTCTACTTTTGAATGTTCTTTTTCATTTAAAATTTGTTATAAATGCATAATTTAATTGTGCGGGTCTGTAAAGGGTGTGGGAGTGTATGTGTGAGTGGGAGGGCTGGTGTGTGTGCAAGGCTGTAAGGTTTGACTAGGATACCTGATACCCTTCCCTATGCATGTGTTCTGGGGTGGGGGTGGGGCATGTCACTTTTTTTAAATATAGATTGCAAGATAGAGCTGGGCTTTATTTGATGGGCCCGGGACAGACACTGAATGAATATTGGGGCGGGGGGACAGCACACTAATTTTTCGCACAGGGCAGCAAAAAAACGCTAGCACCGGCCCTGTGCCTATCCAAGCCAACCTTGAAGAGCTGGGGCAAAGAGGAGAGCAGAGCAGGAGTAACAAACACTCGGTTGTATTAGGGTACAAGGGCTGCCTAGGACAATTTTTATTAAAGGGGCAGCTCTTGATTCACTGAAGTTTCATTTAAAGGAACAATGTTAATTTTGTTTGAAAGCCCACTATAGAGGCTCCTTGCCTAAGTGCCATGGCTGGATTTGGAGCCCTCGGATATCCTCAAGGGGCTCTCTTATCACCAGGAAGATGACACCAGCTTCAGAAAGAAGACCAAGGAAACTTTTATTGGAAGCTGCTGCTGTGACAAGATTTGCCACTGATTTTGATATACCAAACAGGATGGGAAATCGCCCTCAGGCATCTCATTCTGCGTGCACAGACTTCTATGAAAGGCATAGCTTGAGACTGTGAACAACTGAGAATATCATATAATCCGGGATGGGAGACAATCATTAGGCTGTGTGTTCTGAGTGCGTGGACTCAAGTTACTAAAGTGAGATAGCTGCGGAATCTGAATACCTGAGTGACCAGGTAATCTTAAAAAAAAAAAAAAAAAGTCTGTCATCTGAAGGGCTGTTCTGTGGATGTGCATATCAAGTCAATCTTAGAGACATTTTCAGTGTTTCTCTGGGTGGTTCATTTGTTGGTCATCTCTTTTCTTCCAGTTCTGGCATGCTGGAGAATCGTAACCAGGAACCTGTGTCTGACTCTAGTTTGAGGTTCCAAGTGAGTGGAGACCCTTAAGGTTAAACTGGATGCAACATGGTGTTTATAATCTGCAGGTCAAGGATATTTGATACATGAATGTAACAGTACCATACACCTGAACTTCATGCTCTTTATTAACACTTATTTTTCACACTGGAAATTGCAGTAGAAATAGTTGTAAAACTTGGGATATGTTACGCTGGGGCAAATAGTTGGAAAAAAAAAGGTGAAAAATGGTTTCCCACCTGTCAATGGTTTAGAATCATTTTGTATAGTCACTAACACAATGTTTCTTTCTGGTGTATGAAGAGAACCAGTAGTGACTACTATATTCTGCTAATTTTATTTCTCTTTACAGCTAATGTAAACTACAGAGATTTACAATATTACCTACCATGTGAGTGGTTATAGGAGTTAAATTTCCAAGGCATGGAATCTTGGACAGGGTTGGATGTCCAAAAAATAGATAGTGGTGGTGTTTGGAGGCTGACAAATGTGTAGCTGAAGAATGTCAACCATATGCAAGAGCTACCTCAGGATATTTCAATATGTATTAATTTGTGTTGTTTAGGAAGAACAATGAAGGAATATAAAGTGTATTATGTGTTTCTGGGAAAGAGTATATAGAATAGATAGAATGTAAAAATGTTCTAGTGGGATGTTTCTTGTTCTTAGCCAGAATAATAGATTTTCTCTATTTTCATATTGGTTGGTTACAGATTCTTTTAGGTAGTGTTATTATGGAAGAGTCTTGATTAACATCTGGCAAGAAAGAAGTGGATATCATCATATCTTTAACACTTTTCTGTTTTCCTATAGGTTGGGATGGAGCCTAGGTCTACATGTCTTATGTTTGGAGTTGAGTTATTTCATTTATAATATGTATGGATCATCATGTAACTGGACTCTTATTTTCAAGAAATGTGAGTGAATTCCACCTCACCAGCAGTAAGAGAGCTTATCCATAGTGGCAGTACACTGTAAGAAGGCAGAATATTATAGTTGAGTATTTTCTGGAACACTCCAACTATGGGGGGCCTGGCGGCAGGAGTGACAGAAGTGTTCCTCTGTTTCACTTATTTGTTTAGTGTCTCACATGGGGAGTGGATGATGCAGAAAAGAAGGTTTTGAGATTTGTAATAGGTACCAGGTCAATGCAGGCCAATAATAAACTCTCAATGAGTAACAATTGGAAGTTTGTACAACTGATTGGCAAATCTCAACTGAAATGGAATTTAATGATTTCCATATTGTTATAGATGTTTCCATACCTATAGTCTTGTGGGATTTTTCATTAATTAATCTTGTTTTCCCATAGGATGGAGTACAGACCCACATCAGTGAGTTCCTGTACCAGGTGTAGAGCCCGTTGTGGTTGAAGTGCTAAATCACAATAGAAATGGGCTTCGTTCTACTCTCCTTGTATGTTTGAATTTTGTATATTGTGACGTATAGTGAGCATTGTAAGGTAAATTTGTGGCTTTTGTCCCAAATTTAAAAACCTGAGGGAGAATGTAGAGATCCTTCCAGATTGCTAGCAGAACTACATTTCTATTGGAAGGAATATTCCAGTGATATAGGGAGGAAATGGAAAAGTAATTAATGTGATTGTGTAGCTCCCCCATGTGGAGACTAGAATGGTGTGCTCTTAGAGTATATAGATCCCCCTACTACCATCTTAGGATGTGGAATTTTTAGTTGACCCTTTCAGGGACAGCATGTCCACGGCAGTTCCCTGTTTATGTTTATTTTTTAAGAAGGAAGGCCTCTGGGGTCTCTAGAAGTGAGACTTGGGTTCAGAAAAGAGACAGAGCGCCTTTGCTCAGTTAGTAGATCATGTTTTGTGTTTGAGAGAAGAGTTTTTTTCCACCCTCCTCATCTCATGTTTTGATTTCTCTTTTTTGAGTAGTTTGCTTTTAAAATATATGGGTACTCAACCAGATGCTCAGTGTATGTAACCGAAAGGAGTAGTTTCTAAGTCCTGGGGGAATTCTGCACTACTGCAGAGTGCAGAATTTGTGCAAAATTCCCCCCCTGTGCAGAATTGCCAAATTCTGTGCAGAAAATGGCAGAGGAGACCCCGGCATGCTGCAAACAGAGCGCTTGAAGATGAAGGTCCCAGTGCGCTGTTCGAAGCGAAGATGAAGGCCCCTGTGTGCCGCAGGACGTGCTCCGCTCGCAGCAAAGATGAAGGCCCTGGCGCGCCATTTGCACTGAAGATGAAGGGCCCCCGTGTGCCGTGAATGGAATGTGCATGGTTTGAGCGAAGATGAAGGCCTCTCCTTGTGCCATGGGACACGCTCTGCTCATGGTGAAGATGAAGGCCCCAGTGAGAGTGAATGTGAGTGTGTATGAGAGGACAGTGCAAGGGGTGTGAGAAAGGGGAGGGGGTGTGGGGGAGGGGATGTGAGAGAGGAGAGGGGAGGGGAGGACAGGGGAGTGGGTGTGAGAGAGGGGAGGGGCATAGGAAGAGCGAGGGATGTGAGAGAGGGGAGGGGTGGGGTATAAGAGGGGAGAGGGGGTGTGAGAGAGAGCATGGGAGGTGAGAGAGCAGGGGGGGATCCTTGAGGGTGGGTGCCAGAGAGAGGGAGCCTATATGAGGAGATTGTGAAGGAGTGTGTATGTGTGTGAGAGATTGGGAGCGCGGGTGTATGAAAAATGGATCATGTGATTGTGAAGGTGCTAGCCTGTGTGAAGGGATTTTGTATGTGTGAGACGGAGCCTATGTGAAGGGGTGCATGAGAGAGAGACATAGGTAGCCTGTGTGAGGATGTATGTGTGAAAGAGAAAGGGAGCGTGTGTGGGTGTGTATGCAAGAGAGAGGGACCCTGTATGAGGGGATGAGTGTGTGTGAGAGAGTGAGAGAGAGCCTGTAAGAGGCTGTGTGTATGCATACTAGAGAGAAGGAGCATGTGTGAGAGAGAGGGAGGGACAGAGGGAGCCTGTGTGAGGGGCAGTACTGAGAACAGGGTCAAACTCTGGGACTGGCAATAGAGTGGAAGGAGTTGAGCCTAGAGGTGGAGGGGAGAGATACTGGCAGGTGGAGGAGATGGGGCCTTAGAAGGCAAAGTGGCTAGGAGTGTAGGAAGAGCGAGTGGAAGGGACACTCTTACAGTGAATTTTTAGGGAAATTCTGCTCAAAATATTTAAAATTCTGCATCTCTAAGTAATAACTTTTTTCTGTATTAATTTAAAATGTAATTACTTAAAGACTGTCACATAAATTGTGTTATTTTGACCAATATAAAATTTGCAGAATTTAAAGTTTTTGTGCGCAGAATTTTAAATATTTTTTTTGCACAGAATCTCCCCAGGAGTAGTTTCCTAGTTAGAGAACATGAGAGGACTGTGAATAGTTCTGAAGAGGAGTAGATTTTCATTCATTCCTGGATGAAGGAAAGAAAGGAAAGAAAAACTGGTTGGACCTATTAGTAGGTTCCTCATCATCTCAAGGAGATTCAAGGAGAAGAGGAAAAGAGAGGAGCTCATCAAGTACTGAGAGTAATAAGGAGAATAAGGGAAAAAGTTAAGGAGAGGTAGGAGTTTTGGACTGTGCCTATGATAGTCCTTTTAGTCAAACTGAAATGATCTCCTGTCATGTGGGAGGGAGTTTACAAACTGCCATAACATTGATTGGAGAGAGAGGGGGATTTGATTTAATTGAACTATTAATATAAATTTATTAAAATGAAGGAAGGTCACAAGTCTACTTAAAGAACTATGGCCTATATTTACTAAATGTTTTTTCCTGAGTAGCCTTTTACAATTGCTATAAGATATGCTATTGAATTGTGAATAGTTTTTACCCGCATTAAATGCACTTAACGCAAGTAAATGGGCTTTTGAAAATTCCTATTATAGTATGTTATGTAACCCCAGGGCTGATAGTCCAGGATAAGGTCCCAGGGCCCACACCTCAAATATTTCCTTGTACTTTTTCCTTTGAAAATTGCCCTGCCATTGTTTTGTATGATTGATTGGTAAGCGTAATGAGGACAAGAGTCCTTTGCAAAGATCGATTAAAGCAGTAGACAAATTCCACTGCAGCCTAGCAGAATGAATAGGGTAGATTTATTATTAACCTTAGCATAGAATCTGGTTAAACCCTTTGTACATCAAATAGTTTTATTTGTAAGGCAACTGACAAGAAGCAAACTACTGATGTATGAAGTTACAATATTTTATGTAAAACACTGCAGTGGGTGACTATAGTCAGCTGTTAAAAGGAGAAGTGTGTTATTGTCTGACTGTTAATGAACCATGGTTATATAGTTCGTTTGAAAGAAGGCATCAGTTCTCAAGTTCAGCCCTCAGCTATTCAGCTTGAAAGGTTCTTGGTGTCTGGTTCTTATAGTATTAACGGCACCAAAGTCAATACATGGTCAATATGATGCGGCAGTTAAGCCATGAGAATCTATTCTCTGTTATTAACCTGGCTCAACAGTTGATTGCTCACTGGTGCAGCTAACACGTATTCAATGGAAGAAGATTTTAAGCATTAAATCCAATGAATGAGGGAAAAACAAATGAAATTTGGACATCCTTTCTTAAAGTCAGTACATGAACAAATAAAGATTTTTTGTCTTTTTTTGTTTTATGTGGTGGGTAAACGCTGTATTCTGTTTCTACTTACTGGTGCAAAAAATAAAAACTGATAGGTTACTGCCCTTTATAAGGAATCTATTATATTTGCCTCGAACCAGTTTTCATAGTGTTTTGTTACATCACAGTGTTGCTTTCTACTTAAACTAAACTCTGACTAAAACTCTTCAATGTAAAGTTTTATTCAACATAAATACCCAAGGCTCCATTGGCCCACAGCTCGAGGGCACAATATGGCTGCTGGCCACATGTTCAGAGGGTCCCATTGGGAATCTGGTGTATGCCTCAGCCTCCAGACCCAGCCCAGCATGCATAATATGGGACTAGAGGGAGGGGGTGGGGTAGTCGGGGTGACCTAGGGTTACCAGACTGGGGCAGAGCTGGTGGTGAGGTATCTGAGAGCATTTGGAGGCTTGCCCCCCTGAGGCCTGTGAGTTGATCATGCAATCCCTCACTCAGGGCACCTGCAGATCCTTCCTTCAGGGGCTGATAGACATGGATGCCTTCTTAAAGAACAGAACTCCTAGCTCTGCTGGCCATTAGCACAGCACAACCTCCTGCAGTTCAATATTTATGTGAAAGTCCTTGGGGATATCCCCAAGCATCTTTACTAATGGGATTGTCATTTTTCGCCAAGGTCCAGAGATACAATGACCCCAGCCTGGCCTTCACTGTAAAAAATCTGGTTAAAGGTAGGTGAAGGGCTCCCCAAGACTGGGAGATAGTATAAGGCCAATAACCCATAGCATGCCCAGGAACATGCTCGAGGCATTACCCTTTGTACCCTTTAGTAGCTACGAGGTTATGCTGTTTGCATGTCTTTTCTCCTTTGCCTCTTTTGGGGCCTTCAGGGTTGGTGAATTGTTCCCCAAAGTCAAATATGCTGTGGTCTCCAGTGGTCTAATGGAGTACAATGTGGCCATGTCTCAAGGGATGCTCTGCATTATGCTGTGCAGATCCAAGATTAACCAATATGGCAGAGGGCCAGTTATAGCACTGAAGGACATAAAGGGTTTGCAACCTTGCCCCCTCAAGAACCTCCTCAGATTCCAAGCTGTCAGACTACCATCAGACCATGGCTTTTGGATCATGTTAACAGGACTCTGCTGACCATATTTCAGTTCCATAAGATGATGGAAAGGGTTATAGAAGAGCTGGGTCTGGATATGTGTCTTTTTGGAACTCAGTCCTTCTGAATAGGAGTGGCAACATCAGCATCAACGTTAGGATTGCTTCAGAAGGCGATCATGAAGCTGGGCAGATGGCGCTCTTCCCATTTCAGGTCATAGGTACATCCTGCTGATATTCTTCTATATATCAAAATCTTGCTACAATAATAATCAAGGGCTTGACTTTATAGAGTGACCATCATATAGTGCTTATGGCTTTCCAAAACGGATCTGCCCTGACCAGTGCTAGGGCTTTGTAATCATCAGTCACTCTATGCATGGTTTATATGCTTTGTGATTAAAGCTATATTGGTATTCATAAAGATGCTTTGTATTACAAGCTATCGCCACACTTATCTGCAGTGAGTCCACTGTGTTGGTGAGCCTCTTAATAGTTGATCGTGGTCCTACATTCCAATGTTTCGGAGTTGTGCTCCTTCTTCAGAGAATAGAATCGGCTTGTGTGGATTGTAGTCAACTTATCTGCAATGTATAAAAATGAGTTAAAATTGCCCTGCAAATGATTTCTTTCATGGCAAAAAATGACGGGAGTCACTCACTTGGTCAGAATGATCATGCGTGCTAATTGCTTAGTCAAGTTTCTTCAGCACTAAAATCAGAAAATTTGGAGTCAAGAGTTACACATTTTGGAAAAATATGTATACATATCAGAAATGGATACACTGCTCCCAATCTACTTACGTTAGTCACCAAGGTGCATTAAGGTGCCACAATAGATACTGACTGAACATAGAAGCCGAATTAACAACAAAGACCTAAAAGCTCCCACCGTACAACACTGCATAGAAGGAGGACACCGATTTGAAGACTTTAGTTGGATCATTCCTGAACACATTCCATTGCACTAGCACGGAGGAGACAGATCACACACTCTCAATTACAAAGAAAATCAGTGGATCCACCATCTACAATCAATGAAGCCCAAGGGGTTGAATGAAAAATTAAATGGTATACCCTCGTTTGACTTCAGCAATACGTCATTTCTGGATGTCAATCATTCCCGGTTTTGTCGGCACATTTCCCTTTAAAAATGGTGGCTATAGAAGGTGTCCGCTGTCAGTATCTATAGCTCACAGCACCTTGGTCTGATCCAGTATGGCAAATCTTATGTTCTGAAAGGGGAGGGGAAGAGGGGCAGAGGTTGTGGGAGGAGCCTGGGACCCACGAGTTCAGCTAGACAGAACTGTGACATTTTAGGATATGCCAGAGAAATGATTAAATTATGATTCCCCATATATTAAACTAAATAAATGCTGGCAGATATGTTCATTCCGAGTCCTGTACGGATGCACAAGAATGATGTAGACTGAGCTTGCCATCTAAAGCTTTTCCAACTGTCCCTCTGTAGTTCTGTTTACTGCTTGTTTCCCTGATGTACTATATTTCCTCTGCCTGCTATACTTTCTCCTTCTTTAGCACAGAGTACAACTAGCAGGTTTCTTTATGGCTGACATGATATTACTGACAGACATTATGTGTCCTCTAATCAATTGCGCCTCTGCCCTATAAATAACTCCTCAGTTCCATGGCATGGTGTGAAAGACCCCAGCTGCAGCAACATCTTGCCACAGAATCATGGCAAACTACCTCCCACATATCAGCCATTAAAACTGCTGGGTTTTCCTCCTGCCTAATGTCACAGCTCATGGTGCTGCCACTACTTCCATTACACTAAATGATGGTCTACCATCCAACCACTGCTGTAGTTATGCCGCTACTTAAAGGACCAGAAGCCTGCTCTTTGTTCCTGCAAGCTATGTGGCTTTGAGTTCTAGGTTGCTTGGTGCTAGAAATTGCACAGTTAAAAGTAAAGACAAGTCATACCAGTAACAGAGCTGGAAAAGGGAGTGGCCAGCAAGGAATCCAGGAGGTGAAAGGGAGCACAGAACAGGCACACCAAATCCCAGAAGAATCAAAACTGTCTGTTCAACGCTAATGCATCTGAGCACAATTGGAAAAATCTTTAAAGGACTCAGGTCTAGATTTTCTAACCTTCCACGGCGTCTTGAGTCACGTGGGACGGGGGGGCGGGCCTGTGATAGCCAGCGAATAATAAATTTCCTGCGGGGTATACTAATCCAGCGTTCCAACGGTGGAAACGACAGGGTATAGGCCGGTGGGGTATTTTGTGGAAAGACACAAATCTAATTCCTTTCCCAGAGCTACAAGTGCAATTTCACTTACCTGGTGTGGATACACTTGCATACATGCAATTGAGGCATTTTGCACATACATACTCCATTGGACACTCACTTAGGCATGGTAAATCTGCTTTTGAGGAGTTGTGTCTGAAAGCTGACCAGGGTATCAAGTTGCTTTCCCAAGTATATTCGCTGTTGGGTTCTTCGCATTTTGGTCGTACCAAACAAATGATAGCTTGGGAAAAGGATCTTCAATGTTCCTTTACTCAAAAGGACTGGGAAACGATTTTTAGTCAACTGGGAAAGGGATTAATTGCAGTATCTATGATTGAAAACGCTTATAAACTGCTCTACCGATGGCATTACAGTCCAGTACACCTACACATGGTCCAAGCGACAATATCGGATCTATGTTGGAGGGGCTGTGCACAAAAGGGGGACTATTTTCATATGTGGTGGGGCTGTGTGTTGATTCGGGATTTCTGGAGGGCAGTGGAGGGCTGGCTTAGCCTCCTTTTCAAGATGAGGATTGAACTCTCTCCTGGCCAGGCGTTATTGGGTCAATCCTTACCACTGTTAGGGCTGCAAGACAATCGGCTGGCTTCTTTCATCCTTACGGCAGCTCGTCTTCATATAGCCCAGAAGTGGAAGGACAGTCAACCCCCTACTATGGGTGGAGTATACTCTAAGATGCAAAACATTTATATGTTGGCGGACCTTACGGCACGACTTCATAAAACCTATGGAAAGTTTGTGCGGACTTGGCGGCCATACCGAGCATGGCAGGAGAGCGAATAGAACATATCTGGGCTCGAGCTTTATGGGATATTATATTGGGAATGACATACTTTTCTATCATACATTGGGTATATTTTTGATTGGGGTAGGAAATGGGGATGGGGATTATAAATATAATATTAAATATACGCTAACAAATGGATCTTAGAGATTTCTAGGTTTTTGCTAGTGGTCCTAAGGGAATCTGAGTCATAACTGGTTATGTTAGCATAGATATGCTTGGGTTTTGTGTTTTAACAGTATGGAGCACCTCCACTGAATGTTGACGTGGAGATGTTATGATGTTTGTTCTTTTGCTGATTCTTATTATGCTCATGAGACGTACTTACTGTTCTGATGATTTCATGCTTATGTATGAGATGTTCTCTTTGTATCGTTTTGTACCTCATTTTCCTAAGGATCTAATAAAGCTTGTAATAACAAAAAAAATATAATAAAATCAAGAAATATAAAACATCAATCATAATAGTAAAATTATGGTCATAAAAATAATATTTCAAACCAGTTAACGAATAGAATATCCAAAAATTCCCAAACACCAATAAAATATTTCAAAATATCTGATGAATCAAAAATCCAATTCAAATATGAGCTAATATTTCCCCCCCAAAAAACAATAAAATATTTCAAAATAGTAGAAATATCAAATTACACCCAATAATTAAAATTAATAAGGATTAAAAAGTCTCCTGCTCTCCATACCTGGATCTTTTGATTTCCAGTCACCCTGAGATTGTCCTGGATTGGGGAGGTAGAGCTACACAAACTATCTTCACACACATACACACACACACACTCCATCTCTCTTATTTATTTATTTATTTATTTAGCATTTTTATATACCGACTTTCCAATAACAGAATTACTGATCAATTCGGTTTACATTTTAACAGAACAATAACATTGACAAGTAAATGTCTTACAAAGAACAGGTCGATATAACTTGGATAAGTAAATATGGGGTTAACCAGTAAAGATACATTGCCTAATATAGGTATAAGTAAAAGATACAGTGCCTAATGTAGGTTAAATAAACAGTTGCTAATTATAAGACTAGGTTATGTCTTCGACTGCCATAGATTAAGTGAGTTCTATAGATGATCTAAATAGCTCTCAGGTGGGTAATCATTGGCCGAGATGTTCCACAGGAAGCTGTTATGGGAAAGCTTAGTTGAACAACCAAGTCTTGAGTCTTTTTTTAAATGTAGATGAGCATTGCACTGCTCTGAGTTCTGGTGGGAGAGAGTTCCAGATTTTGGGGCCCGCTGTAGAGAAGGCTCTTTTGCTTAATGCTGACTTCATCGGTAGTGTATGTAGGTTGTTTTTATAGGCTTGTCTTACTGGTCTGGAGGAGGTGTGGAATCGGAGAGGGATTTTGAGCTCGAGTGGTGCCAAGTTGTGTAGAGCCTTGTGGGTTATTGAGAGCACTTTGAATAGTATTCTGAATTTCACGGGTAGCCAGTGTAGGGTTTTCAAAATAGGTGATATGTGGTCTCTTTTATTGGACTTGGTTAAGATCCTTGCTGCTGCGTTTTGCAGCATCTGTAGGGGTTTTATGGCGTTAGCGGGGAGGCCTAGTAGAAGCGAGTTGCAATAATCTATTTTCGTGAGAATGATAGCTTGTAGCACTAAACGGAAATCTTGGAAATGGAGGAGAGGTCTCAACCTTTTCAAAACTTGTAATTTGAAGAATCCATCCTTTACGATATTATTTATGAGAGATCTGTAATTCATTTGATTATCAAGGATAACCCCTAGATTTCTGACTTGTGTGGACATTGTTAATTGAGAAGACAAGATGGTACTGGGATGTGTGTGGGTTCCGTCTTGGGAGATGAGTAGGTATTCTGTTTTGCTTTGATTTAGAATCAGATTGAGGCTCGTGAGCAAGTTGTTGATGGCTAGTTGGCAAGAGTTCCAGAAGTCCAGGGTTTTTTGGAGAGATTCAGTGATAGGAATCATTATCTGCACATCGTCTGCGTATAAGTAGTGTATGAGATTTAGATTAATGAGGAGCTGGCAGAGTGGTAGAAGGTATATATTGAATAAGGTTGGAGAAAGTGACGAGCCTTGTGGGACTCCTAAGGTGCAGGTGACTGGTTGCGAAACTTCCTTGTTGACCTTGACCTTGTACTGTCTGTTCTGTAAGAATGATTTGCACCATTTGAGGGCCTCATCTCTGATGCCTATGTCTGACAGACGATCTATTAATGTGTTATGATTGACCGTGTCAAATGCCGCCGAGAGATCAAGTAGGATGAGAAGACAAGGGTGTCGGTTTTCCAGGTTTAGTAATATGGAGTCCGTTAGTGAGATAAGTAGAGTTTCCGTGCTTCGTGATTGGCGGAAACCGAACTGAGCTGGAGACAAAATGTTGTTATCGTTTAGGTATTCAGTTAGTTGTTTGTTTACAACACGTTCCATGTGTTCCACAACACGTTCCATGATTTTATACATGCCTATACTCTCACACACACTTGCTTTCTCTCCCTCACTGACACATTATGGGGTAGATTTTAAAAGGTTGCGTTTGGGTGCAAGTGCTACCTGGCACGCGCGCATGTTATAAAATACTGCGTCAGAGCGGCCTAAGAGGGAACTTCCCTTCCTACCCCTTCCCCCAGCACTACTCTAACACTCCCTCCTGTCCTTTATTTTACCTTTTGCACCTGCCTCTGGGCAGGTGCAAGTTGCGCAAGCCGGCCAACTGCCGGCGCGCGATCCCGGCACAGCAGCAAATATGGCTGCTGTGCCAGGAGCCTGACCCCGCTCCTGCCCCAACCCTGCCCCTTTAGTAAAGCCCCGGGACTTATACGCATCCCGGGGCTTTACGCGCGTCGCCGGACCGTTTGAAAATAGGCCCGGTGCACATAACCTTTTTAAAATCCGGCCCTATGTGTATAAGCATGCCTTTGAGAACCTATATGTGACACATAGGCTTTCACAAGCACACACATGTACAAGGTACTCGCACAGATATACACACCACAAGCCCACAAGTTCTCACACAGACACACACACAAGCTCTCACACAGACACATGCACACAGGTTCTCACATATACACACACAGGGTTTCCTTTCTCCAGGCCACAGTGGGATGGGCTCCACCGCGGCCCCCTCTGTCATGCTTTTCACTTCGGCCGAGGTGGGATGATATTCACCATGGCTCCGCCAGCGTCCTTCTCCCTTAAGCTCGGGGTGTGGTGGGATGAACTCCACCATAGTCCCTGGGCTACTCTTTCCTTCGGATCCACCAGCTTTTTCTGTGAAGGTGGGGGGCAGGGGTGGGAACTGGAAAGCTGTGAATATGCGTGCAGCTAAAAGAGGAAACTACTGTGGCCTCTCTTATTTTCGGCTGCCGGCAGGTTAAACTCCGCTGGCAGCCTACCTCTCTGCAAACTTTTTTCGTTTTTGGCCACTGGCGAGCTGAGCTCTGCCAGCGGCCCCATGGTCTCTCCTGCTCCTGCCCCCCCCCCCCCAGGTGTGCCGCCCCATGCAAATGCTTGCACACTTGGTCGTGCCGGGCCTGACCATAAGCGTACTTAGTGGCAGAGACGCATAAGTAGTTCCAATGTTGCAGGGCAGAGCTTTCTGCTCTTTTTGCTGGTACTTCACAAGTTCTGTACAAAAAGGGAAGAATGGCACCAAGTGCAAAACCAAAAGCACAACATTGGTGACATCTGGTGGTCACCAGACTCACAATCCATTGTATGTTCTCCAGTGACTGTACCGAAGGCCCTTTATATGTAAAGAGAATTGACATTCACTTTTTGATCATCCATGAAATCTGTGAGATTTGAAGGCCTATGAAAAAAACGGCACCAAATTTATTTTGATTTTTTTTTCTCATAAATATACTTGGATATCCCATTTGTGGATATTTTTGTTCTCTACTCCCCTCTCTCTCCTGAGCTATCTTTTTCAGGGTGGAATTTGTAACCTGTCTTGGTGGTGTTACTTGCCTCATTATAATGCTGATTTAAAACAATATTTTTAATAGTGATCCTGTCACTTCTAATTCTTTTGGTTTTTCACATTATTCTCTCATTCTGTTGGTCGGCATCCTTTGCCATTCAACTACTATGTGACGCCCCTATCTTCTCTTTGCTTTACCTACTCAGTCCTGTATCTTATCTCACCCTTCTCACCTGCATTCCACATTCCAGACCTTTCATTCATCTTGGAAATTTGGTTAAGTACAATGATATTATCTGCCCTATCACACTTTGTGTGGTAGTCTGTATTTATTCTCATATTTTAAGTAAGTCATTTTGAGTCAATTATTATATTTATATTGAATTCATTTAAGCAATAAGATGTTTTTAGTATTCTTTTACATATTGTTCTAGTAATAATAGTAAATAAGAATCCTTTTATTTAATTAATTTTGTAGCTTCATCTATTAATATTTTTTTAATATTTTTTAATTTATTTCTCCGGAGAGCAATAATGAATAAAGATAGTCCTCTCATTTAATGTGACATATTTTTCATCTTTTTTGTCTTTATGTTTGTTTGTTTGTCTTCTTATAATTATTAATTTTTTATAATTTTTCTTTATATACAGTTCACAGTCTTAATACTTTTGAAGGCAATCCAATGTTATAATTCATATTTCAAAGACTATTTTCTACAGGTAAAATCACCTATACTTTCAACTAGATTTAATTTCATATATGCACATATTTCATTTTAAATGTTTATATATGGTTACATATGTCTTTTCTGATTATTGGTTTTATAATTTTTGTATGTCATGCATCTTTTATTGGTTCCATTGTTATATCTGTTTGACGTTTAGTCAGGACTATGTTCCATTTTAAGTGTTTTATATATGTTTCATATCCATTGTTACCGTTTATGTTTTAATATTTTTTGTCTTTATGATTTGTGTGTGTTATGTAATTTTTATTGTATTGTCAATAATTTAAATGTATTTATTGTAGCCCCTGAGGCAGCCCCAATGAGTGGGGCGAAACTTGGCCTGAGTCGGGCATATTGCACTTTGGATTTGTAAGTCTCCTGAATAAAGCTTTTCAACGGACATTTTTAGGCATCTATTGTGTGTGAGGCAAGGATAGGGCAGCAGGATCTGTCCTAAATAGGACCCAAGGGTGGTGTCAACATCTGGGTCTGCGGGAAGTTTTTCCCTCCATGGCCCCTTTAAATCTATTTGAGAGCCACGCGTGCCTAACAGCAGCAAAGGCCAGCAGTGCGGTGGCAGGATTGGCTCCCCGCTGTGCTGGAAGGAGGCAGCAGCGGCGGCTCGGGGGGCCGTGTAGAGGCCCGGACCGGCTCGGAAGATAAGTGTGGCTGGCCGTGAGGCTCTGCGGCCGGCCACCGCAACAGGTTCCTTTATTCTGTGTTTGGAGAGGGTCTGTCTGTGTTCTGCATGTGTAACCGAGGTGAGGTATTCTGCTGGCATGTAATTGCTGTTGAGGGATCTGTAGCAGTTTGGCTTGATTTGTTTTCCTAATATGAGGTATTAGGTGTTTTAAGGCCTGGTATAGTTTGAAGTGTTACCTTTCATTGGCAGGGTTGTTTCTGTTTGAGTGCTGACAGTTAGTGCTGTTTTTGTAGGTAAGATTTACTATATTGCAATTGTTTTTCAGTTTAAACCTGGCTTTCTGAGGGCCATATCTTCACCCAATATGCAGTACAATAGGCATAATACCATATGGGTTCTAACTGTCTTTTTTGCAGGGTTTTCTGGTTGGCACTACAGTAGTGCATGTAAATACAATATACATATTGTGACATTTTTACCTCAGATGACTATACTTTGAATGCTCCTTTTCATGTAAAATCTATTATAAATGCATAATTTTTAATTGCGTGTGGGGAAGATGAGGCTAAGGTGGGGAAATGCAAGGCTGTAAGGTTTGCCTGTAATGCCCAACACTGGCTCTGGCTGCACACGTGGGAAAGCAGGGTTAAATGTAGAGCTGTGCTGCTTTGGTTCAGTAATTTTCTCCAGTCTGAGCCAGGACTTAATTTTTTTTTTTTTTTTTTAAGCCCTGGAGGAACAGCATGGATCACGTCTGGTCTCCCCTCTCCTGGAGTAGGTAGACAAAGCAGAACCTGGATGACCATAAAAGCAGTAGTCTCTGTGTAGCACAAAGTCACTGGGAATGCACTGGAGTGGGTGGGGAAGGGAGGAAGAAGGAAGAGATGGGTGTTGAGCTACAGTCACAGAAGGGGAAGGGGTGAGCCAGGAGGAAGTGCTTGTGCAGTACTAGTGAGGTTTCTGTCTGAGTTGGCTGGGCTGACCTCTGAAAGGGGAAACTAGCTGTGGAATCAGTGAGTGTCCTGGAGAGAGAGAGGGGGGGTGTCGAGTTACGGTGGGAATGAGATAGGAAGGACACTGCCAGAGACTGGGGAAGGGCTGGCAGCAAGAAAGAACATCATAAAATGATGCTGCAGTGCTGGGACACTCATACACAGGCCGATACAGAAAAACCTGCGGGAGAGCCGGCGAGCGCCCCCTTTGGCAGGCGTTAATTTCTGAGACTAAAATGTGCGGCTTGGCTACACATTTTACTTTCTGGATCGCTCAGGAATGAGTAATAGGCCCATCAACATGTATTTGCATGTTGCGGACGCTAATAGTTTCGGGGGGGGGGGGGGGTTTGGCCACGCGTTTTCAACGCACTATTACCCATTACTGTATAAGAGGTAAAAATAGCACATCAAAAACGCGCGGGCCGAATGCGGGCTAACAGTGCGCTCCGCCGGAGCGCATTTTACTACATCGGTCCATGTGTGAGCAGAAGAGCAACAGCAGAATTTGTGTGTCAGAGAGTCTGTGGATGTCTCTTTGTGTCAGAAGGAAAGACACCTACCTACACACACAGTCTGTCTCAGACACAGTGGGGAAGATTTTAAAAATTTGCGCGATTGTGTACTTTTGTTCGCGCACCAGGCGCGAGCAAAAGTACGCTGGCTTTTATAAGATACGCGCGTAGCCGCGTGTATCTTATAAAATCCGGGGTCGGCGCGTGCAAGGGGCTGCACATTTGTGCAACCTGCGCGCGCGTGCCGAGCCCAGCGCGCGCTGCCTGTTCCCTCCCCCCACCTTCCCCTCCCTTCCCCTACCTAACCCACCCCCCCCCGGCCCTATCTAAACCCCCCCCTTACCTTTGTTGGCAGATTTACGCCTGCTAAAAGCAGACGTAAATCTGCGCGTGCCAGCGGGCTGCTGGTGCGCCATCACCCGACCCGGGGGCTGGTCCGGAGGCCTCGCCACATCCCCGGGCCGGCGCCACGCCCCCGGGCCCGCCCCCGAAACACCGCGTCACGCCCCCGAAATGCCGTGTCATTTCGGGAACGCCCCTGACACGCCCCTCCCCGCCCCTTTTACGAAGCCCCGGGACTTACGCGCGTCCCAGGGCTCTGCACGCGCCGGCGCCTATGCAAAATAGGCACGCCGGCGCGCAAGGGCCCTGCGCGCATAAATCCAGCCGGATTTACACGCGCAGGGCATTTAAAATCCGCCCCAGTGATTGTGTGTCTTTATATCAGAGAGAAATACACACACGCTCTCACTTTCTCTCAGACACAAAGGGGTAGATTTTCAAAGTGTTACGCGCGTAACCCCTGAAAACCTACCCCAAACCCCCCCCCCCCCCTGCGCACGCCAAGCGTATCTTTCATAGGCTGCCGGCGCGAGCAAAGCCCCAGGACACGCGTAAGTCCCGGGGCTTTCCTGGGGGGGGCGTGTCGGGGCGTGTCGCAGCGGGCACGTCATCGGGGTTGTGTCCGGGGGTGCGTGTCGCGGCTGGCGTGTCATTGGGGGCATTCCAGGGGCGTGGCCACGGCCTCCGGACCAGCCCCCGGACTGGACCATAGCGTGCCAGTGGCCGGCCCGGCGCAAGTTACGCCTGACTCGGGCAGGCGTAACTTGTGCAACAAAGGTAGGGGGGTTTAGATAGGGCCGGGGGGTGGGTTAGGTAGGGGAAGGGAGGGGAAGGGGCAGGGGGGTGGAAGAAAAGTTCCCTCCGAGGCCGCTCCGATTTTAGAGCGGCCTCGGAGGGAACGGAGGCAGGCTGCGCGGCTTGGCACACACAGGCTGCCGATTTTGGCCAGCCTTGTGTGCGCCGACCCCGGATTTTAACAGATATGCGTGGCTACGCACGTATCTATTGAAATCCGGCGTACTTTTGTTTGTGCCTGGTGCACAAACAAAAGTACGCGCAAGTAGTTTTATAAAATCTGCCCCAAAGTGTGTGAATGTGGGTGTCTGTGTTTGTGCATGCCTGACACCGGGCTGGCGGTGTGGTTGGTTGTCTTATTATTTGGCGACTTGTTTAAGAGCCGATTGGTTGGTAAGAGACTAACTCCAGATCAGAAATCCAGGATGTATATGTAAAATATAACCAAAACATGTGGGTGGCCCAACTGATGGCATAGAATGAGGGGGTACTGCAGCTCAGTTTGCTCACCTTGGCCTAGAGTGAGCTCTAATACACAGTTATTTAAGAAAAATATGAAATTTATGTTGGAGAAGTTTTGGCTCAGTTCTGCCAAGCTCATGATATGCTTCTCAAAGATCAGCTTGGTGTACTTTTGGGAGTTGTTAAAGCACATGCAACACAGAAAGTGCACAAGGAGTCAGACTGATACCCCGTGGGCTGGTTTTGAAAAATATCCTCTGAGCTGATATTTTCCTGCAATCCACATCTATTAGTCATACAAGTTCCCTCTCTATCTTAGAGGCAAACAAAATTTGATAGGTAAGCTGAGCCTGCATTGGCACAACCATAAGATGAACCAAATCTATAAGCACAAACGAAGCTGTCCCCACAACTTGACCATAATACTGAGCAATGCAGAAGTCTCTGGTCTGAGTCTCCTACCCAGCAGGGCTGGCAAAGCTTGGGCATGTTATAAGAGTAGAAAAGAAGAATAGTTGATGTGCCTACTGCTTCCAGAGGCACACCTCAGCCCATCTAGCAGTAGTAGGCACACCAACTATTCTTTTTCATTCTTAACATGTGAAGAGCTCGCCAACATGGGGCATGAATTTCTGACATCATTACTGACATTCATGACATGCAACCAGTTCTAGTTTAGTTTATCCATCAAACTTCTTGTTTACCTCTAGAACATAGCCAGTGAGGTGTAGATATTGAAGGTAGAGAGGGAACTAGTATGACTAATAGGCATAGCACAGACAGGCTCAACTTTCCAAGGCAAGCCATCTGAGAAAGGGAATTTCAGTGGAAAAGATATTTCCCTAGGGAAAAAAAATCAATTTGCAATGCTCAACAAAATGAACTTTTTTGTGACTGTGGTGTAATTTATATTATGTCTCTGTTCCCTCCTTCTTGGCTTCTCATTCTTCTTCTCCTTCCAAACTTTTCTCATTTCTGTCTCGCATTTCCTCAGCTTCTTTTTAAGTCCCCACTCTCTCCTCTTAGGGTACATGTTTCTACACATCTCTCCCTTTCTGCCCCCAAGCTCTGCCTTCTTGCCCTTCTTTCTCCCAAATCAGCAGCCATTCCAGGGTGACCACAACTCAAAAGTTCCCAGGTCTGGGAGGAAGGATTTGAATTTGCCTCCAAACTTCTCCGGACTCGGTCAAATACTCCCACAAAATCCCAACTGCATTCTTAGTCAAATATACAGTGCTCTGGGTGGACAGCAGATTGCAAAGGGCTTAGCATCCATAGCAGAAGAAATAAAGTGTTGATGGATGTATTTGGTTCTCTTCCAGGGTCCCCCATACTGAAACTACTGTCCTCTCATCATGAACGGATTAACCATTGCAGCCCTTTTTGGTAAGTGTAACACTTGGTTGTGTTTTTCTGTAAGCAGTGAATGAAATCCAATAAATACTAGGGATGTGAATCGTGAGCCCGATCGCCTTAACGATTGAAATCGTCTGGCAGGATGGTATCAGGGATAGGGCACTGCGTGCAGGAAGATCACAACACACCCGGTATCATGGATAGGGCACTGTGTGCAGGAAGATCACAACACTCCCGGTATCAGGGATAGGGCATTGCGTGCAGGAAGATCACAACACTCCCGGTATCAGGGATAGGGCACTGCATGCAGGAGGATCACAACACTCCCGGTATCAGGGATAGGGCATTGCAAGTTAGAAGATCACACCTCTCGAGATCCTGCACAGGGCAGTGCAGAGAGGAAGATCACAACACATATTGGGGCTCTATCTGATGATGTCACTCATGTGTAAGGACTAACATCCTGCTGTCCTTGGAGAACACCTGTTACAAGTAAGCAACTCTGCTTTATCACTGTATCATATAAATAAAAATCTATTTTATATTGGTACCTACCCTAAAACGGACTCTATTTATATTCAAGAAATTCAGCTGTTCAAATGTGTTTTTACCCTCCTGTATACCCATTTATTGTATCAATGTCTGCAGGTAAGTGTAAGTCATCCTATAACTGGTAAACAAAGTTTTTGTTTCCTTCATGCTTTTTAGTGTTCCAAATAGATTTTTTGATGCTGATCACAGATATTACTTTGAAATTTGTACATCACGTAAGGTTTTTGAGAAACGAACAATTTTGTGTTAGAATAATTGTAAAATTTTAAAACAATCTTGCGTACATATATTGTCTTGCTGGACAGTAGTTTTTATGATTTTAAAAACTCATTTCATATTTTTGACGGCCATAAGCAACGTAACAAATAACAAAGACTAACTTTTTTAAAAATACACTAAGAAACTCTGCCTGATCATGCCAGAACTTGCTCGGGCAAACCCCAGCTCAGCTGCAAGATTCCAACTTGTTTCCATGACAATGCAGCCTTATATAAGCAGCAGCAATGAATAGTCTCCTATGCAACATCTGCATGATTGAGCGAATTGTATGGCTAAAACTGTTGAGTTTAAACTTGTGGATTTAATTTCATATACTTTATGAAATGTCACGTCAATGTTGTAATAGCCATGATACGTTTTGTTACATCTATAGTGAGTTTACTCTGAAAGCACAGAAAAGGAAGGCATACGAGTTATACTTTGGGTGCAAAATTGGTGACCAGGACAGAGCATGGGCTCCTCATATATGTTGCGCATCTTGCACCAGTAGCCTGCTGAAAGGTGTGCGACCTGGCTGAAAGGTCTGTGACCATCCATGCCGTTTGCCATCCCAATGATATGGAGGGAACAGAAAGATCATATAACTGACTGTTACTTCTGCATGACGAATGTGTCAGGATACTCATCAAAGAACAAGTTTATAGAGTACCCTAACCTTGCATCAGCAATGAGACCAGTGCCACATGACGACATTCTTCCTGTTCCAAAACCGCCAGAGGTGTAGACACTTGATGACGAGGATGAGGAGGTAGGCGATGATGGCGAGCCATCGCAGATGGAAGCTGTGGCTGATCCTGACTTTGTGCCATCAACATCCAGTGATCTGGTCAGAGATTTGGCTTTATCGAAGAGTCAGGTGGAGCTGATTGGGGCAAGGCTGCAAGGATGGAATCTTTTGTCATCAGATACAAAAATTTCAGTATTTTGCAGCCGTCATGAAGATTTGACAAAATATTTCAACCAAGTAGACAGTCTGACTTTTTTCTGCGACATCAATGCATTGTTTTGTGCTCTCGGATGTGACCACAACCCAACAGAATTGTGACTGTTTATTGATTCATCAATCTTAAGTTTGAAGGTTGTTTTGCTGCATAACGGCAATATTACCCATCAATACCTGTCGGACATGCTGTTCATATGAAAGAAACATATGAGAACATGCAGCTACTGCTGAACCACATTGAGTACTCTAGGTACAACTGGAATTTGTGTGGTGATCTCATGGTAGTTGCAATTCTAGTGGGTCTGCAGCTTGGTTACACCAAGTATTGATATTTCCTTTGTGAGTGGGACAGTCGAGCAAGAGATTTGCATTACGTCAGAAAAGTCTGGCCTCTCTGCAAGAAGTTGGTTCTAGGGCAGAAGAATGTTGCACATGACCCATTGGTGGATCCAAGTAGGATATTTCTTCCACCTTTGCACAACAAACTTGGGCTGATGAAAAACTTCATTAAGGCAATGAACAAGCAAAGTAAAACCTTTGATTATTTGCAGCAAATGTTTCCATGCATAAGTGATGCCAAGATAAAAGAAGGTGTTTTTGTTGGTCCAGAAATCCGAGCTGTGATGAAGGACAGCCACTTTGATTGTCTTCTGCAAGGTATAGAATGTGTTGCATGGACAGCCTTCAAGAATGTCATTTGTAACTTTCTAGTCAACTATAAGGCAGCAGACTATGTCAAACAGGTTAAAAATCTGCTTCAGGGATACAAATTGATGAAGTGCAACAAGTCATTGAAGATACATTTTCTTCATTCCCACTTGGACTTCTTCCCAGACAATCTTGGGTGCTGTGAGTGATGAGCATGCTGAAAGGTTTCATCAAGACATTGTCAAAATGAAGAAACGGTATCAACGCAAGTGGAACCCCTCCATGCTGGGTGACTATTTTTGGACTCTCATTGGCAAAGCATCAGACAGTGATTACAAACGAAAATCTGCAGCAAAACATTTTTAGTTTTGTTGTCTGGTGCCAACATTGCCATTATAGCTTATACCGCTACAGACACGTAACAATGCTTAATGTATATCACACTTTTCTGGCAAACGGTACGTGATACAGACATAAAAAATGCATATTTGTGTTCAGCGTTTTAAAATCTACTTGTTTCACCGAAGGTTGTGGAGGAAACAAAATGTTCCCAGAAATGTGTTTACCATATGTCTATTTTGCAATAACAATGTTAGTAGTATTAACCTCCTGTTAGATGTACCAGTAGAGTATAGCCCCGTACTAAATAACATTGTATACTGCTTTGGGGTACAGATTTATTTTCAAACAGTGGTTAATAAATCATAGTACATAAATACATTTCTGAAGACCATCAAAAGGAAGGTGAAAGGGCAGTTACCCTGCCCTTCCTGAACTATCTTATCACTTAAAAATAAGCAGGCCATCATTCAAAGAGTTCTAGCCGGCTAAATTAGACTTCGCTGGCTAGATAAAAAAAAACTTTGAAAATTAGCCAAACTAGCTAGCTAAATTTAGCTGGCTAACTTTCACCAGACAGTACATTTAGCCAGACAATCTGGATGGGCTTGGGGGTGGGATTAGATACAGCAAGAAAGTTAGCTGGCAAGCATCAATTTTCAACACAAGCTGCCCAAGCTGGTCGGACAAATTCAGGTGCTATAATACCAATCCTAAATTTGTCTGACCACTCTCCCTCTGGCTCTTATAAGTAAAAGAATTAAAAAAATAAAATCCCAGGGATCCCAAGCTATTTCCGCCCTACAACTCAAATATTTTTAGAACATAGATCCCGGGACATACCAACTTCCTCACTCTCTCTCCCTCCCATCATCCTTGAAAATATATATAAAAAAAATAAATGTTCCCACGCATGGCCAACCCCCTTGCTTCCCTCCCTCCATCCTTCTAAACATGAAAAGGTTTTATTAGACACAGCAAGATCCCTCTTCTTTTCTTCCTATCCTCTACCTATCTAAAGTGGCAGTGCCTGGGATTTCAACTTCCTCCAAAAAAGGGCAGTGATGTGGGGGATTCCCTCACCTCCTGTCCAAAAAAGGAAAACAATCCTTTTAAGGACAAGAGATCAGTGGATCTACCCACCCACCCACCACTGTGTCACTGCCCTTTTTTCAGACGGAGATGTACTTTAGAGTGGTGAGAGGGAGGATGAGGGGAGGGGAGGAGAGGATTCCTGCTGCCGCCCAGTGACATTTTTTTTAAATTTTTGGATGGGCGGAGGCCAAGAGGTAAGGAGGCTGCCATGTACGGAGACATATTTTCTTTTTTTTTAAAGGGTGCATAGAAGGGAGGAAAGGGACCATTTAATATGAGGACGTCTTTTACATTTTCAGGGGTGATGGGAGGGAGGGAGTTGGGATGCCCCGGGAACTATGTTAACATTTTAATTGTTGGAGGGAGAGAGAGAAGGTGACCCGGTTTTGTTTTGAAGAGGATTTAGCTAGTTAGAGCCAGATTTCCAGCACTGACCAGCTAAGGGAAAACGGACCAGTAGATGTAGCCTTGTTAAAGTTGATCAGCTAGAATTAGACAAATATTCACCTGAAAACCTAGCAGGTTTCAGATGAATATTTGCCTAAAGATAACTGACTGAAACTAGCCAGTTATCTTACCCAGTCAAGGGCTGTTTGATAACTCCCCCCCCCCCCCCCCCCAAAGTTAACTGATCTGGCTGAAAAATATATAATAAACATTCTCCTAAACTTTCTGGCAGGGGAAATTTCATACAAATAAAATTCCAAACTGAAGTGCTCTTGATCTCCTAGACAAAAGCTGGCGCTAGACACCTGACAGAGATTGTCTGCTAATGTTAGTTTTTAAGTCCAGGGAAGAATGGCTTATCAAGATGAGAAGTGGAGTTCTCCCAGACATAACCAAGCCCACACAGAAAAAGAGACGGCAGTCTTTGTCCACTGCAGGAGCATTTTCAAAGGCAATTTGATAAATTCACTGTAGTTAACGCCTAGCAGGTTGCCGTTACCGTGCTGGCAGTGCAATTGTAATAAAAGAGCAACATGACAGAATCTTTTGACTTTGGTCCAGCAGTTTTCTCCTGCTCCTTTAGGCTTCTAGCTCATTTGGAACTGGCCTATATTAGACCATCATTTCATGAGCCTTCATTCAAAACCGTCCAGGTAATTTTCTTTTAATAGTCTTTATAGCACCTTCCACAGACAGCTCAGCCATTGCATTGACAATCCTCAGCAAGGGTCCACAAACTGCAGCTCCCTCTGGAACCTGGCTAATGTGGACCCTGAGCCTGGACACGAGATAAGGCCATTGAGTGATAAGCGAGATCCCCCTCCCTGCAGGGGTTGTCTCTGCAGTATTCTCAGCTGGCCTAGGACCGGAACCCAGGTCTTCCATGTTGCAGTATGCAACACCTGCCACGGAGCTACAGGGCTGGCCCCTAGCATAATGAAAAGTTGTCCCTTTCCTAGGGTATTCTTGTAAGCAAGACTCTGTGCTCTCATCTCACAGACATTGTTTCTTTATTAAAAAGTCTTGTGTGTGGAACTGGGGCGGATCCAAGATGACTGCACAGTAGCACAGCTCGGCGTTTGCTCCGAGGGCGATTTGAATAATTTACATTTTCTTGCGAAAAACTTTCTATGATGGGAAGAAAGTGGAAGCCAAGGGAGGAACTATACCCTGTGGTCCCCCGACGATGCCTGTGACGGAGACTCAGGAACGGGACTTCAGCCGCTGGATAGAGGAGGAGGGGAAGAGGAGCTCCCCTCTCTCCTTGGCTCACTATCTCCTCTCAGCCCCGCAGAAGGAACCCCGCCGAGGAACATTGCTGCAGAGAGAAGCACTTCCGGAGTGGCAGGAACATTGTCAGACCAAGGAGCCATGGAACGGAGCCTTGCAGGGACCGTGGGAAGTGCAGCAGCAGAGAACTCAATTTCAACGGGGCAGATCGGTGAGGAAAGAAGCACAGCACTGGGAGAGACGGAAAGTGGCACAGAAGTTAGCCCTGAGACTATCTCATTGACTGTGATAAGACCTGCTGTCTTTTCTCTAGAGACAATCTAGGAATCAATAGTTGAAATAGTTGAAAGTTTCTATATTGCGATAGCTACAACCGACAAATACTAAGTTAAATGAGTTGAAAGGGAAAGTTGAAGTTTTGATGCATACCAATACGAATCTGGAACAGCAAATTATATCAAATAGAGAACAAATAAAGGGACTCCAACAAGTTCAAACAACAATGATAAAAGATAAAAAGAACATGGCGGTAAACATAGAAAATATGGCGAATCAAATAAAAATTCAGGAATTTAAGATTTATAGATTTTCTGCAAATACCCTTGAACTCTCCAAGAGAGATGTTTAAAAAATATCTCCGAGAAGTCTTGCAAGTAGAGGAATCTGCTATGCCATCTGTTTCAAAGATCTTTTACTTACCTAGAGTAAGCAGCCCTATGTAACAAAGAGAGACAGTCGGCGATATTACATCTCGGCGATATTACATCTCGGCGATATTGGAAACGTCAGATACAGAACAAGCATTACCTGCAACCCTAATTGTGACCCTGGCCCTAGAGCCAGATAAGGAGTGGTTGCTTATGTCTAAGACATAGAAATGTTGTACTTCTAGGTTGTAGAGTAAGAGTATTCCCAGATGTCTCGAGAGATACTCGAAGAAGAAGGAAAGCTTTCCTTCTTCTGAGACCACAAGTATTGTCAGTTGGGGGGAGTTTTTTCCTTAAATTCCCATGCAAATGCATAGTAAAGTATGCTAATAATACGTATATATTTTTGAGCCTCCCCAACTGACACAATTTTAATAGGGAAAACTCCTGTTACTCCCGTGGGAAACAGTTTGTGTGCTTTGAGTTCCTCAAATTAAAAGAGTCTCTGAAATCTACTGTGGATTTGCTTTATTAATTGGACTTTGCTTGAGGTTGTGTTTTCCACCCCCTCATTCTGTGGACTTTAATTAAGAGAATATGTTGTTCATTTCTTAGAATATTGTTTTTGATTGAGGGTATTGAATGTATTCTCTGTATTTTCCTTCAAGATGTTATCTTGTAAATTTGTTTAAATGCATAAAGAAAAAACAAACAAACAAAAACAGTCTTCTGTGTTTCACCAGAATCCATTTCTATCTATGCAGCTTGTTGTGGTTAAAACATTTGAAGCACTGAAATATTTTATGGTGCTGCCTTCAACTCCTAGAAAATGCACCAGTATTATTAAATAGAGGGCTGGATATACTGAGTGCTTTCCTCATAGACACAATATGGAAGAAACTTTACTTACTACACCTGGCTCATGGGGTTTAGAAGCTGAGGTTTTGCTCTACCACAGATGAAGTCCACAGTTTGTGTAATCAATATGTCTTTTTTTTTTAGTTTTGCTGTTCATCTTTACACGTGCAAGTAAAGAAGCCACAAAGACGAACAAAAAACCAAAACACCGTAAGTGATTGCAGAAGCAGGATGGATGCCCAGCTGCTGTATAGCCATCATTTACAGGCTCTGCAGCAAGCTTAATGCAAAGGCTATGCACGTCTTCAAAACAGTCCAGTTTTTTAAAATAAAATATCAACCATCGCTTTACATTGTCAACAAAATATAAAGTGTAGATTTGAAAAATCCATGTTTACACACCATTTTTCCCCGTTATAGGTAGCGGAACAAGGTGGGCCACCAGCAACTAGGGAATTTGGGAAGCAGGGGTGGAGATGTTTCTACTACCCCTGGTTTCCTGCCCTTACCTAACACACCCCTATGTCACAGGAACACCTTTTTTTTTATTCTGGCACAACATGTGTGTACTTTTACCTGCCATGAGAGAAACAGTTTTTGCTCAGGGTAATCTAGACAGGAATTACGGAGTTTACCTGGCAAAATCCATTTGAAAATTAACCTTCCCGTTCATGTTACTTGCTATTTCAAAAATATGTATAACAATGAATGTATTGAATAAAAGAATAGCCATAAACACCATGAGAGAATTTCAGAAGAGGACATGACATCATGGGTGGGTTTATATATTTCTGAAAGAGGAGGGCTAGTGGCAGGGCCATAGTATACCACTTTGCAGTGGTATTATATATGCCAACACTTGAGAGATGAAGATCTGATGAGAGAAGAGGGAGATGTCTTAATCCCCTAGTGAAATACATTAAAGGACAATGGGGAGGAACAACAGGTGCAATGTTCATTTTTTCCCTGTTTGCGTTTCTGCAGTCTTCCTAAAATATCCAATTGATTATGGTAAAATGAGCAGAGCTGATAAGAAAGTCCTGTCTAAAACACTATATATATAAGTAGTGTTACAGAACTAGACAGCCACCATGGATAGCTTCAGATCCTCTTCCCTTTTCATCCTGGCACTACATCGTGTAAAACGCTCCAGTCTTACAGTATCCCACCAGTATGGAAGATCAGTCATTCATCTGTGAAAGTGAAAGACTGATGTCCAACTGTTTCATATCACAGCACTTTTATGAAACCTCAGAAGCTCTCTTCCACAATTTCTTCATATTTAGAGAAGCAAGCCAGGAATCATACTATAACTAAAGTCTTGCAGATATCTACTTGTTTCTTTGGTAGTTTCATAGTTTCCCCTTTCAGGTCTTGCTTTTCTTTTTTTGCTTTTTACCATTGCTTTAAAAAAAGATGTTAACAAAGTGATGAAGCAAAGCACAAAGCAACACCCTCCAAAACTGAAGCTGCCAGAATTTCATCCAGGTTCAGCAAATATACCAAGCAAGTACATTTCTAGAACAAATGTGTACAGTTATATGACCAAATCGCTGTGCCACAGACACAAAAGTGTTTCAGAAAGTAATACTTGCTGACTTCAGGAGTCAACTCAGGCTTTCATCCTACACAGTTGATAAGTTGAGAATCATAGTTTGTCTTATCATAATTGTATAAAGCAGATAAAGTTAGCTAAATTTTAGGCAGAACTTTGAAAGAAATCGAACACTTTGCTCAGGAATTAATTCCTGACACTCTTTGGGTTCCTTAATAGGGATAGTCATTCATTTGAAATGATTGTGAAAAACATAATGAATGGGGCCATTTTTGGTTCATTCCAAACAGAATGAATTGAAAATGGTCTCTCATGAAAATACCTGAAAATATTGGGGTATTTACGATTTTCATAAAAAGGCTCTTCCAAGGCCTTCTACAACCCTCCTGCCTTTCAAAAAAGGGCCCCTCCCAGTTCCCTTCAACCCAAATCCCCCCCCCCCCCACTCTTGTCAGCAAAACTAGCTGGGCTGAGTCATGTCCAGCCAGTGCCTCCCAGGACCCCTCCCCTTCTACCTCCCTAAAGAACTTGGCCAGTTCCGGGGTTGACCTTCCCTCCCTAGTGTGGGGGACCTGGCCCTCATTTACCTCTTCTGTTCAGAGGAGATCACCAAGATGCCCATAATGCCTGCCCTTATGAATTCCTTTTAAAAATGGCACCAGCTGCCTGGAAGATGGCATCAAAATAAAGTCACTTTGGCGCCTGTCTCAGCTGTGGCCAGCACCAGAGTGTTATAATACCATACTTTTGTATGCCTTATGGCCATACAGCATTATGGCATTGGCCACACCTGAGACAGGCGCCAAAGTGACTTTATTTTGATGCCATCTTTCAGGTGGCTGGTGACATTTTTTATAAGGACTCCATAGGGGCAGGAGCTATGGACATTGCTCCTTCCCCTTTTCTGGTGATACCCCTTCAATGAAAAGATTAAATGGAGGCTGGGGAGGTGTCCTGCACTGGCCAATTCTTCAGGAGGGAAATAGAGGGGGCCCGGAGAGGCCCTGGTTGGGCATTACTCAGCCCAGTTGGATAGACCTAGGCCTCAAAGCTGTTTTTGCTGGTAGGAAGGGCCTGGGCAGCTCCTACCTGGACTTGGCCCAAGCTCCAACTCATTGCTGAGGATTGGGAGATGATGAAAGGCCTTGGGGAGGCTCAATCTGATTTATTTTTTTGTTCTGGATGTTTTTGGGGGGTTTAATGTTTTTTTTTTTCGGTTCAGGAAATGAGCCAAACCAAAAAAATATTAAACTGAACAAAAAACCAAAATATACCTCAAATGAAAAAACAAATCAAAATGAAATTATTGGGCCTGCACAACCCTAATTCTTTAAGTATCAGTCGATCAAATAAATGTATTTAATCCTCACTGTGGCAGCTCTGATAGCTGGAGCCAGTACAAGACAATTATGGACTGTTAGATGATTGAGAGGTTAAAGGTGCACTTAGGGAAGATAAGGCAATCATGGAAGGACTAAATGAATTCTTTGTTTTGGTGTTTACTGAGAAGGATGTTGGAGAGATACCCATTCTGGAGACAGTCTTCAAGGGTGACTATTCAGATGAATTGACCCAAATCACAGTGAACCTGGAAGATGTAGTAGGCAAGATTGACAAACCGAAGAGTAGCAAATCACCTTGATAGTTGGTATACATCCCAAGGTTCTGAAAGAACTAAAAAATGGCATTTAAGACCTATTACAAGTAATTTGTAACCTATCATTAAAATCATTCATTGTACCTGAAGACTGGAAGGTGGCCTATGTAACCCGGATATATAAAAAGAGCTCCAGAGGTGATCTGGGAACTATAGACCAGTGAGCCTGAGTTCAGTGCTAGGAAAAATCATGGAAACTATTATAAAGAATAAAATCAGAGAGCATATAGACAGACATGATTTAAAGGAACACATACAGCATGGATTTACCCAAAGGAAGTCTTGCCTCACAAATCTGCTACATTTTTATTGAAGGGTGAATAAGCATGTGGATAAAGATGAACCGATAGATGTGGTTTATTTGGATTTTCAGAAACATTTGACAAAGTCCCTCATGAAAATCTTCTAAGAAAGCTAAAAAGTCATTGGATAGGAGGAGATGTCCTTTTGTGGATTGCAAACTGGTTAAAGGAAAGGAAACAGTGGAAAAAGGTAAACAGTGGAGTGTCTTAGGGATCTGTACTTGGACTGGTGCTTTTTAATGTATTTATAAATGATCTGGAAAAGGTACGACAAGTGAGATGATCAAATTTGCAGATGAAACAAATTTACTCAGAATAGTTAAATTACATGCAGATTGTGATAAATTGCAGGAGGGCCTTGCAAGACTGGAAGTTTGGGCATCCATATAGCAGATGAAATATAATATGTGCAAGTGCAAAGTGATGCATATATGGAAAAATATCCCATGGTGTAGTTATATGATGTTAGGTTCCATTTTAGGAGTTTCCAGCAAGGAAAAAGATCTGGGCATCATAGTTAATATTACATTGAAATCGTCAGCTCAGTGTGTTATGGCAATCAAAAAATGAAACTGAATGTTAGGAATTATTAGGAAGGAAATGGCATATAAAATGGAGGATATCATAATGCCTCTATGTCTCCATGGTGAGACCTCACCTTTAATACTGTGTGCAGTTCTGGTCACCACATCTCAAAAAATATATAGTTGCACTGTAGAAAGTACAGGGAAGGACGACCTATGAGGAAAGGCCAAAGAGGTTAAAGCTGTTCAGCTTGGAGAAGAGACGGCTCAGGGGGGATATGATAGAGTTCCTACAAAATCATGAAAGGATTTGAAAGGGTAAATGTGAAATGGTTATTTACTCTTTCAGATAATACAAGGACTAGGGGGCACTCCACGAAGTTAGTAAATAGCACATTTAAAACAAATCGGAGAAAATTCTTTTTCACTCAATGCACAATTAAGCTCTGGAATTCATTGCCAGATGATGTGGTTGAGACAGTTAGTGTAGCTGGGTTTAGAAAGGTTTGAATAAGTTCCTGAAGGAGAAGTCCATAAACTTCTATTAATCAATAGGGAATAGCCACTGCTTGTTGCCGGCAGTAGTAGAATGGGATTTATAATTCTGGGAACTTGCGAGGTACTTGTAACTTGGATTGGCCACTGTTGGAGACAGGATTCTGATCTTGATGAACCCTTGGTCTGACCAAGTATGGCAAGTCTTATGTTTTTATGGCTTCCTTACTACTGACATCTGTCTTCTGGAAGTCTCACTGTAGTTAACTACTTCAATAAATAAATTCTCATGCTACTCCAGCTTCAGTCACTCTCACTGAACACACTCAATTCTAGAGCATGTTCACATCTATTGGGCGGGCACTACCATTAGGTCTCACACCTCATTGGTTCATCCACTCTCTGAGACACACCATGTGGCATAGAAGCCCGACAAGGTATTTACAATATATTTAAAATAGGTTAGGAGTCAAAGAAAAAAAAAGACAGCAATTTATTTTGTTTCACTCAAAACATGTGACCCTTTAAGAATAGCTGGGCTTGCCTGTAATTGTGTGTCTGTGGAAAATCAGTGGGGAATAACAGTTTTTGTAGCTTTTCACTTCAGGCAGAATGTGCACAAGCTCCTTCTCATTGCCTGTAAGCAGAGCATTTGTGTTTACAGATTTTAACCTGCATTTGGATTTATAAATTTTATATTACATTTTGCTGTGACTCTTGTCCTGAAAGTGCTACCCATGTTTTAGTTATCGCTTCCCAACCTAGACATTTCTTTAAATGGTGCCTCTATGTCTATGTGGTAAGACCAGGTGTGTTATTCCAAGCGTGCCATATGGCCTTATGGGATGCACTGAGAGAGACTCTTAATATTTGTTCAGTTTACAGGACAGCATATCACAGGATTGGATAAGCTCAGCTGTATCAGAAAAATACAGTAAGACCAAATCTGACAACAGTGAAAGCCAGGAACTCACTGAGGTCATATTCAAAGCTGTTTAGCCAGATAACTCCAAAGGTATCTATCTAAATGGCAACTTTTAAAATATCGGGCCACTTATCCAGCTAAATTATAACCGGATAAGTCATTATCCGGCTATAATTTAGCCAGATTAAAAAAAAAAGGCATTTTGGGATGGGCCCAAGTTATTCAGTAACTAAGTTTTCAGTTGTAACCACTAAAGATGTGCATCATTTTTTGTGTTTGTGTCATTCTTCGTTTTTTGGCTGCCATGGAAAATGTCGGGTTTTTTCGCAAAAAATCAATTTTTAGTTAGTGCACGCTAACTCCCATTAGTGCGCACTAACAAAAACCGTTAGATTTTGTTACTTTTTGTTAGTTTTTGTTAGTGCACACTAACGGGGAGAGTTAGCGTGCACTGACTCCCGTTAGTGCGCCCTTGTGTGGCTGGATAACCTGCCACTTAATCAGATACCTTCAAAGGTATCTGGCTAGGTGGTGCTGTCAATTAATTGCCTTTCAGGCCTGCAGCCCAATTCCTATCCCTGTTCCCAAGATCTCATGCATGACCGTACTGGGCTGCATACACCCCCCCCCCCCCCACTCTCAAACCCCTCCCATGTTTAAAAAAAATAAAATGGTTAGGTTGGCATCTCTGAGCCACCCCTCATCCTGTTTGTTTTTTTAAATGTAAATACTGAGCCTCTCTCCTTCTCCCTGCCACCCATAACCAATGTAGCCCTGACCGCCCCAGCCCAACGCCTCTCCCTCTAGAACAAGAAATACTCAGGCTAGGGGCGAGATATTTGCCTACCTACTCCCATGCATTTCCAGTGCAGTTTTGACAAGAGAAATGCTGGTTAAGCTAACCCTCACTTGTTCACATCTGTCACTTTCAGCACTGCTCAGACAGGTGGATGGGATGCTGACCTGAGTATTTTACTTTTTTTTTTTTTTTTTTTTATAAACATCGGAGGGGTTTGGGGGATTGGGGGACGCACAGCCCGGCAGGCCATGTTTGAGATCTTAGGGAGGGGGGTGCAGGAATTGGGCCACAGGCCCAAAAAGGCCCTTAAATATAATTTTGACAGTGCCCCTTACCCAGATACCTTTGATGATATCCAGTTAAACGGTAGGTTGTCTGGCTAAACAAGGCTGCATACATTAAAAATCGAATTGGTTATATTCAAACTTAACTGGTTAGAATATTTTTTTAACTAACATTTTTATTATTTTACTAGCAATACAGCTATCACACATTATGACTGGTGCAAATCAACATCCAAAATGATAATCTCACTCCCCCATCCACTCCACCCACAGTGCCTTAAACATGAGAAATATACAAAGGGTGAAGCCATGGTTACCTCCAAGATCATACCAGTAATTTACACAGATCTATGGAGAAATCGCAAAACTGGGGCCCACAAGTTTTTAACCTTTTCAGATTTTCCCCTGGATTTTCTCCATCAAAACTTCCATTTCCATCATATCACCCATTCCCACTTTCCATTCCTGTAGCACAGATGGGTTCTTGTTCTTCCATTTACCCAACAGAACGCTCCTACCCACACTAAGCAAAGCTTCTTAACAAGATTCCCATTGCTATCCCAGTCTAATCTTTCTAACCAATTTTCAAACTGCATTCCCCCTCAGTTGTTTAGCTACCCTTCCTTTCTCAAAACAAAATACCCATTTTAGTCATTTTCATAAGCTTATCAATCCATTCCTGCAAAGGAATATTCAACTGACCTCTGTCTCTACACAATTCCTTAAAACAATCTGTATTCCTCATTTCTCACATGTTCTCTTTCCAACTTCTTAATTTCCGCTTCTAACTTCTGCATCTTAGACCCTCTTTGCTTCCTTTTATATGAACAAATCATGAAAAAAAATCACATATATTCAACGTGAATTATTGAATAAGGTACACCCTCATACATGAGCTGTTGTACATTTACGCTGGAAGAGCATTTTAACTCTTATGCACTTGTTGCAAATGTGCCTGCGCACTTGAATTAATCATGGGGTAACCCTTTTCATTTCACGTTGAGGTATGCCACTCTTAAACAGAGAAAAACATTTTTTGAAAGGTTTTTTTCAAAGGACAATTTTGTTTAGAATTTTAACCTCATTAACGGTTTACAACATCAGCTCCAACTTAGTAAGAAGACATCAATGGAATAGAAAACTTACCTTTCCAAAAAAACGGACTAGAGCAAAGAGCTCGTCAGCTCTGCTCAGCCAAACGCCCGACACCGCTGGTGTTTCGAAGGCTTCTTCTTCAGGGGCTTTAAACACTAAAAGATGGAACAAAGAACATATTTAGCACAAAAACGCCGACATTCAGGTTAAACGGTTTTAGTAGTGTAAGCATACATGTCCAGAGTTGGAGAACAGATTATCTGGTGTGCGGCATACTAGAGGACCCACCATCTTAAAACCGACGTATTTAAGGCTGATGTAAAAACTCCTTAGCATGATTGTTCTGCCTAGGCTTGACTTCTTCACTAGACACTAATGCCTAGACTCAATACATCAAGCATCCTGATGCAAAAATGAAAGAATGAAAAGTTTGATGCACAACGAAAACATAAACCTCAGTTCAGTTCCCACTATCATCTCCCAGCCATTCTGAAGGGTCATCAGAACTTCTGCCTCCCCAGGGCTTTAAACTCCAGACAGTGCCCTTCCCGCTGCTTGCATATAGTGCTGTGGTGATCGAACCATCCCAGGCCACTCCCAAACATCCTTCAGGGCAGAGCAATCATCTTCTCCCTCCTTTCTGGTATTCACGCTTCCATTACCCCTCTTTCTCCGATCTAAGTCTCTGCGATCTGCACTCGCTGCACTCTTAGCTGAACTCAAAGGTGATTCACTGCTTCATGGTTTACTGGAGGTGCCATTTTGTGGAAGCAATGTGATAAACGTTAGTGTTCTTTTCTGGAGAGTTAAATCTCTTCCAAACCACCTCCACAAGTATAAACAGCCTTGCCCGATACAACAGCCAAAAACTCAGTCGTTTACTCTGAAGTATTTTCTCAACTTCCGCAAAGGCTGCTCATTTATTATGCAGCCCAAAACTATATAGTCAGGATACTGCCATATGGTGACCTTAGAACTGAAGCAAGCTCGTTTTCTTTTGCCTTTTGTAAAACCCACTCCTTAGCTTTAAAGTGGTGAGATTTGATTAAGAAAGGTGAAGATTGTTATTAATGAGACGCCGCTATCCCAGAGAGTAATGCCCTTGATCAATGGTTAGTCTCAGATCACTAGCATCCAGGGTAAAGAAGTCAGCAAACATCCAGTCCAAAAAAAAAAAAAAAAGATAGCACCACTCTCCTCCATTTCCTATGGTACACCAAGTACTCACACATTTGATCTGCAGGACCTATCTTCCAGGTCAATTACTTTATCCTGCAACATTTTTACATGCTTTCGGAGCTCAATGAATTTTCTGCGGTTTCCCAATCTTCCAAATTAGAAACATGGAGGTCCATATTCGGACACAGCCTGGATAGAAAAGTTAGCCGAATAAACTTATCCAACTAACTTTGCAGGTATATTTAGTGGTGCAACCATACCATTGAATATAGCCAGCTATCTTAAAGTTAGCCAACTAACTGTAGCTGGCCAACTTTAGGACAACTTTTTTGGATTCAAAAATACTAACAATCATTCTTCAAATCTCATTTCAAATGGCACTTGCATAAGGAAGGCTCTCAATGAGTTGAGGCCACCAGGAAAAATGCAGCCACAGTCTAGTAGTGGTGCTCAACAAAAATAGGTTTACTTCAACTTAGTAAACAAAATCCAGGCCAAAAGGGAAAAGATCATTAGTCCAAAAAAGAACTCCTCCTCCTAGGGCTGCAGTTTATTTGTCTTTTTTTTAATTATTATTATTATTATTATTATTATTATTATTAATTTTAACAATTATAAAGCATAATATCTTTGCACAGAAAAAATATAAGATTAATATTTTAAAGGAAACAAACTCCTAATAATTAGACCACAAATTCTTGAGATGGGGACAGGTCCATAAGAGGAGCACAAAATAAGAAACAATATGCAGTTTCTTTGTCTAAAGGGCTCCTTTTCTTAACTCTTCTCTGATCTGAATCAATTTCCAATGTCCTCCCCTTGAATGGTGGGAAAATTTCACAATCATAAGCAAGGGATAAATATTGGGGGGGGGGGGGGGTGAGAGAGAGACGACTCGTTGATCAAACTGGATACAAAAATAATTTCTTCCAAACTGGCAATCTTTGTCCCAGTGTTAATTGGTCACAGGGAAAAGCACTGGAAAATCCAGCCCTTCCAGCTAGGGGTAGTGGCTCACTGTCAGGAATTGTCAAAAATCCAGAAATGTCTCAGGTTCTCCAAAAACACTCACAATTCTAAAATCTCTTAAGTGAGCTGTAAGGCCTACCAGGAACTCCACCTCACTTCCCAACTACTCCTCAAAAAAAAAAAAAAAGGTCTCTATTAGAGAGCTTCTCCTCCGAGCCTCCCTGCTCGAGCTTGCATTGAGCACGCTCACCCACTACAGAAATAGCAAGACCCAACCCAAAATAAAGGGGATGGCCAAAAGATGGGGAGAATTTAAGTAGGTAAAAACGCCAAACACAGCTGCAACATGAGAAACATTTAGTGCAGGTTGCAAAGCCACTGTCACATCTATGTCCCTTTTATTTCAAAAAAATCAAAGCATCTGTTAGGCAGGTAAATGAAGAGAAAAACCCCTGGATGTGGATGGAACCCTATGAAAGCGCATCCGTCGCCAACAGCGCTCAACAGCACCCCAACCGGTTAGGATTTGAAGTTATCCAGCTATATGAAGCTCGAGAACTTTAGATGAGAATATTCAGCAGCTTACTAGTAAATATGAACCTCACTGATTTTAATCCCTGAAAAGGGCCAACAAACATCAAATAGAGTACAGTATATGATATACTTTCTGCCTTATCTACATTCTGGGTTTTGTACAATGAAAGTTACAGATAAGACATACCACCTACATATATTGATTTTTATTTTCACAGATGTACCTCATATTGATTGCGATGATAAAGCTGGAAAGATAATGAATCCAGAATTCATTGCTAAATGCCCAGCTGGATGTCAGGAAGGCAAGCATCGTGTCTACGGCACAGACATTTATGCATCCTTTTCCAGCGTGTGCAGTGCTGCCATTCACAGGTTTGTAGAAATGGGTTTTTTTTCCCACAAATTTAGATAAATTCCTCAGATTATGAAAGGACTCATGAGTTGGCAGGGTTGGCTCTTCCATTAAGCATACTAGACGATCGTTTAGAGTGCCCAAGTTTTGGGGGCGTCCTCAGGGGCAGCATCAGGGGCTTCAGACATGAGTACACTACTCTATTATCCAATGCCCCAAATCTCAGGCAACGAGAACAGTTTATCTGATTCCTGCTCCAGTTCCTCCACTCCAGGCAGTGTGCGGGGAAGAAGAAGGGACGGTGGGTAAAGCTAGTTTGGACACAGCAGAATAAGAGCGAAACACTTGTTAATCCAGCCCCTCCCTTTCTGCTGTGCAGGGAACAGGACCATCCCGTGAGTTGCCCAATGTAGCACTTTGCTAAATGACTTGAGTGTAAACTGCTGATTATCTCTTTCTTGGATTGCTGGAGGAAGCAGACTTTTGTTTTAACTTGCCAATAATAAATAAAGAATTGCAAAAGGATAGCCAAGAGTCCAAACTGAATCTGTCCTCTGGCAAACCAAAGAATGCTGATGGTGTCACATTCACACTGGTAGAAGTCTCTACTGCCACTCTTCTGCGTGCCAAACCTCTTCAGCTGCAGATACTCACTCTCTGGAGCTTTATCTTACCGATGTCTATCCATGCCTTCACCAAGAAAATAGATTTGGATGACTGCTAAAAGAGCAAGAAACCTGGGATAGGTTTCCCTCCACTGGCTCTTAGCAGGACTCCTGCTTAGAAGCCCCTCTCAGCTGTTTCAAGTACTCACTCCTTCTCAGGAGAGTCAGGGACTCTAACCTTGAGCCCCAAAATCCACCTCCAAAGACAGCCAGGAAGAGAGAGAAATTTCTGGGTTCTTCAACTATATTCAATTCACAAACCCTTCAGGCACCTCCCATTGGGGAGTGTCTGAATAGCACTACACCTCCTTTAGCAGGATTGCAGTGTCTCTCTGTGGAGATACATGCCTTACTAGTAACAGACCAGCTTTAACGCAATCCTGTATTTGTTGTGTAACAGTCTTATAATTATAATACACAAATTGGCTTTTACAATTATTTAGTATTGTGTGGGTACTTAGTAGAACATACACAAATAAACCCTGTAGTTAGGAAAGTAACATCACTATTGTGTTGATCAATATGAATTTATGGTATTACAAACTTTATTACACAATATATCTCTCATACCATTCCATTCCAATACTAAAAGGCTACCAGAGAATAAAAATCCATACTCATGAACTAAACATACACCATACCCTAATTAATCATTACCCATTCACTCTAAATATAAAAGCAATCCTAAAATATTATTTATGCAATGCACTTCATATAGAGCAATTGTGCAATAAACCTGCTAGATTTGTTACATATATTGAAACCAACAATAAAGCATATGTAAAGCACTTTCAATGAAAAGGATACAAGTAAAGGATACTTGGTATATAACAATGAAAAAAATTCATTTCGAGCACAATTCAAAAAAAGGATACTTTGTAAATCCTTAGTGGGTTTACATTGTATAGAGTCCAATACTTTTCTTTATCCCTACAATGGCCTCTGTTTTGCCATCATAGGCTTATTCAGGGGAAATAATCTTAGCACAGCCCTTCCTGCAATGACAACGTGATGTGTTTGCAGTAACTTTATATGGTGAAAAACACACTGTATTTCCTGACTTGCTTGTTGTACTTTCTATGCTGATTTCTCAGCTCGGTGGTTCAATTTCACCTGCCTTTAATAATGTGCTATCTAATGCTGGACATAACTGATTGTAACCTGTTATTTCCTGCACTCTGCGGGTAAAGAACATTTGCATTACGTTAACATATCTTTACCAGTGGTTGCAGTTCAGGTCATATATATATATTTGAATACTGACCATATTCAAAGGCATTTAGCTGGGTAACTTGTGAATATTGGAGGCACTTATCCAGAGCCGGAGAACATTATCAAATTAAAATTTAGCTGGACTTAAAAAAAAAAAAAAAAAAAGAGCTATTCCAAGAAGCATTCTAGGGTGGGGTAACATTATCCTTCTAACTTAGCCCATCTCCAACTGTGTCCGGATAAGTGAGCCAGACAACTTTAGAACATTCTCAGAACAGTCTTAAAGTTATCTGTCCGCATGGGACCAGATACATTTAAGCTTAACCACCTATGTTCAAAAGAAGTGGTCATACACTTAAAAAAAAAAATGTCCCTTGCGGGCCTATGGCCTAATTCCTTGACCCCCAGCCAAAATGTTAAAAAGCTTCTCTGCCAGGCTGAGCCCTCTCCTCCAACTCCCCCAAACCATAACCACTGAGCCAGATCAGTCTCTCCTTAGTTATCAAGTGGGTGGGAGGGTTAGAGTTGGCATGCAGGAAAGGAGGGAGAGGAGGGGGGTTAATGCATTTGCATTTTGAACATTTTGCCTAATTGGAGAGGGGATGGGGAGGAGGGCAGCCATTGCGGACCTCTCAGACTTTTATTTTTAAATTATACTTAGAGGGCTTGGGGGAAGGGGAGGCTTCACCCAACTAGGCAAATTTATAACATTTTAGCTGGGGGTCAGGGATTTGGGCCACAGGCCTGCCCAGGACTTTTATTTTATTTTTTTTAAGTATATGGCCACTTAGCTAGCTATTTTCTTTTCAATATAGCCAATTAGGTTTAAAGTTATCCAGCTAAAAAGTTATTTGGATAAATTTAATGAAGGATATTCAACAGAACATTTATCCCACTGAGTATCCTGGATAACTTATCCAGCTAACTTTAGCCAGACAAGTTAGCCATTTTTTTAATATTGTTCTGATATTTCAGTTTAACTTTTAATTTTTATGGTATGCTTTATTTTAATTTTAGATTTCTTTGTACATTGCATATGAATTTTGTTATAGATTTTACTTATTTTATATTCTATTTATTTTTGTAATTGTGAACCGGTATGACTGATCACAGAATGTCAGTATACAAAATAATATAACATATAATATATAATATAAATAAATAAACATACCACAACCAAATAAAACACTACTATGGTGAATAATAAATGTGAAAAATAATATTTAATAATTGCACTCTATGTTTTTTATAATTATATTAAATTCAAAGGGGTAAAAACAGAAAAAGCCAGTTCATGACCTACTGAGCAGGCAGGAATCGAACTTGAAGGTCTGTCACACATGTGCCAGCAGGCCTCAAGGGATTTTAATCACTACTGGCAAAAAAATCCCACTGAAAATAGCATTGTGTTGTCTGCCTAAGATACTTCAAAATCTAATTATAGTCTTAGAAACACTATGGATGAAATAAATCATAACAATTACTTCTGTCACTTGTGAAGCAGTGCAATGGTAATGAGCATGTCAAAACCCCTTTTCATGATCATTTAAAATTGTTTCTCATGTAGAAAATATATGTTGGTACAAAAGCAGCACAGTGTTGGCAAACTCAATACCCCAGCTTGAGGCCCCCGTTTCACCACATAGCAATGGCTTCCTCGGAGGGTTAACAACATGGCACTAGCTATTTCAAGACTTGAACAGGGGCAACATGTGAAATACAGCCTTTATTGTTAATGAAAGTTTTACATCCACTCAAACGTTGCTGCTCGGCGAACAACCGCTTTTATAACATGCTCATTAACACTGTGCTGCTTCAAATTTGTTATGATTTATTTCATCCATATTCTGCTGTGATACCACCTGTGGGAGGGCTCCGCGAGTGGCCTCACTCACCAATGCTGGCCTTGACTCTGTGAGCTATGCAGCTAGAAAGATGCCGCCAATCTGCCTTGCAGCTGGGAGCCACCACTGCTGCCATCTTCTTTGCAGCCTGTGCACCACCGACTTTGCTGGGCCACCTTGCTCCTGCATGGCCTGGAAATGCCACTTCTGCCTTTCTGTGTGGTCCTGAGCCGATACCACCTGTTCCATGCGGTGGAGATGCTGCCGACACTGCCAGACTGCCACCAGCTTTCGCTCCTGCTGGTGCTCTCTTAGACAAGCACACCTCTGCTTAAACTTTAAAGGGACCTTGGCAGGAAAAGCCCCACAGCCCTTCCTAATGATGTCTTTTCTGCAGCCCTATAAAAGCGCTCTTCAGTCAGTTCTTCCTTGCCTTCACAAAGGTCTGCTAACACTTTCAAAGTCCTCCATGTTTCCTGTTTCATGTTCCTGGTCTCCTGATTCCTGTGGTCTCTCCATCTTTTCCTGAATCCAAGTCCTTGCCTTGTCCTTCATTCTGTCTAGAGCCTTCAGAGTCTTCGCTGCTGTTTCAAGTTTCCGGAAGTCCTTCCTGGTTCCTGAGTCTGAGTTCTTGAGTCCAAATTCTGAGTCTGAGTCTGAATCCGAGTTACTGAGTCCTCTCCCTGGTCTTCAGGGGTCTCATCCTAGCTTCCGCCTTGTTCCAAGTCTTTGAATCCATTGCCTGTGCTGCTATTGGTGTGGTCCATGGCCAGCCCTGGGGTTGTGTAGGGCATGCAGTGATGCTGGTATCTCTCAGAGCCTTCTTCATGTTTCCAAGTCCTGAGCCTTTGTCTTGTTCCAAGTCCTGAGCCTTTGTCTTGTTCCAAGTCCTGAGCTTTCATCATGTCCAAGTCTTCAGCATCTTGTCCACATCTCCAGAGTCATTGCCATAACCCTCAGCCTCCATCTGTCCTCATGCTCAAACCGCTTTTGAGTAGCTGGAGAATTACTCCAGAGACCAGCATGGGTTGCTGGTTCTCAGTTCCTAATCTCTTTCCACTATCTCTACGAACCAAGTTGGATTGACTGATACTGCCAGATCAGTCACATTTACTGTCAAATGAGTCACTCTGTTTTTCTAATCTTAGTCAGGGACATCTTCCCATCCCAGTGACTGGGCAAGATCCAGAGTCCCATTCCAAATGTCCAACAAAGAGTCCCAGCAAAATACCTCACTGATATCCTGTTCATTCCCACATTCACTCTCCAGGATGAGCGGAGTCCTCCTTGGGCGGTCTTCCCTTAGACTTTATATCCCGAGCCTTGCTAAGATATGGTAAACAACAGCAAGGTGAGGTCACGTGATGTGGTGTAGCTGAACAGACATGGGCTTGTTTGGCTCCAGGCTCCATCCTCTTAAATATCCGACAATTAACCCTCCACAGACAAAAGGAAACACTGAAACCGAACCACAGAAGAGGTATGTCTATAGACAAATATGTACTAAAATTGCAAGCAGCTATGGCTCTGAGAGGGGGTAAAAAGGAGAAGGAGAAACTCAAGGAGGTTCCAGACAAAATGGTGCTGGCAGCCGGCCATAATATACCTTCTCCTACTACGAGTGATATGCCGGGCTCACCGCTGAAAGAACCAACAAGTGATCTCATTGCCCAAGTTTCTGCGGCAGTAGTAAGTGCTTTAGATTCTCGCTTCACAGATTTGGTGGCACAATTCCAGGAACTTAAACAAACCATAACAGATTTCCCCCCGAGACAGGAGCAAGTGGAGATCCGCATTGGTCAGTTGGAGGAAGAAATTATCTCTCTAACGCAGAAAGTCTTGGTACTAGAGAAGTCTGCTCAGGAAACCGCAGACAAGCTCGACGACCTCGAAAACCAAGAGAGACGCAATAACATACAAATAACCGGACTGCCAGAATCAATTCAAGAGCTTAATTTAGCTCCCTTTCTGGAAAAATGGATGTAGCAGGCACTGTCCCTTTCTGATATGGAAGGGAAGCTTCGCATCGAAAGAGCGCATAGATTAGGCAGACAGCAGGAGAACGGCACGAGACCCCATCTACTAATCGCCCGAATATTAAACTGGGCCAACAAGCAACAAATCATGCAAGCGTCTCGATCGAAAAAAGATCTCACATACCAAACGGCCCCAGTGCGTATTTTTCAAAATTTCTCCGCCCAATTATCTCAGAAGCGGAAAATGTTTAGCCCATTCTGCATAGACCTCTACCGGAGGAATATTAAATTTCAGTTACAATACCCTGCCAATTTAAAAATATGGCACGGAGGGTCGGCTCATCTCTTTAAAACTTTCTCTGAGGCGAAATCCTTCGCAGATGGTATTACAGGAGACTGAGTATGTGCATGTATGATGGATATAAATCGGCATCCATTTTTTTTTTGTTTAACCTCCTCTTTGTCTAAACATTACAGTTGATCAGGAGGTCTATATGGGCAGAGGTTTTTTTCTCTGTTTGGACTTAAGATTTTATACACCAGGGTATTTTATTGGTTGAAACTTCGGCTCAGTTTCTTAGCCAAGCTCTTTTATGTTTGTAGCGGTTACAGCTTTCACATGTCTATCAGATGATGCTCCGGGTTATAAAGTTCAATGATGTCGTCATGCAGTTTTCCCTATTGCAATGCGTAGCTGTGTCAAAGAACCAAGCAGGGACATCACTTGAGTCAATCAGTTTTCCAGAGCTTGCACCAATAGTGCAAGAAGGAAAAAGAACTTTGGATCTTCTTAAGCTGATGGTAAGACTAAGAGTCCTACCAGCGGGAGAATATACCCCGGACTATTATTATCAGCACAACTGCAAGACTTGAGTAACCCAGGGGGCCTTCCCGGAAAGGGAGATCCAGCTGGCTTCAAGGCTCACTCCTTTTTTTTTTTTTATGGTATTAAGAGCCAAATTGACTTACAAACACTTTTCAACAGTTGGGGAGGATGGTGCCCAGACATGTCTTTAGTGATCTTTACCCTTCCTTGTCTTTACAGGAAGGACATAAATCATGAGTAGTGAGGGAAAGGGAGGGGGGAGGGGAATGAATAATCTAGCTCTATGGTTGGTATCAGGAACAAAGAATAACGTGATTGTCTTAATGCCCCCTCCTGTTTTATCAGTAGCCGGAGGGTACAGGATACGACAATGGCTCGAGAGTCTAGGCTGGGGGGCTCTTGGGCTGACTATAATGAATCACCATGTAATACCCTTTGTTTTTTTATTATGGTTAGTTCATGGCACCCTCTACATTAAGACTAGCAAGTTTAAATGTAAATGGGCTTGGCAACCCCATTAAAATGGCAAAAGTACTCCAAAACTTATGCAGGAATAAAATTGATGTAGCATGCTTGCAAGAGACTCACCTGACTGCGGCTGAAAGCAAAAACTATTTCAAAATTGGGTGGGGCAATTATATTATTCCCCGGCTAAGGGTAAAAAGGCAGGAATGGGGACTCTTTTCCTTAAAGCTTTAAATTTCCAATTGCATTCTGAGATTGATGACCCAGAAGGTAGATATTCTCTTATTACTGGTAGACTAAATGGTAAGGATATTACTCTTTGTAATGTATATGGCCCTAACTGTGTATCCCCCACCTTTTTTCATCAGTTATCCAGTCAGATACTGAAACACACAAAGGGTTGGCTTCTAATAGGAGGAGACTTTAACACAGTCATGGTTTCCAAACCACTTGGGGTCCTGGGTTTCCCCTACGTTGGTCTGCTGCACATCTGAAATATTTAGGGGTCTTGATACCTCCCGACATCACCATGATCTACAGGGCCAATATAAGGCCTATGCTGAAAAACCTTAAGGGCACCGCTTAATGAGATCACTTACCTCTCTCTCTCTCATGGGAAGGATACACTTGTTTAAAATGAATGAACTCCCCAGGTGGTTATATCTGTTTCAGATGCTCCCAGTGTGGCTCCACAGATCAGACCTCCTGGAGATTCAACGGGCCTTCAGGAGTTTTATATGGCAAGGTTGGAAAGCCAGAATAATGTTGCGTTGGCTCTATGAACCCTTGCATAGGGGTGGATTAGCACGCCCAGATTTTAAAAAGTATAACCTCATTTGTATGTTGAGACACTTCAGGGATTGGTTCGTAGGGACATCCTTTCATTCCTCCCAAGCACACCTACAAGCATGCTTTCACAGGTTTGCACCTACTGCCCTCATACAAGTACCCCAAACGTTACTCCCGCATAGTGTCCAACACTTTTTAATTTTAGAGTCCAGCAGGAAAGCTTGGATATGTCTTCGTGCATTCCAGATTCTACAAATCGTCATGACACCTCTAACCCCAATTTGTGGCAACCCACAGTTCATACCGGGCAATACTGACCCGATTTTTAGGCGTTGGGCGAGTAGAGGCTTAAAATACTTAGGGCAAAACTTAGCTTTATGGAACTACAGACCAAATACAAGTTACCAAGCCTGTATCTGTACGCTTACATGCAAGTTAAACATTACGTTATGTCTCTGGGCTTACACCATTACCCACTGGAAGATTATAGGTTTCTAGAAGCCTTATTTCTGGGCCCCTATCTGGGAAAACTGAAGTGTGCATTTTTTGCCCGTGCTTTGCAGGTAAGCAGTCCTGACTCACTTCCAGCAGTTATTGCCCAAAAATGGGGGAATTGCTCAGATTTGGAAGTATCTGACACAAAAGTCAAGGAGTATTTGAAGAATATACCTAAACTTACTGCAAACTCAAATTTACAGGAACTGCAATTCAAATTCATTTGGCAATGTTACTATTCAAGGAAGACAGCTTTCCAATTGAGGATTTGCCAATCCTCCTTGTGTTTAAAGTGTGAAAGGGAAGTTGGGGATTACTTTCATTGCTTCTGGCCGTGTCCCAAGGTGCATGACTTTTGGCTAGAAATACAAACTACCTGCTCCAGTTGTTATGCACATGATGTTCCAGATGACCTCAATTTATGGTTAATAGGGGCAATGTCTAATACACAGATAAGACTCAATGCCACTCAGCAGAAATTCCTGAATATAGCTGCTGTTCAAGCTAAACAGACGATCCTAACAGTATGGCTCTCAGCAGAAGCGCGGTGTATCAGCACTGGTTCAATAAGATGACTAAAATGGCCACTTTTGACTATATAACAGTCCAGCAAGGGACGTCCGGCAAAAGGAAACAGATTAAAAATCTCTGGGACCCATTTCTTTCAAAATATCCAGAGACAATATAGGCAATTGAATTCCCTAGGCCATGAGGATAGGCACACACAAGAACACTGAAAGTAGTTCTTTAGTGGTAATTTAAGAGATACACATGTTCTTGTCCCTCATGGGATAGCTCAGATAGGATGGAGGGATTGGACATACACTAACTTTGACACAATACCAAGTTGGACAATAAGCACAATACAAGTATAAGACAAGGGCTAGTAGGGCAAGGGGGGAAGAGGGAAGGAGGGCAATAGGGATGGGTTGTTGTTACAGTTCATGGTTATTACTAAAAGTTATACTGGGATTTGATCCTTCTATTGGAGCTATGCCAGAAGACCTATTATACGAAGGTTTTACTTACATAGTAGCTGGGATACCAGTCCAGTGGCTGTATTTGTTCTGTTGTGCCATACCATTAGCCATTTATGCTCTGTTCTGTTTAGTAATCATTTGTTTTGCCCGGCTATGCCCAGTTATGTTATTTTTTCATGGATTCCCTGTCATACTGATTATTGTTTACATGGGTGATCATTAATAACTCAAAGATTGTATTACTATTGTAAAGGTTCTTCTGGTTTATACGTTTTTATCGGTCATTATCCCAATAAAGTCAATTACAAAAAAGATAACAGCAAGGTTGTATATACTCAGTGAGCCCCAAATTCTCTAGCACACGTATCACTGGCATCACCTTGTTTGGTGTCTTGGCTAAATCATATTGGTGGCATGTCCATCATTGTCATTGTTAACTTGTTGGCACTTATTACTTTGAGGCACATATCAAGGCCCACTCAGCTTCAGTATAGGCCCTGTGAAAATAACCTTGTGGCACATTGCTCACCAAGACAACATGCACCTCCAATGATGAGGGCCTTGACCTCTGTCCCAGTGACAATTGTTCCTTGGTGCATCCTGGGCCTTACTGCCACTTCAGTCTCTGTACTGGCAGATGGCTCTCCAGAAACCATTGCCTTACTAGGCACACTCACCCAACTCCAGGGTAGGTTTCACCTCCAACATCGCTTCCATGCCGATTGCCTCTTTTGCTTTGGCATGGGCCCTGCAGAACTCCAAATAAGGCTCACAAAAGACAGACATAAATAGGGGTTCCCCTACACATCGGTGCATTGGAACAGGAATTATATGGGCAACATTTTTTATATTGCTAACTATGGCGATAATTTCTGAAACACAGAAACAGAAAGGACAGCAGAAAATGACCCACCCACTCTGCCCAGCAGGCTTATGCCAGTAGATCTGCTGCATTGTGCAGGTTACCCCCATGCTTATCAGTTTCCTAGACTGTAAAAGTCAGGGCCCTCGGATGCTGTTTGAATCCAATTTCCCTTAACCCTTGCCATGGAAGCAGAGAGCAATGTTGGAGTTGCATCAAAAGAATCAGGCAAAAGGGTAGATTTTAAAACCCCTGTGCACGTAAATCCCGGGGTTTACACACATTGCCGGGCCTTACGTGCGCCGGGCAAATTTTCAAACGGGCCTAGTCACATGCGTAAACCCCGGTACGCGAATAATTGCCAGGCTCTGAAAAGGGGGTGGGGTGGAGGCCGGCCAGGACAGTGGCCATTAGCCACGGTCTCGGGGAAGCGTGCGTCGGCAGCTGGCCAGTGCGCGTAAATTACTTCTGCTCTGGAGAAGCAGACTGGGAGGGAACTGGGGAAGCCCAGATTGAGTCGCTGCGCAGAGTTTTTAAAAGTCCCCCCTCCCCCTTGCGAGCACCGCATGCACATGCGCACGTGGTTTATAGTTTGGTCCACTGTTGTTCCACCTCTCTCATTTTCTCCCAGTCTGCTAGTTCTTCTTCCAGGTATGGCCCCATTTTGACAAAGTTTGTATTTTTTAAATTTAAAACTCGGGTCTTCATGTGACCTCTCTGTATCCTATTTGCAATATCAAACCACACCGTTTGATGATCACTGGTGCTCAGTGGACATTAGAGACATTATCCCCATTAGTGAGCACTAGGTCGAGTGTAACTCCCTCTCTCATGGGTTTCATCACCATTTGTTTGAACAGAGCCCCTCGCAGGGCACCCACTACCTCCCTACTTCTGGTAGATTCTGCAGAAGGGATTCTCCAGTCTGTGGCCAGCAGATTAGAATCTCCAACTCACTCTTCCTTCAGAATATGAAGCAGTAGTGAGTTCAATTGTTTCCCAATCAGAACCACCTTGTAGACGATGGCTGAAAGGAAGAGATCAGAGGGAACAATTTAACTGAAGGATATTTTTGCTAAAGGATGTGACAGACCTGTCACAGGTGGTAGATATTATCTCAAGCAAACTGATGGAAGGAAGCATTGATTATTTATAATTAATCATTTCCCCAACTCTCAAATATAATTTCCCAAAACAATTTACAAAAGAAACACGCATAATATGAAAGCATAAAATATAACATGCAAAAAAAACAAAAGCAATGTTGATCCACAATCTGTTACTAATTACCTTTCACATCACGCTGCTAATACATCAAGATTATCTGACCACATTGCTGATCCATCATTATTTATCTAGCAAATATTATGCTCCTTACCGAGAGAATAAATAGGTCTTCACCTTCTTATGAAAGGTCAGATAATTTTTCTTCATCCTAATCTCAGTTGGCAGTAAGTGCCACAGCATTAGGGCCATGACTGAAAATGCTTTAGCTCGCAAGCATATTCACCTCAATACCTACCGTGTTTCCCCGAAAATAAGACATCCCCCAAAAATAAGACCTAGTAGAGATTTTGCCGAATTCTTAAATATAAGACCTCCCCCGAAAGTAAGGCATCCCTTGTAAACAGGGGCGGATTGACCTATCGGGGGATCGGGCTTCCCCCGGTGGGCCGGTCAATCCTGACACGTCATTTTTTTTTAATTTTTTTTTTTTTTTTTAAATAAAGTTTCCAAAGTATTAGGGGCAGACGCGAGCAGTGGTATCCCGAGGGGAGCCAATGCCCCCGGGCACAAGGAGGCTCATGCGGCTGCTGAGCCTCCTTGCCCGAAGAAAAAGATCGCGTTCAAACGCGTTGATGCTCTTCCTCCTTCCTGCCTGTGCGGCCCGGAAGTAAACGTTGCCGGAGCCGCGTGGGCAGGAAGAAGAAGGAGCATCAGCGCGTGCAGAAGAGGAGCCGCCGCGGGCTGCTGCGAATCCCAAGTCGCAGCGGCCCAAGAAGAGGAAGAGGCCCGGTAGCAGGGCCGAGGAAGAGGTCCGAGAAGTTCAGGGCTGCTGCAGAGCCCATCCTGCGGCGACCCGCGAAGAGGAGGCCCAGAGGTGAGAGAGAGGCTGAGGGTCTGTAGAGGGTGTGTGCGTGCGTGTATGAGATGAGTTGAGAGATTGTGTGTGGGAGTGAGGATCTGAATGTTTGCAGAGGCAGCATGTGAGAGCCTCTGTGTGTGTGAGAGAGACAGCGTGTGACGGTGAGAGCCTATGCTTGAGCAAGACAGCATGTGGGAGTGAGAGAGAGCCTGTGTGTGTGAGCGTCAGACATCATGTGCCAGTGAGAGACTGTGTGTATGAATGATTGTATGAGAGACAGCATGTGACAGTGAGAGCCTGTGTGTGTGTGTGAGAGAGAGAAAAGCATGTGAGAATGAGAACCTGACTGTGTTTGAGGGAAGAAGATGGAGAGAAAAGAAATACGGAAGAAAAAAGGACAATATAAAAGGAATTGGCAAAAAAAATAAGAAAGGGAAGGTGGAAAAAAAAAAAGCCTGTGACCAACCGATTAGAAAACTAACATCAGCCAGTAAAGGTAAAAAAAAAAAAAAATTACTTTTTAATGATTGGCACATGTAATCTTTGGGAATGTGCAAGAATAGCACTTTCTCTATGCAGATCTCACAATGTACGAGATCAGCATGGAGAAAGTGGAAGCCCACGGGGCTACACAGAGGAGGCAGCAGAATGGGCTTCAGTGTCAGTAGCAGCAATCGGCACCTCCCCAATAGCCATGTGGCAGCAGTGACAGTGGCATCAAGATTACTGACATCTGGGGACGGTGGCAGTACCAGTCGGGGGACCCCTTCCAAGCAGTGTGCAGAGGTTCAAAAGCAGCAGAGTCAGCCCAAGCTGACTACCATGAATGCTGCACACTCCTACCTCTCTCTGACAGCACACTGGTGAGGCATGGCTGGTAAATAAGGCCTAGTGCATCTTTGGTAGCAAAAATTAATAAAAGACACCGTCTTATTTTCGGGGAAACAGGGTAAAAGGAAGGAATTACTAGCAAAGCCTCCTGACTAGTTCTTAGTTGTCTATTTGGTACATATTAATACAGTTTTTTTCACAAATATTCTGGCCCTGACTCAAATAGAACCCAAAAAGTGTCAGTAGCCCATCTAAGGTCAACCTTTATTGAGGAGATTTGCAAGGCTGAAAACTGGAGCTCATTGGTGTTGGTGACATCACTCATCAGTGTGACTGGTGATTTCTTCTGTCTTCAGAGAACACCTGTTACAGGTAAGCAGCTTTGCTTTCTCTACACAGAGATGTTTTCAATCAGGGACCCAGCTTCAGAGATGATCAGTCAGCATGGGTTTCCCTTATTTATAAATGTATCCTGAAAATAAAAAAAACACATATTTTAAGGTATAAGTTATCTTCTATAATCCACTTTGAACACTATTCCGCTTGTGAAAGTGCAGAATAGGCACTGTAACTAGACAAGTATTTATCAGCGCATCTGCAGTATAACTGCATCTAGTTAAGTTTTGATCAGTGTAGTTCCATAGTAACTACAACAACAACTACATTGTTAAGTATGAACTAGTGTATTAGTATAATTAATGTACTCTAACTATTAAACAAACAATCAGTGAAAGTACTAGGGCATTAATGTGTTTCCATCATGCTATCCTAAAAAGTGTTATCTAAATTGAGAAAGAAGTGTGCCCTTTCTTAAATACAGTTCACTATACCTGAAACTTGAATAAACACAGTACAACACGTTTTATTATTATTTTGTTTTCTATTTGTATTACCTTTCATGCTAACACACGAGTTTTCTTCATTTATGATTAGAGTAATCTAAACACATTTTTGTGTTGTGCTTCATTTCAAATAAATGGATTTTTTTTTTCTTCTGCAGTGGCACAATTACTAACGCTGGAGGAAAAATTCTTGTCCGAAAAGTTGCTGGGCAGTCAGGCTACAAAGGGAGCTTCTCGAATGGCATTCGATCCTTGTCCTTGCCACGCTGGAAAGAATCCTTCATTGTTGCTGGTATAATCCCCTATTTTCCAAAACCCAGAGAATTAACTTGAGGATATTTTGTAAAACAATGAATTGTGTGCTGCCTACAAGGCATTAGTAGATCAAATTAAGTTACCGTACAGTAATGTATAACAACATAATTCATCTGATCTGTAATGTGCCATTAAATTTCTCCGACCTCTTGCTAATGAAAGCTAACATGGAGTGTACATTGAATGGAAATTATTAATTACTATTAGCTCAGTAAGCACTGATTTGCTGCTGCAAAATTCTGTGTTTGGGATGCATCGAAATAAGACTGCATTGGCAGTAAATCCATGTGTGATAAGTCTGAAGTCTTTTTTTTAAGTGCAACTCTTTTAAGGTTTTTAGCTTTCTTTTGTCTATATTTAGCATTCTTGTCACTCTAAAAATCAAGATTCTAGACTTCCTAGCCACTATGGACTGGATTTCCTTTCTCCTATTTAGCCACCTACTTTAAATAGATTCCTAACGTATATTGGGTGTGGGCCTAATACCAATTCCAAGGGTCTTTTGACCTTTTTTGCAGGGTTTTATGGTTGGCACCACAACAGTGCATATAAATATAATATACATATTGTAATTAATATTTTTACCTCAGAAGACTGTACTTTGAATGTGCTTGTTCATGTAAAATCTATTATAAATGCATAATTTTTATTAGTGTGTGGGGAGAGTATAGAGGTGGGGAGGACCACGAGTAAACAATTATAATTTCAACAAAGAAAATCTCCTATACCAAAACAGCAAAAATTGCCAGCACTCAAACAGTAAGAACCCTACTTATTAAAAGGCAACACTGCAATTATTACACCAGGCCCTGAAACATCAATATAATTCCTATTAGGAAAACAGAAGAAGCCAAGTTGCAACAGATTCCTACACAGAAACTACATGCTAGCAGAATGTAAACAAACCCTCACCAAATGCAAGATAAAGTGACCATAAAGTAGAAATAAAAACATGCAGATAAAAACTGTTTTGGAAACCGCAACAAGACAATGTAGATAGTGTAACAATAGAAAATCAGAAACATTACAGTTCCTCATAAAACATCAAACATCATCAGAAAACATAAATCATCAATAGAAGTAAAACCATATTAATAAAAAGAATAAATATTTCTAAACAGCTAATGAATAGAATAACATCCAATAATTTAAAACTCATACAAAATGTCCAAAGACCAATAAAACATTTAAAAACAGCAGACACAAATGCCATCCAATTCTTAAAATTAATAAGAATAAAAAATTCCTTGCTGTCCATACCTGTGATCTTTTGATTTCCAGATGCCCTGAGATTGTTGTGGATTAGCAGGAGAAGAGAGGAGTTGTTGCTCACAAACTTTCTCCTCTTTCTTTCTCATATATATATAGACGTTCAGTCACAGGAAAATGCTCTCATATACATAGACACACACATACATATTAAAAGCCTAAATGTGGGCACTCAGCCCTAGTAAATTTTCAAAACAGTCAATTTAAGAGCATAACTCCAAATGTTAGCGCCCTAAACCCTTTGAAAAATGACCCCTAAGGAAGTCATTTTTAAAGTCATATACATGCATAAAACATGGGTTTATGCATGTAAATGTCTTGTTATAAAATATCCTGAGTTTGTGGGCTTAACCTGATTTTGTGCATATTTTTATGCACACAAATGATAGGCATTCTGGAGGGTGGAACTAGGGTAGAGTTTGGATTTACATGCATACTTTTGATGTTAAGACGTGTGCCTGTAAGTTGATGTGCACAGATTATGCCCCCTGCAAAGAACAGGAGTAACTTTATGCAGGTTACTTTCTGCATGTTCTTAGAGATCATTTTCAAAGTGAACCTATGCATATAAGCTCACTTTGAAAATCATTTTAAGTTATATGCTTTGGCAATGTACAAGTTATGCGGGTCGTTGTAAAGTTATCCTGTAAAGGGAGGTTGACTCATCCTTTAAGGAAAGCCCTGAGGTCCTCCCCGACAGCTGGCAGGACTAGGCTGGTATGAGACTGGTCTAGGGCTTCACATTTACCAACCCCTTTCCCCTTAGGTTGAGCCCTCAGGTTCTCAGGGCCATCAGGACTTAGGTGAGAGTCTTGTGAGGAGTAGTGCAATGGGAAGTCCTGGTCATGGCTGTTGTGGGCGTGGACACGGAGTGAGGTGGGGTTGGCGCAACGACCCCACCATTGGCTGGTGGAGTTGGTTGAGGCAGAGGCCCAACTGGAGCTTCACTAATACCAGCTCTCATTCCCCTCAGATGCCAGGGCCAGATGGATATAAGCGTGGGCCTTTGCTGACGAGGAGAGGATCCATTGAGACAATAGAGTTGCAGGCCAAGATCTAAGGTGGAAGGAGCAGCAGCAGATTCGAGATCTGGCAGTAATCAGTGGCAGGTGGAGGTCAATCAGAGGCAGTGGCTGGCGGAGGTCAATCATCAGTGGCAGGCAAAGATCAATCAGGGTCTGTGTCCAAGCAGGGGTCAAGCCAGAGATCCGTCTGAGGAACAAGGAGGAATAGAGAGGTGGAGGGTAGGTGAGGAAAAGCACAGGCAAGAGCAAAGACATTGAAGACAGAAGAAGAAGGGATGACGATTGACCACAAGAAGACAGAACTCAGAAGCAGGGGCAAGACAGGAACAGGAGTCAGGAACATGGAAACCAAGAACTGGAGCACAGGAACACTGTGGCAAAGCACTATTTCCAGGGAAATCGACCTATTGCTGAGGCAGGGAACAACTGCAGGAGTTGCCCTTATATATGCCCCATGTGATCAGGAAGCGCCGATCGTCATACCCTGTCACTGGCCCTTTAAGAAGGGCAAGGTCGGATGCATTTTTGCCTTAGGAGGTCCCAGGGCTGATGCAGCATTGGAGGCTGGCTGAGCACGACGCCCTGCTGCATGGACATGGGAGAGCAGCATCAGCATCTCCAGGAGCAGCAGAGGCGGCTGGCATGTGGTGGCCTACTGTATCCATCTTTGGAGATCTTCCCTGGCATCCGCTTGCGACGGGTCAGCCTCAGGGCTGGAGGTAAGAGCAACAATCCATGGGCCTGCCCAGTGGACTGCCGAGCTCAACAGTGTCTAGGGTCAGAAGCAGGCGGCAGACAGGGATAGTTGTTCAGGCTGAGGTCCAAGGCAGGTGGCAGACAAGAATGGTCAAGATCTAGGTTGTGGTCAAAGGCAGGTGGCAGGTGAGAGTGGTCCAGGCCCAGGCTGTGTTCAATATGAGAATTAGTCTGAGGAGAAACTGGGCTAAGAGAGATGAGGTAGGCGGGCAAGGATGGAAGGACAAGGCAGGCAGGCAAGACTTGGAGAGGTCACTGGTTAAGTTCATCCATAAAACTGCATGCTCCAAACAGAAACCTCAGATCAGCTAACAAAGGACTATTAAAGATCCCACCTTCTCGATCTAAACAACTCACCTCAACTCAAAAGAGAGCAATTTCACTTGGAAGCCCCAAACTCTGGAATACTCTCCCAATTGAACTAAGAATACAAGAAAACTTAAAACCTTTCAAAAAGACCTAAAACATGGATGTTTACTAAAGCCTACCAACTCACCCACTGACTCTAAAACACTGCTCCCCTCCTATAACACTAGCCAAACTGAAGGACCCATGAAAGTTATGATTATTACTCAGTTATGTAACATGTTTTGATTAATATACAAACCAAGTTCATAAATGATAACTTCTATGTTAGCAACCTTTTGAACCATTTTGAAACACTGTTAAACACTGTAACTTTGTAAACCATTGTGAAGGCGAAATCGAATGACTGTATATAAAACTTGATAAATAAATAAATCTGTTAATAAAGGGCACTGAGACAGTACAAACAGTTTCAACAAAAGAATGAGAATGTCTTGTGATGTTGGCGCCTGAAAGGCACATCCCAAGTTTCCTAATACATTTTACTGTGCAGGAGCTGAATGTGTGAAAGGGATTTTGAACCACTAAACGAAGTAGACATGGGCAGTCTTTCATAAGGAAATGCAGTCTCTTATATTCACAAAATGGCATCTGTTGTTTTCATCTTCTGTATTTTATTAGTTTTATAATTTAGGTTAAATTTTGTACACCATTTTGAGTGGCCTATATATGACAAGGGAGGCTGTTTAGAAAGGTTTTTAAATAAAGACAGACCCATCATTCTCCCACTGAAATGCAAGGTATTTTTAGGATAAAGAGCACAATCTGGTGCAAAAAAAAAAAAAAATTAGTTTTCCTCCTGACTGGATTCAGTATATAAATGGTGATTGAGAGCAGTAATAACTAATTATTGCCCAAAGTAAAGTATTTGGATTTTAATATAATACTAGACATCATCTTATCTGACATGCTTATCAAGGCTCTAAAAGAAGATATGCTCAATGCCTCTGCTATAATGCCTTTTAATATTTCATATAGATATTGAGGTAAATAATCAAATTACCCATGTTGTTACAAACTCTGTGTGTAGTTCTTACCCATGGCGTTTGTACGAATGATCAAAGTAAACACATGCAGATATTTTTGCTTTGATTAATGTCCCTGGAAAAATTACCTGTAAAGATCAATGCCTGCTTTCTCTGTGGGTAATTTTTCCATCAGAAGCATCGCAAGTAGTTTTGATTTTACAAAAATCCGCTTGTTGTTACCTCCCTCCGAGCAAACTCCTTTCTCTGGAATGCAAGTAAAACTATACATGTTGTTGAACGACCCACTTGCTTTGCTCCACATTGAGAGTGGGCAATAACCAGAGAGCCCATTTCTACTGATAAAACACTGTTGTGTCTGTGGAAATGGCTTACATTTTTGCCCTCCTTCTGTGTTTTTTTTTCCTCAGTACAAAAACTTTAAATGTTCTGACAAACACTCTAAGGACCACAATAACACAATATAGTATAGTCAATAATCAAGAAGGCCCAAGGTATACAATTCTTTTCCAGTAACAGCCGGGCTCTCTTTTTAACCTGTATTGTTTCTTTTCACAGAAGGAAAAGCGAAAAGGGGCGTAACCTACCCAGCCATTCTTGACTACGTGACTTCAAAAGATGCAACAGATAAAACAGGCAAGGAACTTCCGTTCTACGATGTCTGAGTCTGTTTTCCACTGTAATCTCTACCAAGAGATTTTTCCTCCTAGTGGCTTGTGCAGTAGGCCCAAAATTTATAATCTAGAACACAGACAAACTCTCTATGCTGAAAAATCCAGGAGTACTGCACAAGTGTTGCCTCTTCGAGCTTCCTCCTACAAAAGTGATCACAGTAAAAAAAAATAAAAAAATAAAAAATAAAAATATATATACACACAAACACACACACATATACACCCTCCCTAGATAGATAGGGGTGTGTGTGTGTGTAGGGATGTGTAACTACCTCTAGAGGTCTGACCACAAACTTACACATCAGGGGTCCTCAGACTCAGTCGCAAGATCTTAAAGGAATAGGCCTCCTTGCAAAAGCTACAGTCCAGAATAATTAGGAGCACTTCACAATAAGGCACCAGTTCTTCAGTAAGTAAAAATGTACTATTTTAAAGTAGTGGCAGCAGCTAGCTTGAATCTTCAGTATATCAATGTGCTTGTTTCTTAGCTGTTATTCTTTTGGTCTTATTCCTAGGCCATTTTTATGTTTTGTCCTAATTATGTTCTCTGTTTTACATACTTTTAGAATAATAGGTGTGTTCATGTTAAAAATATCATTCTGGAATGCGTGGTCTTTTAAAATTATATGATTACATAGGATTCAGATAAATATTAACACACAAGTGCCCCAGTTTTCATACATTTATATTGGTGAGAAATGCTTAAGTTGGAGACCCTTTCAAAGCACATGGGGACCTACATACTAAAGTGTGGATTTGTACTATAGGGAAAATTACCACGGGATTTACTAAACTGTGTTACCAAGAATCACAATTTAGTAAATCCCATGGTAGCTTTCTACATGTTACTGCAGCCGGCAAATTCACGAGTTTCTTACCTTGGCAACAGGCTATGACGGTCCCTATCCTAGGGATGCCATGTTTTAAAGGGGCTGCACTGGACTGTGTGACATTCCTTGAAAGTCTAGTGGGACCCCCTTCTCTCAACCTCTCTCCTGCACTTGACCCATTCAAAAAATACAAATTTGCAAGAAGTCCCTTTAGGCCTTGGCTCTCAGTTAAGATGACCACTCACTTGGGTTCCCCCTCCCCAAAGTTCACTTGAAATGCTGGTGGTCTACTAGGGACAGGAGTAACACCCTCTACTCACTCCTCCCTCCACTAGACCACCAGGATTTCATGTAAGTTTTGAAACATAGAAATGATGACAGAAAAGGACCAAATGATCCACCCAGTCTCAGAGGGAAACTTTTTTTAAAGGAGAGAAGAGTGGGGTCTAATGGGGCTTATTATGACATTTTTTTAATTGGGTCAAGATGCAGGAGGAGGGGTTGGAAGATGGGAATTGGAAGAGGTGTAAAAAATAACTTATACCAAAAAAGTTTTTCATGAACCATCAAATATGTTTTTGATTTACACTTCACTGTTTTAAATTTTTATTTACTGTCACCATTTAATTCATTAATAATATTTTTTAAGTTTTTTCTATATTGTGGATATTTGATTTCAGATCTTGATGATGTTTAAAAAGGATGTTTTATTCATTTTGATAAAATTCTTTTTAATATTTATGAGATCTTAATAATATCAATATTGGTTTTTAGTAAATTATTGATTTGTGATTGTTTACTCTGTTTGTAGCCCCTGAGGCAGCGGCTAAAGAGCTGCGAAACTCGGCCTGAGTCGGGTGATTTTTACGTCTCTGCATCAATAAAGTTTTGGAAAAGAATCAGGCATCTATTTCTGTGTGTTCACCTAATGGTATCATAGATCACCTACCCCTTTGTTTTCTTGGACCATCCCTCCTGAGTCCATCAGGGCAGGAGTCTGAACCGTAGCCGGTTCGCAGATCACGGAGACTGGAAGAGAGAGCAGAGGAGAAAACGCAGTTTGGCCCAAAAACAGTCCTCCCACGGGACTTAGGCCCGTCCATTTCCCGGATGAATGGGGCATGTAGGGACATCATGGCCGGGCTGACCACAGTACATGCACAGGCCGCGTTTCTTCCAAAATCTTCTCTCCTTGGAGGTCAAGTGTCCATGACCAAGTTGCAACGGCTCAACTTTATCAGCAGCAGAAGTTACTGAGACCATCCGAGGTGCAGTGGTAGTACTAGCCCATTTCAACCCAGGTAACACCTTAGGCCAGAATTCCTTCACCTTGTCTCGGAGCCAGTGATCAATCCAAGTGGCCAAGGCTATTAATTCATCCAGCGAGTCAGGTGTCTGGCGAGCGGTCAGCTCGTCCTTTAAGCGGGATTCCAGGCCTCTGCAGAATAGAGTCTTGAGACAATTGGGATCCCAGTGAAGTTCTGCTGCAAGAGTCTTGAATTCTATGGTGAATTCAGCCAGTGACCTGTTGCCTTGCTTCAAGTCCACTAAAGCAAAACCGGAAACAGAAATACAAGCAGGGTCATCAAAGACGGATTTAAACAAGTCCATAAATCCTTCTAAGTCCTGCAAAATAGGGTCCTTGCGTTCCCACAAGGTAGATGCCCATGACAGGGCTCTCCCATCCAAGTATGACAGGATGTAGGTGGTCTTTGAAAGAGCCGTAGGAAATAAAGTTGGCTGTAAGGTAAAGTGCATGCAGCACTGGTTCAGAAAGCCCCGGGTCTTCTGGATTTCTCTGGAAAAGCGTATAGGAGCCGCCAGTGGTACAGCAGTCTTTAAAGTTACCTCCTGTAACTGACCTTCTTGGTTAGAAGCTGTGCCTTGTATCTTCTGTGTGTGTAGCTGATGAATTGCTGCAGTATGTTTCCCCAAAGTTTCTTGCTGCTCTGAGATGCGTTGAGCCAGGCCTGGTATAGCCTGCAAGGCAGAGAAATCTGCCGGATCCATGGGGTTAACAACATCCCAAAGTTGAAGCCGGATCCACTGGAGTTAGCAATCTGTTATTAATCTGAAGCTACGAGTTGCTGAAGTTAACAATCTGTTGTAGATCTGATGCCTGATGGGCAGAGCAATCAACTAGGAGTAGCAATCTGTTAGGAATCTGATGTTAGTTAAACTGCGGAGATAGTCTGTTATGGATCTGTGTTGCAGGCTCCTGAAGAGGAAGTAGTTAGCAAACGTGTTAGGAAAGTTCTGTGTAGAGCTGGGAGTAGCAATCTGTAATTCTGATATAGTATGGATGGATCCCTGGGCCGGTGGCAGATGACCACGCCCCCGGGAGGATATTCCGAGAGGGACCACCGGCTAGGCTTGAGTATGGAGACAAACATACATTAGTTCTTTTATTAAACAGGTTTTTGAAACCACCAGAGGTGGCAGTAGTGAGCTGATATGCCCGGCAGGGTTGTGTCCCTCAGGTACTGGAACAGCGATCCAGGATGGCTGAGCTGTTGAGAAACCGTAGAAAGTGAGTAGGCAGAGTTCATGAACAGAACTAGATGACAAAACTCACGTAAGGTCTCAAGGAAGCTCAGGAGCTGGAACGGTTTAGGCCCTCGAGGAGCGAGTACCTGGTTCCAGGGAAAGCTCTGAGAGAGCGATAGTAACTCACAATTGTTTGTAGCAGCAATAGCTTCCAGGCAGTAGAGAATCTTCAGAGTATCCAGGAACATGGGCCCTCGAGGAGCGAGTACTGGTTCCTATCTGTAATCTGAAAGTAAAGAAAAGAGTGAGGCCCCTGAGGAGCGGGTACCTCTGGTAAGTCCGAGGAAGCAGAATAGCTTGGACAGCCAAAGCGAGTCCTTAGCGAATCCTTGCTAACTCAGTTAGTTAGCGATTACAGAGACCTTTAAATATTGGAAGCGGATGATGTCATCTCAGGGGGATGCCCCTGAGGTTCGCGCCCTTGGTGGTACTTCAATCAGAGCGCACGTGTCGCACATGCCTTAAGTCTTCAGGCAACATGGCAGATCTGCAACGTCGAGCTGGTCCAGGGACGCCGGAGGGAGATGGGATGGAGATGCCACGGCAGCCAGCAGTCCATCAGACCCAGAGGGAGTCGCCACAGAGGTAAAGAGGGCGGAGTGAGGGCGTCGAGCAGCGATGGTCGCAACAACCCTTTCCTCATATATACACAAACACAGTCATGTTCTCACACACACAAACATGTTCTTACACACATACATAGATGCTCTTACACATGCTCTGTCACACACATACATATATTCACACATGCTATCACACACGCACACAGCTCCTCCAACACATGCTCTCTCACATACACAGATGCTCTCACATGAAGATGCTTACATACATGCTCTCACACGCACACAGATACATGTGCTCCTTCTTCACATTCATAGCACATGCCCTCTCACCCACAAACACACGCTTTTTCTCATACATACCCATGCATATGCTCTCTCACAAACATATACTCCCCTCTACCTCACTCACACATGCTCTCTCCCTTTTTTTGTTTTTTGGCTGCCAGCAGCCGCAGACCATTTTCTTCTTCAGCCACTGGTGGGGTTTTCTGTTCTAGCCCACTGGACCACTTGGTCTTCTGCTCTTCAGCCATGGCAGGTTGGACTCTGCTGGCGGCACAAGGGGCCTCCACCTTTTTCAGCTGCTGGCAGGGGGGTTGGGAACCCCACCAACATTTAGCTACATAAGTATCAGATGGTAAGGTGAAATGACCGCCAGGCATTTTGGGGGACACTTTTTTCTGCTCCAAAATTTTGCCGCCTGAGGCAGCTGCCTCACCTTGCCTCATTATAGAACCACCCCTGCGCATGGACCTAGTAATCTATTGTAATTAAGAGTTTGAGTGATGAGAAGCTCAAATGTAATCTGTTTAATTGTGAATTTGGACACTAAATTCAAAGATTTGTTCAGTTAGAGACTAACTACAGACTGAAGCACAAGTACCCTGGCAGAGTGAACTGCTGTTTATAAAAGGGAAGGGGTTGTTTTTTTTTAGACCTGCAAGAATTTGATTGGAACTAAATCTCCTAATGAATAACTGGGGTGAGAAAATCTAAAGAAGATCTCTCTGCTAACAAAGGACCTCATTTTCTAAGCATTTTTCCCATAGACACGGAATGGGAGAAAAGCCTTAGTAAATCAGGTGCTAAAATTCTTCTGTACTTGAGCTGTAGGTATGCCAGTAAGACTGACAGACACACAATTAGTGAAAGAAAGCAAATTTGAGTAGCCTGCAAAAATTAGATAAGGAGACTTTTTTATTTTTGTATTAGCTAATTCACAATCCAGCTCAGTGATTCCTGCGAATGAGGCATATGCATAGCTAGATCCTGCTGGATGATAATTTGCATAAAGAGAAGATGGTCTTTCTTTTTGATTTGGTAAAGCTCAGGATAATTGGTGGTATGCCTGGACATGGACTAGAGTTCCCAAGGACCAGATGATCAAAGATTTCAAGAAGAATAAACCATGCCAGCATACTTCAGTAGCACCACGAAGTACTGCAGAACTGTGAGCTATTTCTTGCACACCTGTTACAAAGACATTACATTTCTGGCCAGAACACAGAAGACCACAAACAGAAAATACACACAAATACGCAGGGACACAAAGTGGTGCATCGAGTGAAGCATAAGAAAGATGGACAGAAATCTAGTCTTGTGACAAAAAAAACCCTACCCCTATCTTCTTTCTCAATGTCAACAAATTCAAACAAAATCATGAGGCATAAATCCTTTTACACATTTATTTTTATTTGTTTTTTCTATACCGGTATTCACTTTTAGATATCACATCTGTTTACAGTCAACATGAGTGGTGCAGGAAATCAAACATTTCCTTTTGTCTAATACAATGAACATCTGTAACAGGTTAACGGATAAAAAGAAAATAGGAACGTTAAACAATAGTCAATGGCGCAGAAATTTTACCTTACAATAGAACCTCTATGATTGATGAGAGGTGACCAAATAACAAGGGTAAATAAAATGTATATCATGGCAGTGTACAGAGAGCTGATGAGTTAGTATGGACAGGGCTCCTCTTGTCGATTACAAAGTAACACATAAAGTGGATAAACAGCTGAACAAAGTCTAACGAGTAGTTATTGCAGGTACTGATTGAGGTGGTAATTGACAGGTTTTCAATGGTTGTAGGGGATAGGGTCTGGTGAAGGATTTGGTCACATTATTGCTGCGAAGGCTTTGTGAAATAGCCAGGTTTTAAGTTTTTTCTTGAAAGATTGAATTGATGGATCTGTTCTGAGTTCAATAGAGAGCTTGTTCCACAAGGTGGGTCCAGCAAGTGAAAGCATTCATTCTCCTGTTGATAATTTGTATGTTGCTTTCAGAGACTTTGTTTGATGATCGGAGGTTCCTTGGTGGGGTGTGGAGGTGAAGGGGTGGGGTTAGCCAGTTGGATTTGTTGTTTAGGAGGGTTTATGTATTATGGTTAGAGCCTTGTATTGGACTCTTTGCTGAATGGGCAGCCAGTGTAGTTGTTTAAGTATGGGTGTGATGTGCTACGATCTTCTGGTGTTTGTGAGAGCTCTGGCAGCAGCGTTTTGAAGAAGTTGGATAGGTTTAAGGGAGGATGCTGGGAGACCTAGTAGTAGTGTGTTACAGTAGTCAAATTTAGAGACCAGAAGGGCCTGTAGGACTGTTCGAAAGTCTTGTGGATAGAGAAGTGGTTTGAGTTTCATAGGATCTGGAGTTTGTGGAATCCATCTCTTAGGGTGTTGTTGATGTGTTTTTTGAAGTTTATTTGGCTATCTATGATGATGCCTAGGTTTTTTACTGTGGAGAGTATTTGGTTTTTTTGTTGGTGTGTGGTGGGGTCTGTGCAGGGAGGTCGCGTGGGTTTGTTGGATATGTAAAGGATTTCTGTTTTGCTTTGGTTGAGAGTGAGTGATAGTTGAGAGAGTAGGTGTTTTATTGTGGGTTAGGTGGGAGTTCCATAAATTTAGGGTGCGCATAAATCTACGCCCGATTTTATAACATGCGCGCGCAGCCGGGTACATGTTATAAAATCCGGGGTCGGCGCACGCAAGTGGGTGCACAATTGTGCACCTTGCATGCGCCGAGCCCTAGTGGAGCCCCGATGACTTTCCCTGTTCCCTCCAAGGCCGCTCCGATTTCAGAACATTTCTTCCACCACCCCCACCTTCCCCTACCTAACCCGTCCCCCAGCCCTCCTAAACCCCCCCAACCTTTATTTTGGAAGTTGCGCCTGCCTTTGGGCAGACGTAGGTTGTGTGCGCCAGTCAAGTGCTGGTGAGCGATCCCCCGGCATGGCTGCTGTGCCGGAGGCCTCGGTCCCGCCCCGCCCCTTTCACAAAGCCCTGGGACATGCACGCATTGCCAGGCCTATGCAAAATAGGTTTGGCGCGCTTAAATCCAGCTGGATTTATGCACAAGGGATTTTAAAATCTGTCCCTAAGGATGTAGTAAGCAGGTTATAGTATCTCTAATCATTTCTAATGCACCTTCTTATAGAATACTGATGTACAAAGCCTGTGCATCCAAGGTCACAAAAAGATCTTGATCAGTGACCACAATGACCTCTTCCAATATCTGGAGCATACAAGACGTGTCTTGTATGAAAGATTTCATGTATTGCGCCTTATCATGTATCACAGCACTTACAATTATAGTCAATGGTTCTAAAACTAAAATTAGTGCCAACACTATCAGGCAGTACGGTGGAGAATTTAATGATTTATGTATCTTTGATAATCCTTATATGACAGGAATGTCAGGCTGCTGAACCATTAGTCCTGAGAGTAGGTGACATACTGGGAGGAGGTAAATGTTAAAGAGAGTTGCGGACAGGGCTGATCCCTATGGGACTCCTGTTTGTAGTTTGATTTTGTCTGATAATGTGTCTTTGATTTGTACTTGGAAACACCTGTTGCTTAGGTATAATTCAAACCAGTCTATTGTTTTGTTATTGAGTCCTATCTCTTTTAGTCTATTGATTAGTATTTTGTTATTTATAGTGTCAAATGCTGCAGAGAGATCCAGAAGAACCAGAATGTAATGTGTTCCTGTATCAAAGCCTCTTAAGATATTATCTGATAGAGCTAGTAGTAATGTCTCGGTACTGTAGTGTTTGCGAAATCCATGCTGTGCAGGATATAATATGTTATTAATTTCTAAGTGGTTTGATAGTTGTTTTTGGATTGTTTTTTCAATTAGTTTGGCTATTAGGGGTAAGTTGGAGACTGGTCTATAGTTGCTCAGATTTAGGGGGGTCAAGGTTTTTTTTTTCTTAATGATTGGTTTGATTATGGCTCCTTTCAGGGTATCTGGCATTGATCCTTCCTCTGGGAAAGGTTGATGATTTTAGTTAATGTTGGAGCTACTGTGTTGGCAAGTTTTTTTAATTCCAATATGGGTATGGAGTCGATTGAGGGAGAAGTAGGGTTTGGTTTTTTTTATCATGTTCTCAACTTCACTTCTTCAAACTCTGACCATGTGTTGATGTCCCTTGCGGGCATTTTAATCTCTTGTTTGGTTGTATTAGGGATTTTTGTTCTTAAGTTTTCAATTTTGTCTTTAAAGAATTGAGCTACTTCGTTGCATCAAATCTCTTGTAAGGTCTGCAGATTGTTAGTGTTGTCGCTGGTGAGGTTTGTAACTATGTTAAATAGGGTTTCTAGCATTATTTGCAAACTTTTCTATTTTTGAGCTAAAATACTTCTTTTTGGTTTCTAGAATTACTTTTTTGTAGTAGGCCAGTTGTTTTCTGTATTTACTTAAGTTCTCAGTTGTTTTGGTTTTTTCCATTCTTTTTCTTTCTTTCTAAGAATCCGTTTTACTTCTTTGATTTGTTCGTTATACCATGGATTTTTAAATTTTTCCCACAGAATCTACCCTGAGCTGCCACAGGAAACGTAGGGAACTGTGTCTTAGGAAGGGGAAGAGGGGGGGGTGATAGCACCGCCAAAATCCTAAATCAGTCTCTAGGAAGCACACAAGGGCGAGGAGCCCAGAAGGTGCTCGGGGACCCTACAGCAAAGGCAGAGACAGAGGTTGCTGAAGAGGCAGCCAGTTTTAACTGCACTGGGGCCACTGTGGGAAAGACAACCGAGGTGACTCCAGCATGGGGGGGCAGGAAATGGACTCCAGGAAATGAGAGAGAAGCTCTGGCGGTGGCAGGAGAAGCTCTCTTTGAAACTCCAAGATGGGAAAGAGGGCGACTCAGATTCCTTTGGGGGAGGTGGAAGACCAGCCATTTGAGTAAGGGGGGGCAATGCTGGAGACTTGGTGATTGGGGGAGGGGAAGAGCTAGAACTTTGCTATTGGGGCCTGGGGAGGGGGAGTGTGTGGAGGGATCCAGGGAAGAAGAGAAAAGTAGGAAACTCTGCTATTGTGCGGGGAGACACAGGATGGAGTTGACAGGAGAGGAAGTCCAAACTTGGCATGGGGCAGAAAGAGGACAGGGAATGAATGGGGGCAGAGATTAGGGAAAAACGGGTTTCCCTAAAGATAAGGGGAGGGCAGAAACATGAGGAGGGTGATCAGGAAAGTTTCCTGGGGATTAGGAAGAGGGAAAACCAAATCTGGGGTGGATGAAGCATAGAGAGAGAGAGAAAATCCAGTATGGCGAGAAAGGGGATCCTAGATGAGGGGGGGAAGAAGAGATGGAGGCCCCAGGATAGTGATGGGGCAAGAAAGACAACGAGGGTGATGGAATGGGGAAAGGGTAGAGGGAGAGAGGATCTTGAGGGAAAAAGATGGAGAAAGAAAAGACCAAGGATAGAAGGAGAGAGAGTGCAAAAACTGAAAATAGGAGAAGGAAGAATTGGGGAAAGAAGAGAAACCTGGGGATATGGGAGAAGGTTTAGAGGCTTCATGAGGCAGAAGAAACAAGGTGGCAGCAGGGATAAGAGAATAAGGGTGGGAGAAAGAGGAATTCAGGGATGGGGAAATAAGTCCTAAGGAAAGTGGACATTTCTCTTTTATTGTATTGTGTTGTATTTATTTTACACCTGTTGGCACTTCAAAGTGAATTACATTGAGGTACTGTGGTTATTTCTCTGTCCCCAGATACTTGGGATAGGAGAAGAGCAGGGGACATGGGTGGGGGTATTAGACGGAATGGGGTTGTGAATCTGGAAATGTGGGGAGGGGTGGAGAGATGGCATGAAGGAAGCAGAAGGGCTGGGAGAGGGCAGTTCTGTAAAGGGAGTGAAAGTGGGGAAATGGGCTGGGGAATGGGAAGTTGGGTAGGGGTAAAAGTTCAGGAGGAGATAACCTGGGGTTGATAGTCAGAGGAAGGTAGATGAAAACTAGGGATGGGATGAGGACAGATCTGGTGGGAATATTCACTTAAATTATATAAGTAAAAGTTAGAGAGGAATAGGAGGCTGGGGAAGGAGTAAGAGAGGGCTGGGGAAGGAGGAGAATGGAAAATGAAATGCTGGTAGGTAGGTGGAAGATAAGGGGGAGCCTGAGGACTGAAAGGGGGAAAGAAGGGTTAATTCTTGCTATGAATGGGTCGAGAAGCAGAGCAGAGAAAATGGAAAGCAAAGACACAAGGGAAAGATCAGTGTCAGAGACACATGGAAGGAAAAGAAGACAGGAGGAGAGAGAAACAAATGAAAAATGGAAAAAATCCCAGAAAAGATCTTAGAAGCCCAAAAAATGAAATAAGGACCAACCTACCGAGAAAAATAAAATGCCCAGACAAGCAAGGTCGACACAAACTGCATTTCATTTTCAGTTTTTAGAGACTGGAATACATCAACTTTGAGAATGTGCATTTCCTGTATCTTTATATTTTGCTCACTGTAAGCAGAAATGCATTTGTTTCTCTTCTTTTCAGTATTGTACTGCTTAGAGTCTGGCTTCTTGGGGTTTCCACTTCAGTTTTGTCTGTGTGTTTCTCTTTCTAAATTGTGGTCCTTTATTTTAGATTAGGTAAGGATCAGTCTGTGTTCTGCTTGTGTGGCTGATGGAAGAGATTCTGCTGTCAGGTAGTTTCTGTGTAGGGATGTCTAGCAGCCTGCTTGTTCTCTTTTTCCATCAGGTGGTGTACTGGTGTTCTAGGCCCCAGTGTAATATTTTATAGGTAGGGTTGTGGCTGTTTGAGTCATAGTTTTATTTTTGTTGTTGAGTTTGCTTGTTTTTTTATCTTTGCAAAGTGACCGGCAATGGAAGTAGTGTGTGTTGCTGTGAATGAGATGATACCAGAATTTGATTATATTATTTTGTATGGTAAGTTGTAAGGGGTAAACGTCCTAGTGTAAGGGGTAAACGTCCTAGTGCTGCTGTTGGGGGAATGACTGTGAATGTGGAGTATGGGTAACAGAATTGGAGATGCAAGGTTTGATGGGTGGTTGAAATTGGCTGAGGGTGTGTTCTTTTGGGGGGGGGTTTATCGTATGGAAGGCCTTTGGGACTCCTCCTTGTCGTGTCTTTTATAGTCAGTTTAAAAGCAGGAGGGGCCATACTGTGGGGGTGGCAATGACACCTTGGGTTTGCTCCCCTCCATATGCCCAGATTCTTCTGCTCCTCTGTGCCTCTCAATACATTCCTCAATTGCACAGAAATAAAATTGAATAAAAAGGTATCGTCTTATATAGAGAGAGATTATAAAGTTTTTATTAGTTAACCTTTATTTCTGTGCATTCAAGCGGACTAATATGACCGCCAAAATAATGTCTTCCATCTGTCAGCACTTCACATCTCTCATAATTTTGCATCTCATATTTTGTTTTGTTTGTTTTTTTACTTCTCACATTTCTATTTGCCATTTTATTCCTCCAACTCTCCACCCCATCCTTCCCTGACTCATTCCCTCCCACCTATGTATCCCTTACCCCCTCCTAGCCCTCTGTCTCTCACTGTCCCTTAGCCCTTCTCAGCAGTCCAGCTCTCTCCTCTTCCTCCTCTCCCTCTGTGCCCCATTTGTCATTCTTTCTCTCTCCCTTTGAGCCTTCTCTCTCCTTCTTCCTGCATTCCCATGGCTCCCCTTTTGCCTCTCCTCTCCCTCCTCACCTGTGGCTTCTCTCAAACTTTTTCTTCCTTCCCTCCCATTTCTCTCTTTTCCTTTCCTCATGTTCCTTACCCCCTTTCTCCCCCCTGGTTCTTCTCTGCCTTCTCCTCCATACACTTCCCTGTGACCCTCCTCTGTCTATACCCACTCATACCCCTTTGTCTTTTTCCCCTCCCTATCCCAGAGCACCCATTCTACCTCTCTCCCTCCCCTCCAGGGGCTGCCGGCTTTTTCAGTAGCAACAAGCTTTATGGTAGTTCTTTTACACAATGCACCAGTAATTCTGGGAAACCTCTGTTGCTGCAACAGTTTGGAAACAGCAAAAAAAAAAAAAAAAAAAAACACCACAATTATGGGAATGTGAAGGCAGAAAGGAAACACTTAATATGAGAAACGCTATGGTTTTTAAACCCTTCCTTCTCCAAAGACACTGTGGCTGGCAGAGGGGAGAGGCGGGAGTGAATTAATTAGGTACAATCTTTATTTCATGATCCCTTTCTCCCAAAAACATGAGAGAAGTGTAAGACGCAGAGCTGACCGCGTGGCAGTGCCATGCAGAGGATTCTTGGCTCAGCCCCTGGATTGGTTGGGGCCGGGGTGGCAGCATTCACAGCGCTGCTGAGGGAGGGAGTCACACTCATTGTCAAGAGTGACACCTGTTGGCTGGATGTAGAGCCCATGATTCAGGGTTTCTAAAAAGAGCTCAGGTGCATGGCTCCTCCTGGCCTCAGGCCCATTGCTACAATAAGCAAACTAGGAACAGTGGGAGGGAGGAAGGGTCTATGAAAATAGGAGGAGACTCTATGGGTTACTGTGTCTGAAGGCTCGTGGCACCAGAATCCCAGCACTGGGTGCAATTGAGCGTGATGAAAAAGGAGGAAGGGAGGAACTACCAGGCCCAAAAAAAAGAGAGTGATGAAGACTCAAAGTGAGGCAAACTACTGTAAAATAATAATAATAATAATAATACCTAAAACACAAAAATAAACAAAATGGTGCTTGGTGCAGCTGTTTATTTGCATATATGAAAAAAGTGAAAACAAAGAGGTCCATATTCAAAAGATTTGTCTAGGACATTTGGGAGTTATCCAGACAAATCTATGCTTTTAAAACTTTCCCTGTCTTACTCTCCATTTAAATTTTGTCTAGGTAAATCATTATTCAAAGAACATTTAAGCCAGATAAAAGGGGCATTCTGGGGGCAGGGCATAACTTTAGCAGGATAGCGCCAGATAACTTTATCCAGGCATATTCAATGGAACACATAACCAGGTACATCTAAGTAAAATTATCCAAATAACTTCTCCACTCACTCAGTTTGGACCTCTCCCTGATTAAAAGCACTGATGGTTCTTTGAGTCTGCATGGCTGTCAGGATCTATTATTTTGCTGTGAATGCTGCAGCTCTTTGCTGCCCCCAGAAGCTGCCGTCTGGTACTGATGGCAAGGTTTGCACACCCAGTGGCACAAGCCTTGTGTACAGTGATTTGAAAATGAAATCACTCCCCCAGCCTACATCCTCCTTATCTGCATGAAAATCTTTGAAAATTGTCTACAGAACCACTAGATTTAGATTCCGGGTGTGTAATACAACTGAATGACAACACGATGTCTTAATGTTATGAATACGGGATGGTGGGTTGGTCCCCTTAAGAGTCTGGGTTTAGATGATTGGTGAATGTGAGTCTGGCGTGTGAAAGGAAGAGGACTCGGAGGGAAGTAAAGTACCTGTTGGGATATGAAAGGATGTATACCTAAAAGTCGGAAAATTTGGGTACGTGGAACTGTAAGGAATGTAATCCATATATTCCAATAAAATGTTTAATATCGGGAGTTGGACACTCTTATTCCTGTTCAAGTGAATGCTGACTGGTACTGTGATCCTTTGGGGTATCAAATGGTATAACAATGGGGAAGATTTACTCTGAGTATTGTATCCCATGAATTCTGAGTATTCAGTATATAGAGATGTGCTTCGGGTTTTCATATTGTGTCAGGCTTCGTTTCAGGACCCTCCCGCAGGAATTTCATTTTTCCCCACGGTTCGGGGTTTTTTTATTTTTTGAGGGCCCCGATTTTCGAGTTAGTGCGCACTAACTCCCGATAGCGTGCACTAACGGGGAGTTAGCGCGCACTAACCTGGAAAAAATTCAATCATTTTTCGGTTCTCCCAAACCATTCCGAATTCGTTGAAATTGCCTAATTCGGGAAAAACGAATGCACATCCCTATTCAGTAATGAAATGCCTACCCTATTCTATTCCTGTACATCGTGACTGGCTTGAATACCAGAAATAAAGCTGAGAGTTTGGGTTTACCAGAGAGAAATGAGACACTGATACTTTATTTATACCAGTACTCAGAGATAGTTATGGGGGACAGGGTTTATGGAGGGAAGGTGGACGCAGTTCTCCCTGACTGGTGAAGGGAACGTGAGTTACACCTGCTGTTTCTAGCTGGGTCCATTTCATCATCTAATGACCTATAATTTGGAACCTACTAAATATATTTTAGAGGTGGACCCTTACTCTAGTAGGGAAATGCTCCCATCATTTTATGTGCCCCGAGATTAGAGTTACACATGTTTAAAGTTTGATTCCCTAGTCATCTGATAAGCTGAAATGAGGCTTCTGTTGTGTGAGAATAAGGCCCTTTGTGAACTTTGCTGCAACATTGTGACTAAAATGGTATGTTCATACCACCTATGATGGTTTCTAGCATAGTACAGCTCACCAGCATTGTTTTGACTATTACTATAAGGAAAAAGGAAAGGACACCAACTGTTAACATTCATTTATCATGAAAGTAAATTGAAATTAATTTGGGTGCCATTTTCTTTCTGTGGTTAGCCTAATGGCCCATTGTCTTAGCTCTCATTGTTTCCATGCAAGAGACCCTAGCTAGAAACCATCCTCAGTTCTCTGTCCCTTCCAAGACAGAGAGAAAATGGTGCAAAAAAAGGGTGTTTCTTTTGTAATGAAAGCTAAAGACAATTTTCCTCCTTAAAGGGATGTTGCCGACAGTCATGGTAACTTGTTTCACCAGCTTTTGGGTTTAATTGGTCATCATTCCCATAAAATAGACAGATGAAGAACTCATTTTAAATATTTGTAAGGAATAGATCTGTAATCCCCATTTTGTCTAGATGGCATGCATGATTACTTCATTAGCTGTATGCACCACATTTTTTTCATTGCATCTTGGGTTTTTTAAATTTTTTGTTTGTTTTGTTTGATGTTTATTTTGGTTTGTTTCATTCAGCTGAATGAAAATAAAGCTAAAACCCCATAAAATTGGAAATTTAAAGAGAAAAGAAGGATCCCCCTGCCCCCACCACCAAAAACCTACCGCACTATGAAAATTAATAAAAATCCCCCCCCCCAATCCCCACCAAGGCTTCCCTTGATCCCCCCCCCCCCCCCCCCGACCTGATCTGATCTTATACAATCCATGGGGGCTGTAACACAAACGGTAGAAATGGGACAGGAGCATTGATCACTTACTTCAGGCCCTGCCAAGTTCAGACTTAAAATTGAGGCTTGCACCATTTTGTACAACATACAGCCACACAACCAAATGGCACTGGACTCAGGGCCGGCCAGTGCCATTTTGAAAACAAGACTGGGTGGATCAGGATCACTTCTGCCCAATTCCCACCGCTTCTGCAAAGTTCGACTCTCACGGATGGGGGTAAGATTGGCTTCAAGGAAGGTCGAGGGACAGAAAAAAATCCAGGGAGGTGTTATTCAATTTTTAGGCTGCAATTAGGGGGTCTTGCCTGCTTCTGAAATGAAATGAGGATAAAAATGAATTTTGGAGGCATCTTTTTTGTTTTCATTTAATTTTCTAAAAATATGAAATGAGGGTTTTCCTTAGAAAAAAATGCATATCCTTGTATCACAGCAGCTACAAAATAGCGACAAGTTTGCAGAATGTATGAGCTCCTATTGAATGGTAATAATTACTGGATATCATGTACAGGCTGCGAGTTAAAAAAAAAACAAAAAAAAACTGTATATTACACTGAAAAGACTTGCAGTAACCATGGACAATTATTCTAGAAGATGTGTTCCGGAAAGAATTTCATGCATCAACAGTACCACAGTCTACCACCACCAGCACCACCACCAGCACCACAGCCACCACCACCAGCACAACCACACCAGAACCCACAACTACACCGCCGAAACCAACAACAACTCCCACGACAGCCAGCACCATAACAATTACTACTGTCAAGCCTCGTCCTCCAGTGCATCGCGCACGGGATACAGGTCAGTAGACGGGAGGCTGGTTTTTTGGGGGGGGAGTTGTGCCATCTCAGATATTGCATTTTGTATTGCATAAAAAATAAAGGACTTTAGTTTTCAATCTCTATTTTTTAAATATGACTCTTTGCTTTACAACTCTCGAGAAGAAAGGATATTTTTACTATAAGAGCAGGCTAGGAAAGAGTTCTGATACGAGCATTATATGCCAAATCAGGAATACTTCCTTATAATTATAACCAAAGTAGCATTTCTTTCTTTGTTGTTGTTAGGTAATGGGAAGGAAAGTGAATATATCTCACTTTCAGTAAAACTTTGACTCCGTCTCACGTGACATTTATTTTATCTGATTTTTTTATATTCTGTTTTTCTGCACTTCAAAGCAGATTACATTCAGTTATTGTAGCTATTTCCCTATCCCTAGAGAGCTTACAGTCTTACAGGGACATTCATCAAAATGGGTTAGGGCCCTAACACCCACGATAATGCCATAACACATGCGTTATTTTTCACCTCACAAGATGTGTATGCAAATTCTGAAAATTTAGTCAAAGGGGAGGAGTTTGGGCAGAGTTTATGAAAAAGAGGGGTGTTTAACGTTGCATAGCTCATTTCGGGCAGGAGTGGAGTGTAGTGTAGAGAGAGAGAGAGAGAGAGACAGCCTCTGGGGAGGCACACATATTAGTCAACTACTATTTATACCACTGTAGGAGGGTCAACTAGGAACTCGAGGTGAGGTTTTGATGGTTGTCTAGGGTTTTACTTACACAATCAGAGGTACAAACAGCACAGTATGCCGTGAAGATTTGATTGATTTGGAGTGAGGAAAGGTACACAAAGATGAGATTTGTACAACGAACTCTTGTCCTAGCTTGATAGCTAGAGAGTGCATCAAACCAGGTCGAGAGTACAATGTACAAATCTCATCTTTGTTTACATTTCCTCATTCCAAATCACATCAAATCTTCACTGATGCATACTGTGCAGTTTGAACTTCTGATTGTGCATGTAAAACTGCCCCCCAAACCCTAGACCAGGGATGGCGAAGTCCAGTCCTCAAGGTCTGCAGACAGGCCATGTTTTCAGGATATCCACAATGAATTTGATTGAGAAAGATCTGCATGCACTGCCTCCACTGGATGCAAATCTCTCTCATGCGTGCTCATTGTGGATATCCTGAAAACCTGGCCTGTTTGCAGCCCTCGAGGACTTGACTTCGCCATCCCTGCCCTAGACCACCACTAAAACCTCACCTCAAGGTACTAGTTGACTAATATGAGAGTCTTGTAAAGTTTCTCTCTCTAGCCAGGAGTAGCCAAAATGTGGAAATGCCAGTCTGAGCACTTCACAAGCTGCAAAGTGAAAATTTCATGGGTGCGACAAATTGTACATGCGTTGCAGTAAAATACCTATGCGAAGTGGGAAAATAGCACGTGTTGCAGTAACTCAAAAATTATCCTAACCACGCCTCTTTTTTTTTTTTTTTAATCACAGGAGCTATTCATGCAAAATTTATAGCAAAATTATTAATCTAGGCCTTAGTTTATAAACCAAATAAGAAAAGATGATCTAGATAATACTGTTAGGTGAGTGCACAACTAATTTGAAAAATTAACTCAGACTAGTTGTTAAAGATCTAGAAGGCACATACTCAGTGCTATTTGTCCAGGTTTGAATTTAGCCAGACAAATGAGAGGATTTGTAAATCCCACTGCGCTGACTGGCCCCGAGTTAGTCTGATACAAAGAAACATAAGAAATTGCCATGCTGGGTCAGACCAAGGGTCCATCAAGCCCAGCATCCTGTTCCTAACAGAGGCCAAACCAGGCCACAAGAACTTGGCAATTACCCAAACACTAAGAAGATCCCATGCTACTGATGCAATTAATAGCGGTGGCTATTCCCTAAGTAAACTTGATTAATAGCCGTTAATGGACTTCTCCTCCCAAAACTTATCCAAACCTTTTTTGAACCCAGCTACACTAACTGCACTAACTACATCCTCTGGCAACAAATTCCAGAGCTTTGAGTGAAAAAGAATGTTCTCCGATTAGTCTTAAATGTGCTACTTGCTAACTTCAAGGAATGCCCCCTAGTCCTTCTATTATTCGAAAGTGTAAATAACCGAGTGACATCTACTTGTTCAAGACCTCTCATGATCTTAAAGACCTCTATCATATCCCCCCTCAGCCATCTCTTCTCCAAGCTGAACAGCCCTAACCTCTTCAGCCTTTCCTCATAGGGGAGCTGTTCCATCCCCTTTATCATTTTGCTTGCCCTTCTCTGTACCTTCTCCATCGCAACTATATTTTTTTGAGATGCGGCAACCAGAATTGTACACAGTATCCAAGGTGCGGTCTCACCATGGAGCGATACAGAGGCATTACGACATTTTCCATTCTATTAACCATTCCCTTCCTAATAATTCCTAACATTCTGTTTGCTTTTTTGACTGCTGCAGCACACTGAGCTGACGATTTTAAAGTATTATCCACTATGATGCCTAGATCTTTTTCCTGGGTGGTAGCTCCTAACATGGAACCTAACATCGTGTAACTACAGCAAGGGTTATTTTTCCCTATGTGCAACACCTTGCACTTGTCCACATTAAATTTCATCTGCCATTTGGATGCCCAATCTTCCAGTCTTGCAAGGTCCTCCTGTAATGTATCACAGTCTGCTTGTGATTTAACTGCTCTGAATAATTTTGTATCATCCGCAAATTTGATAACCTCACTCATCGTATTCCTTTCCAGATCATTTGTATATATATATTGAAAAGCACCAGTTCAAGTACAGATCCCTGAGGCACCCCACTGTTTACCCTTTTCCATTGAGAAAATTGACCATTTAATCCTACTCTCTGTTTCCTATATTTTAACCAGTTTGTAATCCATGAAAGGACATTTCCTCCTATCATATGACTTTTTAGTTTTCTTAGAAGCCTCTCATGAGGGACTTTGTCAAACGCCTTCTGTAAATCCAAATACATTACATCTACTGGTTCACCTTTATCCACATGCTTATTAACCCCTTCAAAAAAATGAAGCAGATTTGTTAGGCAAGACTTGCCTTGGGTAAATCCATGTTGACTGTGTTCCTATAAATCATGTCTTTCTATATGCTCTACGATTTTGATCTTGAGAATAGTTTCCACTATTTTTCCCGGCACTGAAGTCAGGCTCACTGGTCTATAGTTACCTGGATCACCCCTGGAGCCTTTTTTAAATATTGGGGTTACATTGGCCATCCTCCAGTCTTCAGGTACAATGGATGATTTTAATGATAGGTTACAAATTTTAACTAATAGATCAGAATTTTCATTTTTTAGTTCCTTTGGTACCCTAGAATGCATACCATCTGGTCCAGGTGATTTGCTACTCTTTAGTTTGTCAATCTGGCCTACCTCATCTTCCAGGTTCACAATGATTTCGTTCAGTTCGTCTGACTCATCACCCCTGAAAACCATCTCCGAAACTGGTATCTCCCCAACATCCTCATTAGTAAACTCAGAAGCAAATAATTCATTTAGTCTTTCTGCAATGGCCTTATCTTCCCTTAGAGCCCCTTTAACACTTCGGTCATCTAATGGTCCAACCGACTCCCTCACAGGTTTCTTGCTTTTGATATATTTTAAAAAGGCTTTATTATGAGTTTTTGCCTCTATGGCCAACTTCATTTCAAATTCTCTCTTCGCCTGTCTTATCAATGTTTTACACTTAACTTGACAATGCTTATGTTTTATCGTATTTTCTTCAGATGGATCCTTCTTCCAATTTTTTAAGGATGTTGTTTGGCTAAAATAGCCTCTTTCACCTCACCTTTTAACCATGACGGTAATCATTTTGCCTTCCTTCTACCTTTCTTAATGCGTGGAATACATATGGACTGCGCCTCTAGGATTGTATTTTTAAACAATGTCCATGCCTGTTGAACACTTTTAACCTTTATTTATTTATTTTATTTATTTATTTAAAGAGTCTTCTATACCGATGTTAGTCGAAACATCACCTCCGTTTACATGGAACAAAAGCAATGGAAATTACAAGTAACAGGGGAAGGGTAGGGGGTACAAAAACCAATAGGAGAGCAGAGAAGCATAGGAACAATTAACAAGTGAACTATAATGTCATAAGAACAAGTTCATAGTCAAATTTAGGTCATGATCCATCACAATTCAATATTCATCAAGGGTGTTGGGGAAAGGCTTTTTTGAATAGCCAGGTTTTGAGCTGGGCTCTGAATTTGGTGATGCAAGGTTCAAGTCTGAGGTGGGTTGGGAATGAGCTCCAGTGCATAGGTCCAGCAATGGAGAGCGCCTGATCCCTTGTAGCTGTGAGGTGTGCTTTCTTTAGGGATGGCACATGGAGGGACCCTTTGTTAGTGGTCCTTGTCGGTCGATTCGAGCAGGCAAATTGGAGGGGATCTACCAGCCAGTTGGAGTGATGGGAATATAAGGCTTATGGATAATGGTCAGGGATTTAAAGAGGATGCGGGAAGGAATAGGGAGCCAGTGTAGGTCCTTCAGTATAGGGGAAATATGGTCGTATTTATGAGCATTGGAGAGGGTTCTGGCTACAGTGTTCTGTAGCATTTGGAGGGGCTTTAAGGAGGAGTAGGGTAGGCCAAGAAAGAGGGAGAACCTTTGCAGCTGCACCTTTCATTTTTTTTCTATTTTCCTCATTTTATCAAAGTTTCCCTTTTGAAAGTTTAGTGTTAGAGCTGCAGATTTAATTATTGTCCCCCTTCCAGTTATTAGTTTAAATTTGATCATGTTATGATCACTGTTGCCAAGTGGCCCCACCACCGTTACCTCTCTCATCAAATCCTGCGTTCCACTAAGAATTAAATCTAAAATAGCTCCCTCTCTTGTTGGTTCCTGAACCAATTGCCCCATGAAGCAATCATTTATTACATCCAGGAACTTTATGTCTCTAGCAAGTTCTGATGTTACATTTACCCAGTCAATATTGGGGTAATTGAAATCTCCCATTATTATTGCACTGCCAAATTGGTCTGTTTCCCTGATTTCTCTTAGCATTTCATCATCTGTCTGACCATTTTGTCCAGGTGGACGGTAGTATACTCCTATCACTATACTCTTACCCAACACACATGGGATTTCTACCCCTATAGATTCTACTGAGATTTTAGTCTCTTGTATGATCTTTATCCTGTTGGACTCTATACCCTCCCAGATATAAAGTGCCACACCCCCACCAAGTTGATCCTCCCTATCATTGCAATATAATTTGTACCCTGATATAGCACTGTCCCATTGGTTATCCTCCTTCCACCAAGTCTCTGTGATGCCAATTATATCAATCTCATCATTTGCTGCTATACACTCTAACTCTCCCATCTTACTTCTTAGACTTCTGGCATGGCATACAGACATTTCAAAGTGTGGTTTTTGTTTGTTTTAACAACCTGCTTTTCAGTTTAACATTTTATTTAGCTAAAAAGTTATCCAGGTACAAAGATCCCAAAATATGCTTGTTGAATATTGGCCAAGGTGTAGGTACTCCATCCCAAACTGGTCTGATTATTCAGGTAGTGACAGCGGCTAGATGCAAAATTGCATCGTGGTGGAAGAGACAAGAAATTCCAGCTTTGACTGATATTATATGGAGGACTGAGAGGCTGTATTGCTTGGGACATTTTACAAGCTATCCTTAATGATTGATTGAATGCATCTCAGAAACTCTGGGAGCCCTATCTTCGTGGGAAAAGTGAAGCTCAATAAGGATAATTTGGGGGTAGAAGGGTTGCTGGGTGGGGGGGGGGGGGAACTGAGGAGTATAAGTTGGGGGTCATTTTATGTTTAGTACATAAAACTAAATCCATGGGGAAACATTGTTAGAGGACGTTGTAGCACTTACAAGTTGGAGGGGGATCGCCTTGTAATTTGATGCCATTTTGGCACTTGCTGATTACAAAAGTATATTCAGTAGAATATCCCCGAGTGAGTGTTGTGCTGAACAGGCCTGACTAAAGTTAGCTGGATAAACTTTTGGACAGAAGACTTAACCAGCTAAGTTTATTCGGGCAGTGACGAATATCAGAGCTAGCCAGATATTTTAGCTATGCCCCACCCTGCTTCTTTCTATCCAGCTATGTTTTAATTGGGTAATGAGTTAACCTGGGTAAAATTTGCCAGTGAGAGGTGTGGGAGATTTAAGTCTTGTGATTCGTGCAGATCCCTCAAAAATCTCAACCTGGGAGGACCCATGAGGCGGGGCTTTCACAGAAATCAGTCTTGAGTTGCGCACACTTTTGGGGATGGGCTCTGTTTCATTTATCCATGCTGTCTGATACTCTCCTCCCTGACCCCAGTACTTTGTTTCCCTCCGGCCCCCAATTAATCTGATGCTGCCAGCCCGCTGTTGCCACTTTCATCCTCTGTGCCAGCTGAAAGGAGGCCAATCTGTATGTTGCCTCCACTCTCTGGTCCTTGCTGGCTGACGCAAGCATACCTCTGCCTTCTTCTGGCCTATACTAGGCCATGCCGGCACACCTCTATCTTCTTCCATCCTGTGTGGGGCCATGCATGTGCAATGTGAGGCAGCCTTTGCCTTCTAGCCATGTAGGCTGGAATGAGCATGGTATTAAGGACCTTGTGCCATGGGAAAGACCGATTCAAGGGCATTAGGGGTAGTAGGTGAACCTACAGCCTCGCAACCCCACCCCCATCCCCCATGATTGTCTTTTAAACCAATAGGATCCTCCCGCAGACATTTTGATAATCAACTCAGCAATTTATTATGACCCCACCACCACCGTTTCCAGAATTATCTATTTTCAACTCAATTCCAGTGACAAACTCCCTCCATTACCAGATACTTTGCAAAGTAGCAAAAAATCCTGCAAAGAGTCATTTACAATAAATATAGGAAACCTACCATCCCAAAAAAGTACTAACCCTCAGACTGGTAACAATCACCAAACCTATATGAAAAAGCAACACTGCAAATATTCCACCGGGCCCTAGAACACCAATACACTTTCTACTGGGAAAATAGAATAAACTGGACTTCTACAGATCCCTACACAGAAATACTAGCAGAATACATCACCTCCGCTGCACACATAGGGGCAGATTTTCAAAGGGTTATGCGTGTAACCCCCGAAAAGCTGCCACTTCCACCCCCTGCGCGCGCCAAAACTATCTTGAATAGGCTCGGAGGCGCACGCAAGTCCCAGGGCTTTCCTGGGGGGGTATGTCAGAGGCGTGTCGGGGGGCATGTTGTGGCCTGCGCGTCATCAGGGGGCATTCCGGGGGCGGGGCCATGGGCATGGTTCCAACCCAGGGGCGTTCCGGGGGTGTGGCCACGGCCTTCGGACCAGCCCCCAGACCGGAACATGGCACGATGGCAGCTGGCTGGTAAGCATAACTTGTAAAATAAAGGTGGGGGGAATTAATTAGGGCTGGGGGGGTGGGTTAGATAGGGGAAGGGAGGGGAAGGTCGGGGGGGGCCAGAAGGAAAGTTCCCTCCGAGGCCGCTCCGATTTCGGAGCAACCTCGGAAGGAACAGAGGATGGCTGTGCGGCTCGGCGCGGGCAGGCTGTCGATTTTGCGCAGCCTTGCATGCGCCGACCCTGTATTTTATAACATGCGTGTGGCAGAGCGCTCATGTTATAAAATCAGGAGTAGATTTGTTCGCGCCGGGTTGCACGAACAAATCTACTCCCGCGTGCACCTTTTAAAATCTACCCCATAGAACATAGATCTTCACTAACTATAGAAGTAACTATGAATTAGAAACAAAAATATACCAACAAAAACTGAATTCTTTAGGGAGCGGATTGGCTCTTCTTATGCAACAAAGAAATCCTGGACAGATAAAACCTTCCCAATAAAGCTCCTATTAAAATTGTTTGATAGCATCATTTAACCAATTGTCTTATATGAACAGGGGCGGTTTGTAACAAAACTCAGCCTGGTCAGGCTGGAGAGGGGGAGTAGCAGGGGAGAGGCACGGAAGATGCCTGAAGGGAGAGGGTCTCTCTACCTATCCACCCAGCGTCTCAGTCTCCCTCCCTCCTCCTTACCTTACCATTGGGCCTGTGGTTCCTGTTAGCACCACAGGCTCCCCTCCCCATATTCCTGGCTGGCCCACTCAGCACTTTTCTACTTTTGAAAAAAAAATTCACTGCTTATTCTCTTCTTTACTTTTCTCCATTTGCGACAAAGTTCATGTCTGGTCAGCTGTACATTTCTCCTTCATAGCTGGATAGATTTTTTTGTTTAACTTTCTCTTTATAATAATAATTTCAATGCTATATGTCAAGAAACAAGCTTTTAAGAGGAATATGGAGAAGAAAAGACACCACAGAAACTGCAGGCATTGTAATACATTTTGCCATTATAAGTCCACAATATGTAGAAGTCATCCAAAATTGAAAAAAATCACGCCAAAAATATGAAAAAAAAAAAGGAAAGGTTATTAATTCATTCTAAGAGGATTCAAGCTAGAGAGGAGTCCTATAAATTTTGGCATAGAAGCGAGGTTGCTTCGATAAGCAGCCAGGGGGTCAGAAAAAATATAGGAAACATCCTGTCATCTGACCTAGCTTCTTTGTTTTTCTTTTTATGATCATTTGCCCAACTTCAAAAGACACTGCCAAGCCCGCCTACAACCCCAGGACATGGTGGCAGTATGTAGTTTGAAACTGCAAACCCTTTGTCAGGGTCTGATTTAAATTCCATGCAACAGGCACACCACCTTTCAGTAAGGTTTAATGAAAAGCAATAAAAAGTTCATGGGTTTCCCGCCTTACGGATTACAGAAAACACCCAGGTAATTCAGCAATGTGGATTCTCATACCGGATAGGCAAGGGGGAAGATCTGGCACAGTCCTGTGTGTTCAGCAAACCTCATCCTCTTAGAAACCCCCTGCTGGCTAGCCCTTAAAAGCAGCCATGCAGTCAGGGAGAATCTACTTGCTGACTTACCATTACCTGTTTGACATAGCTCTACCCAAGAATTCCTAAGACAAACTAAAAAAAAAAAAAAAAAAGTTACAGGGGGAATTCTCTCTCTCTCTCTCTCCCGGATTTGCTAACATTTTGATGATTCTTTCCACCAATACCAAGGACTCACAGGACACTCGAGTGGGGTGTTCCAAAATAACATTTTACTATACTAAAGCTTCAAAGTCATTCACAGGTATCTTCTCATTTAATCTTCTAATACGGATGTGAATTCAGCCTTAGCCCTGTTCTTCCACTATTGTGCCCTTCAGGTTGGCAGGCACTAGGTGAACCCTTCTTCCAGGTGGGGAACCCAGGCTCCTAGTGGGGATACCAGGGTCTCCTGTTTTCCTCAGATGTTTCCAGGGACTTTGAGCCGCAAACAGTGTACTCGTCAGGTCCTTCTCCTGGGCAGGAATGATGGGCAAAAATTCTGTCCAACATAAAGGAACAAAAATCCTCTCCAAAATACAGCAAATTTCTCTGATGTGAGATACGATTGTTCTTCCTTGTGTTGCAGGCTGTTTCCCTGACATTCTCCAGCAGGGAGGAAATATCCTCCCAGAGGCAGGAACAGAGATTCTGCACAAAAAAACAAAAGCTCTACAACAATTTCTCACTCCCTTGAAGCAACTCCTTCCAGGTCTCCTCCCCTTCTCCTAGTATCAGGCTGAGGGGCCTAAGTTTGGAGAGTGGGAACCTCCAAAAATTGCACCCTCCTCTTTTCACATAGCTAACTCAAAAGCCACACACTGATTTCCCACTTTGCCTGCGTTTATACAGGCAGCACTGACCAGTCCAGCAGCCCCACTGGAAGCGCTGGTCATGGATGGTCCGCCTCCCACCATGCCTATCCCAAGGCTTGAGCTAGAGATATCTAGTGGAAATCTGAGGGGGGGGGGGGCGCCTCAACACATGTTTTTACACATTCGTTCTTGGGGCATGGGAGGAAGCCTGATTGGGATTGTTGAATTTAATTATCAAATGTTTAGGGGGAAACAGTTCCCCAAGTTTCTTAAGTACCTAGCAATGCCTGTGTACACGAGTGAACCTATACTGTACCGTTAAGTAGCATAACTCTAAAGGAAAATACAAATCAAAGAAGAGAGACGTGGCATCCTCACTTAGGGGCGGATTTTCAGAGCCCTGCTCGCCTAAATCCGCCCAAAACCGGGCGGATTTAGGCGAGCAGGGCCCTGCGCGCCGGTAAGCCTATTTTACATAGGCCTACCGGCGCGCGCAGAGCCCCGGGACTCGCGTAAGTCCCGGGGTTCTCTGAGGGGGGCGTGTAGGGGGCGTGTCGGGGGCGGTCCCAGTCGTCGTGGCGTTTTCGGGGCGTGTCGGCAGCGTTTTGGGGGCGGGTACGGGGGCGTGGCTACGGCCCGGGGCGGTCCGGGGGCATGGCCGCGCCCTCCGTACCCGCCCCCAGGTCGCGGCCCAGCGCGCGGGGATTTACGCCTCCCTCCGGGAGGCGTAAATCCCCCAACAAAGGTAAGGGGGGGGTGTAGACAGAGCCGGGCGGGTGGGTTAGGTAGAGGAAGGGAGGGGAAGGTGAGGGGAGGGCGTTAGAGGATTCCCTCCGAGGCCGCTCCGATTTCGGAGCGGCCTTGGAGGGAATGGGGGTAGGCTGCGGGGGTAGGCTGCACGGCTCGGCGCGCGCCGGCTATACAAAATCCATAGCCTTGCGCGCGCCGATCCAGGTTTTTAGCAGATACGCGCGGCTCCGCGCGTATCTACTAAAATCCAGCGTACTTTTGTTTGCGCCTGGAGCGCAAACAAAAGTAGGCTATTCGCGCTCCTTTTAAAATCCGCCCCATTATACCCAGTTCCCCAAAAGCATTTCATTTACAAAATCACATTTTTATTATATGCAACAAAGAGAAGTGAAAATCAGGCAAATAGAGAAATGAGACTGATGTAAGAGAACATGATCTGTAAGGAAAATTCAGTTTGGTTTCTTTATTACCAGTTGCCTTTTTGAAGTAAGAAAATGTCTTTTCTGCTTAGGATCCAGCAAAATCCACCCAGCCTACACCTCTTTGACTGCTGCATCAAGTAGGTACAGCCCTTAACCTCTAGTCTCTGCAGTGCAGGTGACGTATACAATGCATATAGCTTTACGCCAATGTACAATAACACTATGACCCTAAACTCTGTACAGTTTTATTGAGCAGAAATGCAAAATGCACATTAACAAGTCCTGTATTGCTCACATTAAGGATAGACAAATTCAGACCTTGAAAAAAGTTGATTACCACCTTTCTCCTCCTCCCACTTGCTGTTGGTTGCACAGTTGTCCAGTAAGTGACCACTTTAAGATACTCACAGGCCGATTCAGAAAAACGTGCGGGAGAGCTGGCGAGCACCCGCTCTCCCGCACTAGCTCGTCCCTAGTGCCTCCTTTTTGACAGGAGCGGCGGCTGTCAGCCACAGGTTTGGAAAATGGACGCCGGCATAATTGAGCATCCATCTTCTGACCCGCAGGCCGTGGGCCGATTTTTTTTTACTTTTGGGGCCTCTGACTTAATAACACCAATATCATTCAGAAAGAAACTAAAAACGTGGCTGTTCACTCAAGCCTTCCCTTGCTGGACACCCCACTAACAGCACAGTCCTGCACTTCCTTTTCAAAGATCTGCCCCCACCTTTTCCCACATTCTTGCCTTCAGTGTTTGATCTAAAGATTAAGCCATTGTCAAAGCTTGCTACATTCCTTCCTTTTGTTAAACTTTGTTATGTTAAACTTTGTTATGTTAAATCTTATTCTAATCTTTTTGCTCTCATCTCTCCCACTCTGTAAATCCCTGTTCATTGTAACTTTATCTTTCTAGTTAATTGGTTACCCCTTCATTCGCTGTAAACCTGTATGATAAGACCCTAGTCTTGAGTATCGGTATATCAAAAGAACTTAAATAAATAAATAAATAAATGATATTAAGTCGGAGGGTGCACAGAAAAGCAGTTTTTACTAGAGATGTGAATCGTGTCCTCGATCGTCTTAACGATCGATTTCGGCTGGGAGGGGGAGGGAATCGTATTGTTGCCGTTTGGGGGGGTAAAATATCGTGAAAAATCGTGAAAAATCGAAAAAACGTAAAATCGCAAAACCGGCACATTAAAACCCCCTAAAACCCACCCCCGACCCTTTAAATTAAATCCCCCACCCTCCCGAACCCCCCCCCAAATGACTTAAATAACCTGCGGGTCCAGTGGCGGTCCGGAACGGGCTCCTGCTACTGAATCTTGTTGTCTTCAGCCGGCGCCATTTTCCAAAATGGCGCCGAAAAATGGCTGCGGCCATAGACGAACACGATTGGACAGCAGGAGGTCCTTCCGGACCCCCGCTGGACTTTTGGCAAGTCTTGTGGGGGTCAGGAGGCCCCCCCCCAAGCTGGCCAAAAGTTCCTGGAGGTCCAGCGGGGGTCAGGGAGCGATTTCCCGCCGCGAATTGTTTTCGTACGGAAAATGGCGCCGGCAGGAGATCGACTGCAGGAGGGTCGTTCAGCGAGGGTTCCGGCGCCTCGCTGAACGACCTCCTGCAGTCAATCTCCTGCCGGCGCCATTTTCCGTACGAAAACGATTCGCGGCGGGAAATCGCTCCCTGACCCCCGCTGGACCTCCAGGAACTTTTGGCCAGCTTGGGGGGGGCCTCCTGACCCCCACAAGACTTGCCAAAAGTCCAGCGGGGGTCCGGAAGGACCTCCTGCCGTCCAATCATGTTCGTCTATGGCCGCCGCCATTTTTCGGCGCCATTTTGGAAAATGGCGCCGGCTGAAGACAACAAGATTCAGTAGCAGGAGCCCGTTCCGGACCGCTGCCGTTCCGGACCGCCGCTGGACCCGCAGGTTATTTAAGTCATTTGGGGGGGGTTCGGGAGGGTGGGGGATTTAATTTAAAGGGTCGGGGGTGGGTTTTAGGGGGTTTTAGTGTGCCGGCTCACGATTCTAACGATTATAACGATAAATCGTTAGAATCTCTATTGTATTGTGTTCCATAACGGTTTAAGACGATATTAAAATTATCGGACGATAATTTTAATCGTCCTAAAACGATTCACATCCCTAGTTTTTACTGCTTTTCTGTGCATTTCCCCGGCGCCGGCAGAAATTAATGCCAGCCTTTGGGCAGGCATTAATTTCTGAAAGTAAAATGTGCGGCTTGGCGGCACATTTTACTTTCTGTATCGCGCAGGAATAACTAATAGGGCCATCAACATGCATTTGCATGTTGCGGGCGCTATTAGTTTCGGGGGGGTTGGACGTGCGTTTTCGACGCGCTATTACCCCTTACTGAATAAGGGGTAAAGCTAGCGCGTCGAAAACGCTCGTCCAAATGCGGGTTAACAGTGAGCTCCACTGGAGCGCACTGTACTGTATCGGCCTGTAACTGCAGCTATTCTTGTCAGATTTTCTTGCTTAATTCAATATGAAGGGCCTAGAAAAATTGAGACATGTTATGGGCCTAAAATAGTTATACATACATAGCAAAACCTTTTTTTTTTTTTTTTTTTTTGGGGGGGGGGGGGGTAGCTGCATTCTCTTCTCTTTTTCAGAGCCTCTCAGCGTCATTCCTCTTTTTATAAGATGTAGTTGTACTGTTTCAGCATTAATACATAAGTATATTTCAGTATCGCGTGCATTCTCTGCAAATATAATATTCACTGGAATTAAATCAGTGGTCACTATTGTGCCCTTGATTTGGAAGGTGTACAACCATTTTACAGTATAGGTTCACTTTGAAATAAAACCAAAAGCTGTCACAGAGTGGGGTTTAATGCACAAATGTCTGTTGCTATACTGTTTGTCATTAAAAGTAGTTGCTGTCAATGCCTCTGATTTCCAAAAAGCATTGTGAGGTAGCTGTAGCAGAACATGGAGTGGACTGGATTCTCTACAGGTTGAAATACCTTTAATTGGACCAAAGTAAGAATTATCCAGACAATGCTGTACATGAATATCTCATTCTGCAAAGAATCAGCAACATGTGCCAGTTTAAGCTGGTTAGCCTCTGCTCGGATAATCGACTAAGGGATAATCAGTTTTCAAATATATATGGAACACTGGCAACTTAATCTCAATTTTTTGAATGCAGATAAAAACTGAGGTTAGAAGGTACAATGACAATTTTCAAAGGCTTTAGGTGACTAACTTTAGGAGAAGGACACCTAAATTGACCCCCTTTAAAAATTGCCTGGGTTTGAACTCCTAAATTTAGGACTAACTACGGACCTTAAAAGCGAGTGTGGCAAAGGGTGGGGGACAGGTCACAGGAAGGGCGCTTGGCAGCTAGCTCTGATTTTCAGTACCAGCCACCAGAGTTTGGCAGCCAAATCTAGGCCCTGCCAGAGCAGCCTTAATCTAGCTGTCCAGATCCTCCATCCCTCCCGCTGATACAAAAAATTGGACAGGGGAAGGCCAATAGCCACCCAGCCACCCCCCTCTATTTTGTTCAACTTCAAAAGATTTGCAAGGGGAGTGCCAGCCCTCCCATGCTCCCCATCTTCCAATTGCAACCCCTATTCTCCCCTCAGACCTCCACCAGCCCCTCCCCTCATAGCCCCCCAAATCTCACCCACAAGATCCCAGCTGAGCAGGCAGGATTCACTCTTCCCACCTGCCAGTTTGCTGTCGAGTGGGTGGGGGAGGGGGGCAATGGCCATACATTTTAAATGTTATTCTGGCTGGTGGGAGAGGACTTAGCCTGTTAGTGAGGATTTTTCAGCACCAAGGCTTAGGATGATTTTCAACTAAATATCTAGCCATCTAGATTCAGCGAGAATTCAGCTTATTCAGCTAAGCTAGGCCCTCGGCTGTTTTTTTTGCAAAATGGCCTATCCAAGTCTAAGTTGGTACCTAGAAATGTATCCTTAACAGTACACCCATAAGGTATTAATCCTGCAGCCTTTTGTTAAAATACAATTATTACTTACTTACCACCTTTAATGTAAACTGGATCAGACCGTACCTTACGTCATGCTTCAGAAGCATACGTGCTGCTGGCACATTTGTGGTGCCCAGACTTTGCAGGGTTCCAAAGGGAATGGAGGAGAGAACAAGGCCATTGTCTTTATTATTCAATTCCAGGTGAGTAAAGTACCGCACAGTAAGAAAAAGTGGCTTATCCAAAGTCATACAGAGACAAAAAAAAGATAATGAGCTCCAATTGAGCCCTGGGAGGCCTGATTCCTGGTTTCTTGGTCTGTTGATCTGTTTTTGTGTTTATGATATGTTTTTATTTATTTGTTGCACTTTATTATACGTTCTACTAACAGAGCTCTAGGTAGCTGCTGCTGATAGGGCATTGAATACATGCAAGTATAAATATAAACACCACAAGGTCACACCCTTTTTCTAACAAAATTTGATCAGCACCATTGTGCCTCAGTGGTCCTTTAGGGGCTAATTTTCAAAAAATGGAGTTAGGCATCTGAACGGCTTTTCTAAAATTGACCCAAGCTCAGAGCGTGCATAAGAGTGCCCACGTAAACCAGCTTTGCTCGTACCTTTACACTCACTTAGGCAAGGTGTTCTGGGTGGAGTTGGCACTTAACTGTAAAAAGTATGCATGGAACTGTAGATGCATAAGGTATGCCTCAGTGAAGAGGAGGTGTAACTTTACACGCGTGAATGTGTGTACGTACTCAGACAATTACCAGAGTATATTCAAAGCAAACTGACGCATATCAGTTCACTTTGCAAAACCTTGGTAAAGTCTAAATGTATAATATACGTACAAGCAGGCTTTACCACTATGTGGCCTATTTGAAAATTACCCTCTCAGTTTTCCACTGTGAGTTAGTCATTTGTGCTTGAGTTTTGTTGCATTAATAAAATGCTGGATGACTAGTCAAAGCACACAAGTTGTAACATACTCACAAGAAAACCCCGTACGCTATGAATAACTTTATTCTCACTTCTCATAGCCTAAAGAGTACAATGCAGTTCAAGTAATGCCAAAGTACTGAATTAATGCTGACAGATGTAAAATGTGAGACTAACCAAAAGCCAGATTGATAATACTGGAGGCTTTGTAGGTTTTGATACCTTTTTAAAGGACCAACAAAAAAAAAAAAAAATAGGCAGTGCAATAAAAGAGCTTTCTGGACTTCAGATGTCATCTGCAGCAGAGGTCTATGAAGTATGAATGGGTAAAATATAACAAATGAGACCATTTTTGTCCCATTTGTGCATCCCTAAAATGAACAGCGGGTGCCCATGATTGAAACAAAGTTTTTTGTTTCATTCATTTATGTTTCCCATTGAAGTCTAAAGTCCATTGAAAAGTGCTGCAGCGAGACTGGTAATTACAGTATAGCAACCAAGACATTCCCGAGTGATGTACTAGCCATAACAATGTCAAGGTTGGAGAAGAGGGCAAGCAGACAGGATGGAGAACCAAAGTAAAGATCATTTGCTCCTGATGACATAGCTTGGGGATCTTGCTGTCACTCTGCCTTGACATCATCTCTCTTATCCTGTCTTGGGGGTCTTGTTGCCACACCCCAGACTCTATGCCTTAGGATTCTTGATACCACTCTGCTTTGTGCTGTACTCCTCATGTTACATCCCTGATGCTACCCTTGGGGGTCTTGCTGCTATAACCTTTATGCCATAACCCCTGATGTACCACCTTGGGTGTCTTACTGCCACTCTTCCTTGTTGCTCTGTGCTTGAATCTACACCTTGGGTGACTAAATGCTACTCAATGCATAGTTAAGCTCTGGAATTCATTGCCAGAGAATATGGCGAAAGCTGTTAGTGTAGCAGCATTTAATACAATTTTGGACAAATTCCTGGATAAAAAGTCCATAAACCAGTATTAAGGTGGAGTTGCAGAAATCCACATTTTATTCCTGGGATAAGCAGCACAGAATCTATCCATCCTTTGGGATCTTGCCAGGTACTTGTGACCTGGATTGGCCACTGTTGGAAACAGGATACTGGGCTTGATGGACCTTTGGTCTGATCCAGTTTGGCAAATCTTGTTCTTATGCCTTGGTGGCATCCATACCCCTGGTGCTACACTTAGGAAGAATAACAGCAAGATTCCCATCTACTATGCCCTCTATGCCACACACCTTGGGGGGGGGGGGGGAGGGATATTGCTGCTATTCTTCCTTGTTGCTATACTTCCATATGCCACACTTTGCGGGTCTTGTTGCCACTCTGCCTTGCTGCTATACCACTTATGATTTACCTTGGGGGTCTTTATGACACTCAGTCTTGATGCCATACCCCAGACTCTGCACATTGGGATGTTCTTGCCATGGTGAGTGGCTGTTTTGCACCTCTCGTGGTGCTTCGGGGTCTTCATGCCATGCTTTTTCCCCTCTATCAGGGCCTGGGTTTTCTTTTCGGCCCCCCTTTTGCTTTTTTCCTCTTTCACGGTACCTTGGTCATGCCATTCTTGGTGCCACTTTGCCCCTCTTGTGCTGCCTTTGGGGGTTCGTGCCACTGATATCGATGCCCTCTTTTGAAGCCTTGGGGTATTCTTGGCACTCTTGCTGCTGATTTGCTAACAGTGCCTTGGAGAATTCCTGCCACTGCTGGTACCATTTTGCCCCTTCACAATGCCTTAGGCTATTCATGCAACTTTTGGTGTCATTTTGCCACAGTCTTGGTGGCCTTGGAACTCTCTTCCACCTTCTGATATCTACCTACCAGTTTCATTAGAACTGATTAAAAAAATCCCAATTTTGAAGCTCAAAATAGGCTACATTGCTTCCCTAACTAACAAAGAAAAAAGAACAAAAGGAATAAAGCAGCAAAAACAATTTTCCATTTTAAATAAATCAAATAAATTGAAGTGCCCTACAAAAAAATCCAGATGAAAACAAAAATATTGTCTGTGCACATCCCTATTATAAAGTCTTGAAAGCTTATTTAATGCATCTTTTGTTTTGCTGGTCCTTATATAAAGGTATCACAGCTTTAAAAGTTGTCAGTTTTCTCCAGGACCAATACAGCTACCAAAATGCTAGACTACTAATACCACAATAATCTTCCACACAAGCGACTACAGCTGTATGTTTCTTTTTTGATGGCTACTACTTCAGGACAGATTCAGGCTGCGCAGGGAAGAGGACAGAATCAAGGTACGTCAAGAGTCTACTATGCTCCAGAATTGCTGGAGTTTACAGCTTGAGAATTATTTTCTCTCTGTCATTTTTTAATTCTATACACTGACCAAAACATGTTTTTAAAGCATTCAAGGCAACATCGACTTTTGCAAGCAACAGAAATCTTCCTCGTACCAATGCAGGTAAAGTTTTCAGCAGATTTTTTTTAGCTTTCCAAATATTAACTAATTCTTAAAGAATAGAAGTTAACCTGGCAGTCCACTGTGGCTAAAATAGTTGTCACCTCTGTTAGAAGTTCTTTGTTCTTTTCATTCTAAAAACTAATTTTTTTTAAAAACCTACCTCTCCCTACCCTAAAAGTAAAACAGGCAGGGCCCCTGGTCTCTAGGTTGCAACTCCCTCTGCCTAACCCCCATGATGATTCGGCTGCAGGAAGAGTAGAGCAGTGGCAACACATCGGGCCATGTTCTTTTCTGTCACTCAGGGCCCAACTGCACCTTTCAACTGTGCTGGTCATAGGGCCCTGCAGTTGAAAGCTACTGTTAGGCTCAAAGCGGGAGAGGAAGAGGATGCAGCTTAATCTGCTGCTATCTGCTTCTTAAGGCTGATCAATATGGGGGTGGGTGGGTGGGAGGATGATGAATACTCGAGAAGTGGCTTGGGGGGTTGAACAGAGGTGTTGGCAGGAATTGAATATACAGGATTGGTATATACAGTGCATTCAGAAAGTTTTCAAACCCCTTAACTTTTCCACCTTCTTTTATGGTACAGCCTTATTCTAAAATTGATAATATGCATTTTCCTTCCTCAATCTACACACAATACCCCATAATGACAAAGCAAATTCAGGTTTGTGTTGAGGAAGTGGCCCCTTGGTGCAAACCTACAGGGAGGAGCTCTACAAGTCCTCATCATCAACAAGCAGACCTGGCTGAAACAGAGGCCCAACTGGAACTTCACCAATTCCAGCCCTCATTCCCCTTGGGTTGAGCCCTCGGGTGCCGGAGTCAGCTGGACTTATGCCCCGGCCTTTCTAGAGGTGAAGTTCCATCACGTGGAAGATGTTGCAGGCCAGCACAATAAGGGAAAGCGGAGTCAGGTCAAGCAGCAATCAGGGCAGGCAGCAGGTTGACATCAAGGTGGGCAGATTTCTTTCAGAGCCGAGGTTCAGGCAGAGGTCAGGCCAGGCAGAGTTCAGTCAATAAGGTTTGGGTTCAGTCAGTGGCAGGCGGAGGTCAAGCAGCATCAAGGTCCAATCCTAGGTCAAGCCAGAAGTCCTATCCAAAGTTGAAGCCGGAAGTCCAATCCAAGGTCAAAGCTAGAAGTCTAATCCAAAGAGCCAAGGGACAAAGAGGAGGACGAGGGATCACAGGAGCATAAAGACGCTGAAGACAAATGAGGAAAATTGACCAGGATGACAAGAACTCAGGCGAAACAGACTGCCAACAGAACTGGAACAAGACACAGAACACAGCAGGAATTGGGAACCAGGAACAGAGGTCAGGGCCCAGGAAGAGTGAGGAAATGCACTTCTCTAAGGAGACAACCAATTCCCGAGGAACTGGAGAGGCATTCTAGGCAGCCTTTTATAGTGAAGGGCGCCTCTCTTTGGTTCTTACCATTGGCCCTTTAAATTAGGTAAGTTTGCACATGCAAGCCCTAAGATAGCAGGGCCATGTTGGTGGCAGGCTGTCGGTCGTGGCATGGCCTGCTGCCATGTTAGAGGACCAGCGTTGGGATTAGCAGGGGGAAGAGAGGCCTGCAGGACGTGGTGGCCAGTCGCGTATAATTTTGTGGTCTTCCCCAGCATCCGGCAACGTTGGAACCTGGTTGGGGCTGAAGGTGAGTGTGGTGACTTGTGGGAGAAGTCCATGAGCCATCAAGCACAACAGTTTATAGAAATTTGTGCAAAATCATTTTAAAAAACTGAACTATCACATTTACATAAGTATTCAGACCCTTTGCCCAGTACTTTGTTGAGGCACCTTTTGCAGCACTTACAGGCTCAAGTCTTCTTGAGTATGGTGCTACAATCTTGGTACACATGAATTTGAGGATTTTCTCCCATTCTTCTCTGCAGATTCTCTCGAACTCTATCAGGTTGGATAAGGAGCATTGATGCACAGCAATTTTCAGGGTTCACTAGAGATGTTCGATTGGGTTCAAGTGTGGGCTCTGGATGGGCCATTCAAGGACATTCACAGACTTGTCCTGAAGTCACTCCTCCTGTGTTGTCATGGATCTGTGCTTAGGGTCGTTGACCTGTTGGAAGTTGAATCATCGCCCAAATCTAAGGTCCAGAACACATTGGAGCAGGTTTTCATCAAGGATCTCTCTGTACTTTGCTATGTTCATCTTTCCCTTGATCCTGACTAATTGCCCAGTATTTCAGCTGAAAAACATCCTTGCAGCATAATACTGCCACTACCATGCTTCACCGTAGGGATGGTATTTGGTAGGTAATGAGCAGTTCTTGGTTTCCTCCAGACATGACTCTTGGCATTCAGGCCAAAAGGTCCAATCTTGGTTTCCTCAAACCAGAGAATCTCATTTCTCTTGCTCTGAGTGTCCTTTAAGTGCCTTTTGGCAAACTTGAAGCAGGCTGTCATATGCCTTTTACTGAAGAGTGGCTTCCATCTGGCCACTGAACTTTAAATATCTCATGGGTGGAGTGCTGCAGAGATGGTCATCCTTCTGGAGGATTCTCCCATCTCCACAGCAGAACTCTAGAGCTCTGTTAGAGTGACCATCTGGTTCTTGGTCACCTTCCTGACCAAGACCCTTCTCTCCCCTGATTGCTTAGTTTGGGCAGACACCCAGCTCTAGGAAGAGTCCTGGTGGCTCCGAACTTCTTCCATTTAAGAATGATGGAGGCCACTGTGTTCTTCAGGACCTTCAATATTGCAGATCTGTGCCTTGACACAATACTCTCCCAGAAGTCTACATTCAATTCCTTCGACTTCATGGCTTTGATTTTGCACGGTCAACTGTGGGACTTTATAGACAGGTAAGTGCCTTTCCAAAGCATGCCCAATCAACTGAATTTACCACAGGTGGACTCCAATCAAATTGGAGAAACATGTCAAGGATGATCAATGGAAACAGTATGCACCTGAGCTCAATTTTGATGTCATAGCAAAGGGTCTGAATACTTATGTGTAACCCCCTTTTCTCTGGGGTCATCTTTGGAGGCTGCAGAGATGTTGAATGATGCTGCTGCAACCCCAGGATCAGTCACAGTCCACTAGGGTCTATCCACCAGGGATCACAAATGGGGACCAGAGATCTTCTGGGAGGCCCAAAGGGAGACTCACAAAACTAAACTCAAGATCCACACTGTGACTTGGTTCCAAAATAAGAGTAGAGTTTATTGTTTTGTTACAGAGCAAGGAAAATAAAGTAGAATTCCTGAAATCTTTCAAAATATATGGTCTCAAAATACACTCCTACAGCAGCAAAAAAAATAAACAAGAGTCACTTACAAGTCTCTAGGAGTAAGCATGCCTTCCTTCAAAGCAGAAATATATCAGTAGGTCACCTCTTCTTCTGCATTGATCCCCATGGCTTATGGTTCCTGCATTAGACTAGCACCCTTCAGCAAAATACCTCCACTGTGGCCTATCCCAGTTGACAAGAACTCTCTTTTCTTTGGGAGAAATCTGCCTTCTAGTTGACACACCAGTGGTCTTGAATAATTTCATTCCCCAAAAACACTGCTTCTCAGCTTAGGATCCTGGTCTAGGACCCCACACCTTTCTTCCCCTCTCCCAAGAAGTCTCTCAGTGCTGCTTCTCTCCTCACATCATCCCCTTTGGGGGAATGCCACCTCCTCCCATCACTCAATATTAGCTGAAACCTTTACAAATCCCCTTCCAACTCCTCCTTGACAGGAAGGATCTTGCAGTTTGCAAAAGCTCTGCAGTAGCAGAATTCTCTGTCCTTTAGAGAGCAAGAATCCTCTAACAAACCTTCTTAGTGATCCTAGGTTACATATGTAAATGTGATATTTAAGGTTTTTGTTTTTTTAATTAATTTGCACAAATGTCTACAAACCTCATTTTGCTTTGTTTTTATGGGGTTTTAAATGTAGATTAAGGAGGGAAAAAATGCATATTAGCCATTTTAGAATAAGGCTAACATAACAAAATGTGGAAAAAATGAAAGGGTTTGAATACTTTCTGAATGCACTGTATGTGCGTGTTTGTGTGCATGGAGGGGGTTTGGTTGAGAAGAGGGGAGTTGGTGTTTGAATAGAAGGACTAGCAGGGATATGAATAGAAGGGTCAGTGGATGGGAGGGAGGAGTTTGACCAGAGGGTCTGGGAGATGGAGTGTGTGTGTGAAAGGGGATATTGGGAAAGGGAGGATGGGTGAGATGGAGACAGAAAGGGGAGGGTTAAGGACAAGGGATGGAGGATTTCTCCCTCTCTGAGTCCCAGAATCTCCTTCTCCCCACTCTGCATTATTAGTGTCATGAGAAAAACCTGCTAATCTCACCAAATACTCAGCCATTTATACAGTTTAGGAAAAAAATGAACCAATATACTAAGGCAATCTAACACAGTATTTCTGAATCCAATTCTGGATTACCCCACAGCCAGTTGAGTTCTCAGGATATCCCCAATCAATATAAATGAGACAGAGTTGCATAAACTGCCTCCATTGCATGCAACTTTCTCTCATGCATATTCACTGTGGATATCCTGAAAACCTGACTGGACTGGCTTGAGAAACCCTGATAGAGCAAGTTTGCTGTAATCGCCAACATAGTTACTTCAATAACCGCACTGGTGTGACAAACTTGATGATCACAGAGTAATGATACTCACTAAAAGTTCCTTTTTGGTAGAAAGATAAAAATGAAAATAAAAAATGGAATCACAGCAAATCTATACAAATATTCAACAATTTGCATGGAGCTCTTCCATGGAACATTCTGATTTTTAGATAGCCAGAGCTGCAGAAGAATCTAATTATAGAGAATCTACTTTAAATAAGAAATGAAACAAAACCTAAAGCTATTGACTGGTACACAATTCTCTGCCATTTGCACTGTTAATTTATTTATTTTTTTTATGTACACAATTTTGGTAGGTACAATGGTGACACCTAGTGGTCAGATTTAAGGTCCATGATTTTGAAGGGTTCCAGAAGGAGCCTTGGTGCTTCCCCGCCCCCGCCCCCCCAAGCAGAGGACTGTTGCTGTAATGATTGCACTAAAGTTGGGAGGAGATATAATATAGGGCCCGGGAGGGGATGACCAACCTGTGGGGTTCAGGAACCACATGCAGCACTTGCCCTCCTGTCCCAGTGGTAAAGGAGCACCACACTGCAGAGGACAGGAGAAAAGGGGCTGGAGCAGGGAGCACACACAGCAGAACAGAGTAAAAAAAGAGCCATTCTATTCTCTGCTCTAGGCCCTTCTCCTTCTGTTCTCACAGTGCAAATGATTGCAGCTGAAATGGAAAGGAGGGTCTACAGCAGGAAGTACTTATCCCTGCTCTGCCCCTCCTCTACTTATCTGTAACCAACAGGACTAGGGAACAGGAGGAAAGGGGGCAAAGCTTGAGCTGACAGGATAACAAAGAAAATCCAGTCAGCTCCCTACTCCGGTCATCCCCATCCTGTCCAATTCCCACCCCACCAGCTGCCTGAAGTAGATGGCTCTCTCTCTCTCCTACTGTCTGGAAGGAAGAAGCTGCAGTGGACATTGCTCCAGGGCCAGCAATCTATTGTGCTCCTGGGACTTGGAATTCAACTAACAACCAAGGGGAGGAGGGAGTCACCAAGAGATCCAGTCAGGCCAGAATGATTTGTGGCAAGGGAAAAAGAGGTAAATGCTTGGGGGTGGGAGGGGCATGCAAGAAGTGGTGAATGTTGGGGGTAGGGAGACCAACTGCCCGGTTTGCAACCAGACAGCCAGGTTTTGCAGCCTGTTGTACAGTGTCCGGTTACCCTTGTTAAACCCGGTCGGGCAAGGCCAGGGGCCAATCAGCGGTGGCAGCCTGGCAGCGCTCCAATCACCTGCCTGTTTTCGGGGCTCTGTTTGACTCTCCTCCTCCTCCTCCTCTGCCTCTCCCACAGCTGTGCCTCTACTTGTTGCTACTTCACGCTGTCCTCCTGGGAGTCATGGAGGAAGAGGAGACTTGAACCGAGCCCCAAAGACAGGCAGGCAGAATCTGCTTAGTAAAAAAATCGACGCTCAGTTTGAAAGGGGAAAAAAGGGGAGGAATGGCTACAACCGGCCACCCCACCCCCCCAAGTGTTTGGTCCTGCACCATGGAAAAGTTGGCAACCCTAGTTGGGGGAGATGAGGAGTGTGAATACTTGGGGGAAGAGCGGTGTAAGAGAGTAAATGCTTCTGGGGAAGTATCATGAAAACGGATGAATGTTGGTATAGCTGAGGAAGAGGCTGAATGCTGGAAGGGGATGAGGGGTTTGAATCTTGAAGAAGCTGAATGCTGTGAGGAAGGGGTAAATGTCAACGCTATCCCCATTTCCATGAAGTTAGCAATGCAAATTCAATTGTCTGATACATTATTCCTCCCAGGCATGAAGAGATCAGGGCTAGAGTGGAGGAATAGAGGGAGAGAGGATAAGAAAGGAATCAATATTCCCTGGTAAGCTGTGCGAGTGTGCGCACACAAAGGTCCTAAAACAAATGCACACAGGAAAAATTAACACACGAAAGGAAAATAGAATGGTTCTTCAAAGAACATTTTACACAAATCTATATATGCACATGAGAACTTTTTATGCATGCAGCCTGCAAAAAATTGGGAACATTGATAGGGATAGGGGGTTGTGTGAGAGCCATGTGGCAAGTAGTGCTGTGTGTGAGATAGTGGAGGGACATGATAGAGCCAGGGATGGGATTAGAAGGGGGCTTGAAAAAACTGGGGACGATGCAGTAGAGAGATTTGAAAAAGCCAGAAAAGGGGGGGGGGGTAATATGTAAAAGAAAGCCAGAGGTCAGAGTTGTTGATGGGGGGAGGTAGGTAAAAGAACTGAAATGTTGTCAGGGTGGGGACAGGGCAGAGGTGGTGATGAGGGTATGTGAGAGAGAGGCCAGATTTGAGGTGGAGGAGTGAGGAAGGGTGACAGAGATCCATAGTTAGTGAAGGCCAGGACAGAGGGTGACAGAGAGCCAACGCTGAAGGAGGAGACAGAGAATAACAGAGACAGAGAATAACAGGGGGGGGGGGGGTGAGAGCTAGCAATGAGAGATTGAGCCAGAGATGGAGGTTGAGAAACAGAAGGGTTTGAGGGGTGACAGCCAGAAAGGGCAATAGTGGCAGGTATATGAGAGAAAGCAGAGATGGTACTGAGGAGGAGGGAGATAAAGAGACAGAGGGAGCAAAAGAGGGAGATGGGGAAGGGTAAAAAAGGGAGTTGAAGTGAGAGAGAAAGGGGGGGGTAGAGCAGTGAGATACTGATGTTAGGCATAGAATAAGGGAGGAGATAGGTAGGGATAAGGAGGGGAGTGGAACAATGGGGAAAAAGGGTGTTGGGAGATGCTGGTGCTAGGCAGAGGATGAGGAGAGAGGAGGCAAAGTAGTCTAATGGCTGGGGTAGGAAAAGTTATGTTTGGGGCCACAGAGTCCCATCATTGTTCCTGTGGGGAACATTATGCTCGGGGTGGCAATACAGACTTTTGGGGACACTGGGGATAGGGTCGGGGCATTGAGAGAGGCAGGTGAGGACAGGGTGGAGGGTGAGCGAGAGTGGTAGAGAAAGAGTGAGAGGATTGAAAGAAACTGATGGGAACAAAATGGGATTGAAAGAGAAACTGTGGGGATAGGGTGGGGGAAGGGTTGAGAGAGATGCTGGTGGGAAGAGGGCAGGGGAATTAAGAGAGACCAGTGGAGACAGGATGGATTTGAGAGGGATGGATAGGGACATTGTGGGAGACTGAAAGAGAGATTGGTGGAAAGGGCAGGGGATTAAGAAAGGGATACTGGTGGGAAAGGGGGAGACCTCCATCTGAGATTCTCATCACCCCAGTCTCTTAAAAACAAGGGGCTCCTTGATGTGCATTCTGATTCCTTGGCTCCTGGTATGTGAAAGGTTAGCCACCTCGAAACAAGGAAAACATTCCCAGGTAGTTGTGAATGAAAGCTCCTGGTAACAGATCCCAGCCCGGACTCTGAATGAGCTGGAGATCCAAAGGTACAGGAGAAAGCTACATTTATAAAAAAGCTTTAAATGTATCAAATTAAGTTGTAATCAGCAATCAAGAAGCAAACCACCTCTCCAATTAATCAAATGAAAAAACAAAAAGAGAGGGAAAAGGATACAAATCCAATCATATAAATCTAACAAACAACAAATTTTCACAAAAAACTTATATATCAGCAGATGACAATATCATAAATGATCGCTTCAGAATCTCACTCTGCAGCCTCTCGCCGCACAATGGGCCCCAAGCTGTAATCGGTTTATGAAGCAGTGTGTTAAACTTAATCATTTATTGTCATCATACTGAAAATGAATAAATTTATTTAAACAAAGAATATTTCTTTTTCTTTTTCTTTTATAACTCGTTATTTAAACCACCAAAAAATCTTACCACTAATATTCAAAAAATACTATAATTCCCACATTTAAACTACCCGAAGATAATTTAAAAGCTATGCATCCGAAATGTTGAAAAAACGAATACTTAGCCACTTAATCTAATATGGCCAAAAAGGCTCATAAAGAAATCGAAATGGTTCCATTTAAAGTTGTCCCGACATGTTTCGATTGATACACAATCTTCCTCAGGGGATTCTAGAATTTTTCTTTGCAGGCCAATATTCTTTAACCCTTAAAAACAAAATAAAATCAAATCAGTTCTACAAACTCCCAAAATAACAGGGGAAGATGTTACATATAGCAGTTACGCAAAGAAAACTCACTGTTAGCAAAAGAAACTCACCCGGACAAAGCAGCTGTCTCATTCACTACATTCCAAAAATGGCGCCAACGCGTCTATAACCACAAAGTTTGTCTCCTAACATTTAAATCTGACCCGGTCAGCATACGTCACTGGAAATGCACACTAGATAAAACTACAACTCCCATCATGCAAAAAGCTAAAAAACGGACGTATGCTGACCGGGTCAGATTTAAATGTTAGGAGACAAACTTTGTGGTTATAGACGCGTTGGCGCCATTTTTGGAATGTAGTGAACGTGACAGCTGCTTTGTCCGGGTGAGTTTCTTTTGCTAACAGTGAGTTTTGTTTGCGTAACTGCTATATGTAACATCTTCCCCTGTTATTTTGGGAGTTTGTAGAACTGATTTGATTTTATTTTGTTTTTAAGGGCTAAAGAATATTGGCCTGCAAAGAAAAATTCTAGAATCCCCTGAGGAAGATTGTGTATCAATCGAAACATGTCGGGACAACTTTAAATGGAACCATTTCGATTTCTTTATGAGCCTTTTTGGCCATATTAGATTAAGTGGCTAAGTATTCGTTTTTTCAACATTTCGGATGCATAGCTTTTAAATTATCTTCGGGTAGTTTAAATGTGGGAATTATAGTATTTTTTGAATATTAGTGGTAAGATTTTTTGGTGGTTTAAATAACGAGTTATAAAAGAAAAAGAAAAAGAAATATTCTTTGTTTAAATAAATTTATTCATTTTCAGTATGATGACAATAAATGATTAAGTTTAACACACTGCTTCATAAACCGATTACAGCTTGGGGCCCATTGTGCGGCGAGAGGCTGCAGAGTGAGATTCTGAAGCGATCATTTATGATATTGTCATCTGCTGATATATAAGTTTTTTGTGAAAATTTGTTGTTTGTTAGATTTATATGATTGGATTTGTATCCTTTTCCCTCTCTTTTTGTTTTTTCAAATTAAGTTGTGACAGTAGCAAAAAAAAATGTGAAATGACAGAAATGTGCGTGGTCCAGCCAATTGCTCAAACATTCGCTTTGCTTTCCATTAAGTTCTGGGCATTTTGCTCTATTAGAGAGAGCAAGAGTGTGAAAGAAAGAAAGTGAGAATGTGATTTAGAGTGAGAATGAAAGAGTGAGTGAAAGAGAAAAGATTGAAAAAGTGAGAGTGAGAGAAAGTGTGAGAGTGAAATAGTGAGAGTGAGTGATTGAAAGAGAGTGAGAGTGTGAAAGTGAGAGTGAGAGTGAAACAGTAAGAGAGTGAAACAGTAAGAGAATGAAAGAGAATGGAAGTGAAAGTGAGAGTGAAATAGTGAGAGTGAATGAAAGAGTGAGATTGAGAGAGTGAATGAGATAGTGAGAGTGTGAAAGAAGAGAGAGAGTGAAAGAGTGAGACTGAAAGAGTGAATGAGAGTGAAAGAATGAGAGTGAGTTAGAGAGATTGAGAGTGAGAGTTACAGAGAGAAAGAGAGGGAGAGTGAAAGAGATTGTGTGAATACAGATAAATTTCCAGTGATCAAGGCATTCATAAAGAAGTTGAATGCCTAGGACTCAAAGTTTTCATGAAGTATATTTAATAATCAGTTTATATTCCTAATTTTTTATGAATGTAACTTTTCTGTAAATGTATGTTCTAAAACTACAGCTAATTTTATGTAATTATCATAATTTCAACTGATTGAACCAATACTAAAACTTGATCACATTTTTAAAGAGAACCTGAAGTACTATCAAAAGTAAATATTTGATAAAAAGAATTTAAAATGTAAAAACATTTTAGCAGATGGTCTCCTTCAAAATTTGACACATCACTCTTGCTGTGACCTTTCTTGTTTCTACTTATTCTGTGTTCCCTGTTCTAATGCAGGGCTTCCCAAATGCTGATCTAGGAACCCTGGACTAGGACTGGTATTCAGTATAACGAGAGACATACTAAAGAGGGGGGGGGGAGGTGAGGAGGACAGTCCCCCCCCCCCTCCCCCCGGGTGATAACAGGGAGAGGGGAGCCATTGCCATGGTCTCCCGGTAGCACTGTGAAGTAATGTGCTGATGGGGTTTCTACTCTCCACCAACAAAAGCAAGGCCCTGCAGTGCTGTCAGCCTTTCCCTGGAGCCAGCAGCAGAAAAGGAGGCCCTGCCGTGCCGCCAGCCTTTCCCTGGAGCAAGCGGCAGATGAAGAGGTCCAAAATGTATATGAGAAGACGTCTGTGTGCATGCATGAGAGGGTGCGTGTGTGTATGAGAGGGGATGTGTGTACATGTGTATGAGAGGGTGCGTGTGTGTGTGTGTGTCTGTGAGTGCCTGTGTGGGTTTCTATGAAAGAGTGTGCCTGTGTATGTGTGCCTGTATTTATGGGTGTGAGAGGGGTTAAAGTTTGTGTGCAACAATCTCAGGATGACTAGAAATCTAAAATTCCCTGGTACGGAGAGTGAGAGATTTTTTTTATCCTTGTTTTAGTTATTAGATGTGATGTGTCTGTTATTTTGAAATATATTAGTGTTGGTAATTCTATTCATCATGTTTTGATATGTATAATTTTTTAGTATGGTTTTACTATTCTGAATGATTTATATTTCTTACTTGTATTGTTTTGAGGAATAGTGATGTGCTGCTTTTCCATTATTGCACTGCATACAGAATCTGGCTTGTTATGGTTTCCATTTCAGTTTTTGTCTGCATGTGTGTGTGTGAGAGAGAGAGAGGAAGCATGTTTGTGTTCTGAGAGAGAGACAGAGGAAATAAGTGTGTTTGTGTGTGTCACACATACACACACGCTTCCTCTATCTCTCTCACACAAACACGCTCCCTCCTTCCCTCACCAAGCATGAATGTATGTGTGTGAGAGAGAGAGAGGGCACATAGTGTGTGTCTGCTTGCATGCTCCCAGTCTACGACAATCTTAGGATGACATATATGGAGAGCAGGATTTTTTAAATCCTTATTTTAATTATTGGGTGTTATTTGATGTGTCTGCTGTTTTTAAATATTTTATTGATGTTTAGGAAATTTTAAAATGATATATGGGGAAGGGTGCCAAAGGAAGTATCTGCCCCGGGTACCAAATACTTTAGGTATACCTCTGAGTATAACCAAAATATGCTAATGTATACAAGTACACCTCATAAATATCCATTACGGGCAGCAAAAGTTGGAACACCAAGCAGCCCCAAAAGACATCGCAATTGGGTAATCTCCCAGCACATGAAATATGGCATGAATTCCTTCTCTGTGGATTTTCATATTGGCTGTGGATATCCCGGAAACCAGATCTGATTGAAGACAGGGTTCCATGGACTGAGTTTTGGGCAACCCGGTCCTAGCTAAACCCTCTGTGTCCTGATGCTGCCTCTGCTTCTAAAACCATGCAGGTGTTCTACGCCAAGATTCTGCGGCATCCGTGCGGAAACCTACAGGAGCATCCACCAGTCTCGGTAAGTTAAATCATGTTCTTAAGAGCATAAAATCAGTTTTGGAAACATTTGTACTTCAAAAACCCTCTCAAACACAGGGTGGAAGAAATTGAATTGTAAAACTTTTTTGTAACGTAATCTGAAAAACCCTACTATAAAATAGAAAGTTTCTGCTGGTTAATCAGGAACCAGATTCAGATACCAATACCAGACCTAGAATTGTCTCACAGGTGGGATAGTATAAAAATATTCAAACTAATGTTCCTTTAATGTTATATTTACTTTATTTTGTAATAGCTGATAGTGCCCTTGGATAGCAAAATATATCAAAGATTGCCTTTGTTCATTTCTTAGACACCGTGACCTTTGACTCAGGACATCTAACTTTTGTTGCAGGAACATTTCTGACTTTAAAAAAACACATTCCACAGCCACCATTATCGCTTCATTATTTTGACTTTCAAAAACATGAAGATGCTTCCAAATTGGGTTCCCAGAATCTTTTTGACATCAAGAATTGGAATTTGAAAGAGGAAGTGAATCTCACTAACTGAAGAAGTCAAAGCTGAAAGGGTCCTCACACATGTGTACAGCACTTAATTATAGTGTTACACACCCTTCATTAGCAAAAAGAAGTTTGTTTTAGTCTATTTTTCCTCTCCCACCGAAATAGCAGCCTTTTGCTTATGTTAATTTCCTTTCCTAGCCCCTCTTTGAACTGTAGCAAGGTAACATCACCACTGCTGTTTCAATGGGCTTATGCCAGAAGTGAGATATGACATGCCATTCAAGCCACCAGTATTAAAATGATGCTTCCCATCTATATTGAAGCATGAAAGTATCTAAAACAGCAAATGCTTTTACTCAGATTGCATCTTTGCTTTCTCATTACCTACATGCTTACTGCCCAAGCCAAATGCAGTTCTCCTTCAAAACCACCAGTAGCAAGCTAGCAGAATGACAATACAAAAAATAAAATTCATCAGCTCTGCTCCAAGTCGCTGATGTTGTACTGTATGGTGTTCAATGTTGCCCACCATATGAAATGAGAAAACAGAAATTGCAGGAGAGAGGGACAGGCAGGCTGAAAGTAATAGTAATAAACAGAAAAATTAAACTGAGGTAGAAGAGTAGGATTGTCTGTGTTGAATTTCTTTCCCATATGGATAACTATGGAGGGTCATGTGATGTGTGTTGGCATAGTTAGCAGCTTGGTATATTGCAGGGATTTGTGATAGTCTCTTCTGTCTGAATTTCTGCGGAAGCTTGCTTTATATTAAAGTTTGCTTCAGATTAGGTAGTTGTCAGAAAGCCAGTTCCAGTAGAGCAGGGAGTATTTCTTTCCATGACTCATCCTCAGGGAATAGTGGCTGTAGGGTCTTTTATGATTTTTCTCAGTATTTACAGCTTTGGGTTTGTTACTACAAGGGGTACTCACTCTGTGGTTGTTCTTTCTTTGTACAGCAGTAGGTTTATCGTGGGTGTCTTGAGCAAAGCGGCAGTCTCTTTCTGGAGATGATTTTGGGGTTGTAGTCTTTTTGGTTTGAAGGATTCCATCAGGAATTTGACGTGTTCATCCCTGTCTCTTGGGTCAGAGCACATACAGTGACACCATGTGGCTTGGCTGTCTATAATAGATTTCTTTATATGTGAAGGCTGAAAGTTGGAACTGTGAAGATAGCTGCGTCTGTCAGTCTCCTCATTCAGATGTTTGTAGATGGCCACTATTGATGGAACCTGTGCTGTCCAAAGTTAACTCTTTCTGTAGACTAATACCAACCACACCACATACCGCCAGCATGGTTGTGCGGGCACCATGAGTAACCAGGTGCCTGCTGCATCCCTGGGGGGCGTCGCCACTGCTGCACCGGGCCAGCTTACCTCTGGGCATGAGGGAGGGGATCTGTCTCCTCCCCCTCCTTCCTCTCCGGAGGCGGCCAGCAATGGCACCGGCCATGGGCTTCGGCGCGCCTGCAGCGCTAGCCTCCTGAGGCTCTGAGGGACACTGCTGATGACATCACACCCCTGGCGTCAAGCACGGTTACATCATAAGAATGCGCCCCGACGCCAGGCCACTCGATTGGCCGGGGGGAGAAATGCGGTGACGACGGCCACAGGGGAGGGGCTGGTGGGAGATTTAAAACCTGCCGGCTCCCTCTCATCTGTCCTCTTCTTCCTTGGCCCAGCACTGCACAGCACGATTTTCGATTCATGACCTTCTGGCTGCTCCGGTCCTGGCCTGACCCCGGTGGGACCCAGATGGTCCTGGGCGACTTCCCAGTGGCCTCGAGACTCGGGTGAGTTATAAACAAATTTTAGGTATATAGGAATTGGCATTAAAAGAAAAAAAAAAAAACCCTGGTCTTTACTGGGCCTCTAGGGTAGCAGAGGCAGCATGCTGTGCGCTGAATCATGCTCAGACCCTGTGCTTTGCCCCTTTTCTTGATTCCATGCAGTCCCGCTGTTTAAACGCACCCATTAAAAAAAAAAAAAAATTAAAAATTATGCCATTAGCTAGGAGCTATTAATTCAGTGAAATCCGGCATTCCGAATTAGAAGTGCTGTTAGCGTTTGTCACGGATGTCTGTGAGGTCCAACCCCTCAGCTGTGGCTCAGCGGGCCTCAGCACAATGCATTGCAGAGGCTTTAGGTGCCTCTGTCACTGAGGTGTCCATCGGATTGGGACCTGATGATTTCCTTCCCATTGCCCTCCCGCCCGCTGGATTTTTCAGACCAGAGGGGTGCCAGAAGCCGACAGGGAGGAGAGGTAGGGCATGCGAGCCACCTCAGGGAGTGACAGCGGGTGCAATAAGGTCTGGAAGAGGTGGTGCAAAGAGGGATCAGGTGCTGATGGGCAAGCAGAACCCAGGAAGTTCTGTGCAGAAAAAGGGCCATGGAAGAACAGCACAAGCGTCAGTAGCAATCAGTGTGCTCAACACTGAGCTGCCACGGCCCGGAACTGAGGAGACCAAAGATCAAGTGGGTATGTCGACAGACTTGGTCACGCCGCGTCCCCCTCCTCCACACCAGCACCCAGTACGCAAAACTCGGCGGTCACAAGGCGCATACTTCGGCATCCCCTCGTGATGCAAGAGGGCGCAGCCCCTCAGGAGAAGCTGCGCTACAGGTCCCCATCCTGGCCGCCATCACGCTCGCCTTCTGAGCATTTCCATGGAAGCCACTTGGCGCAGGAGCTATCGAAGTTCCCCTATGGGATCCGGGTGCCCCTACGCATTATCGGAGGGACAGAGCGTTTGAATGGGATTCCAGGTCCATGCGGGAGAAATGACCCGACTACCCCACCCCATGCATATAGATCCCCCCCTTCCCTACTCATATTGGGATTATTCACCATTCCCCGATAGCGATGGAGTGTCAGGAGAGCACAGTCAATGCCACCCTGGTTGCAGCTAGCATAGGCAGGGACATAGGGAGCACAGGGTAGGGGGCCCCTGCGATTCTTCCACCAAGTCCGCGCCCATCGGCCTGCGAGGAGGCACGCAGTCAACGCCGCTGTTCTTCATCTGGATGCTCAGCCAGATCCCGAAGCAGCATTGTGGAGGGCAGACCTCAGACACCGAAGCCCTCAACAGATGCCCACCATACAGTTCCACAGCCAGCCGAGGAGCTCGGTAAGCCTGCTTCATCTAGCGCAGATAGAGCTTTGCGCGGAAAGTGTAGGGGAAAAGGACAGACGCAATCAGGTGAGGCACAGGCAGTCGACATCTTCCCTAAGCTCTGGGTCTCCCAGCACACTCTCCTGTTCCTCGTCTTCGCGTTCTTCCTCGGTGGTGAGCAAGGCAGGCCGCGACGAGTTCACACAGCCCGCGGAACTCCCCCATGGGGAACACGAACTGTGGGAATCGGTGCCCAAATATCTTGGGCATCACATCGGGCACAGGCATTATATATTGATCTTTTCTGATTGCTGGAGGGGTATAGGAAGCGGGGGCAGACCAAGCAGGAACGAAAGAAGGAGATGGAGTCAGCCAAGCCTGCGCAGAGGGAAATTGTGAACTGGGTGCAGGCATTCGCCAGAATGGCTTCCGTGGCCGTGCGCGCTGATCCCTCCACTGTGCAGCCTTTGCTCACGTATCTCGACACCATCCTGGGTCCTCATAAGGAGCACAGCAGGTTTTCATGGCTGAACTATGACGAGGCCTTTCGGAAAAGAATGGCCAGCAAGCCCACCAAGTCTTGGGGAAGACAGGACGTCAGCCTCTGGCTTATGAAAATGACCGCGCGCACTCCCAAAGCCAAACCAGGAGCACGGCCCTTTTGCAGTGAACAGACCCGGGGGCACAAAAGTCAAGCGCCTGCAGATCCCTAATGACATCTGCTGGAGATCTAACCGGGGAGCCTATTCCAACGCAGACTGCAGGTACAAGCACGTCTGCAATTGATGCACAGCTCCACACGAGGGAAACAAATGCCCGTGCAAAGCCAAGTAAAGGACGGGTTCCGACTATCGCCCCTACCCCCGTTAAATGGCAGGCCATGCTCCCATGATTGGCATGCTATCTAGATAAGGTCGGGGCGAATACTCTGCTGAGTGGTTTCTGAGACGGTTTTCCCATCCCCCACATGGGGTGGCCGCAATCTACCAGGGTCATTAATGCCCTGTTGGCACGCAGTTTGGCCTGTGTCATCAGGGAGAAAATCGAGAAGGAGGTTCAGCTGGGGCGGATCACTGGTCCGTTTACCAAGTCCCCATCTTGTCCTGTCTCCCCTGGCAGTCGTACCAAAGGAGGAGCCAGGAAATTATAGGTGATACACAATCTTTCCCATATGACGGGGATTCTGTAAATAACCATATTCTCTCGGAGTTCTGCTCGGTACAGGATTTGTCCTTTGACACGGCATTAGAGTTGCTGCGGTCATGCGGGCAGGGCTCGGATATCGAATCTCCATTTCGGCTGCTCCCAGTTCACCCAAGTAGTTTACCGCTGCTTGATTTTACCTTTGAAGGGGGCTTCTACTATGACAAATGTCTGCCAATGGGTTGCTCGATCTCTCGTGCCTACTTTGAAAAGTTCAGCACCTTCCTTCACTGGGCTACCGCTGAGGCTACTGGGCTAGCGTCTCTAGTCTACCTCGATGATTTCCTGTACATAGGAAAAGGATGCACATCAGAATGCAGCAGGCTGTTCGACACATTGGCAGCGGACAAGTCGTTAGGCCCAGTGATAGTCCTTATGTTCTTGGGGATCGAGCTCGACTCCACCTGGATTGAATCAAGGCTCCCCAGCGACAAGCTGGCAAGGCTGGCCGACATGGTGGCAGTCACCATGTGAAGTAAGAAAGTCACGTTGAGGCACATGAGGTCCCTCATAGGTAGTTTGGCTTTCACAGTGCGAGTTATTCCCATGGGCAGGATCTTTCTGCACCGCTTAACATGGTCCATGGTGGGCCTAGTGCAGGACCACCACCGTCTGCGTGGAGGCAAGGCAATCAGAGAAGACCTAGCCTTGTGGTCTAAATTCCTCAGGGACTTCAATGGTGTCTCAGCATGGCTTCGCAGGCCAATTAGCAGCGACAACCTTCAGCTGTACTCTGACACATCAGGAGGCACTGGCTTCTAGGTGCACTTCACAGGCACTTGGTCTGCAGTGCAATGGCCAGACCATTGGGCAGTAACTGGCTTAACCTGGAATATCACATTTCTTGAGCTATTCACCTTCGTAATTGCCCTGCACATCTGGGGTGATGTCCTTAGTTGCCAATAGGTGGTTTTATGGTGTGACAACGCAGCAGTGGTACAGTCTATAAACAAGCAGACCTCCAAGTGCCTCCTGGTGTCAAAGCTGCTGAGGGATGTTCATTCGCTATTTGCGAATGAACATTGTGGCATGGGTAAAGCACGTTCCTGGTATGCGCAATGATACTGCTGATTCTCTCTCTCATTGCAAGTAGTCCCTGATCAAGAAGCTGCTGCCACAAGCGGAGCTGATTGGCAGAGAGGTTCCAGAGCAGCTATGATTCTTCGGACAAGGACGGCATAGAAGATGCTGAGTAGATCACTCGCTCCATCCACCTGGAACACCTATATATGCAACTACAATAAAGTGAAGTCATCCCTCACTGCGAGCAGTTGGTCCAGTCACTGAGTTCCCCAGGACCTACTGATTAGCTATATAGTGCATGTCAAGCAATGCGAGGTATCCAGGAACATGGTTCACTCGTACCTGGCCGCCTGGGCATTTTTCACGAAGCTAGAAATGAGATGTGCAGAGCAGTACTTTGCAGTTAAAAAAGAGTGATGCTGGGCTGAGCAAGAGAGCCTGTGCCTCAACACGACACTCGGAGGCCATTAACCCATGACCTGCTGATGTCGCTGTGGAGCGTCATGCCCTCAGTAGCGAACATGTTTGAGACTGCCTTCTTTCAAGCCGCGTTTGTACTCACATTCTTCAGCACCATGCACGTCAGCAAATTCACTGTGCCATCGCGGAAGGCATCTCAGATGCATGGCCTGCTGCAGGAGAATGTCAGCATCTCAAGCGGCATGTTACGCGCGACTTTGAGTCAGTCAAATACTGACCAGGGAGCACGCGGTCAAGTCATCACTCTGGCGGCAGTCAAGGGTCTGTTAACATGTCCAGTGGCAGCCATGATTGTCATACTTGGCTTTGCAATCAAGAGTGAATGGCCTGTACTTACTGCATCAGGACAAACCCCGCCCCTAAGCAGATACCAGTTCTCCAAGTCTTCAAGAAAGTGCTGCAAAAAGCCGGGCTATAGAGTGAATGTTTCGGCACTCACTCTTTCTGCATCAGAGCTGCATCGGAGCAGCATCTAGCACAGCAGCCACCAGTCTGCCTCAGGCGGCTATACAACAAATGGACCGATGGAGGTTCAGGACATTCGCGTCATGCGGTAGGTGCAATGACAGCTGACCTGTGCTTGTGGCAGCCAGGGTGCGCCCTGAGATTTAATTTTCATTTCACTTGCAGCTGCCATCCATCATCATTCTGCATGGATTGTGGGCCACTCATTCATAAACCAGGGGCGTAGAAGGGCTGTGAGAGGGAAATTCGGGCTCGAACTGGGGATGACTGAACAAGGCTGGACTATCGAATGGCTGGGCCAGAGGGGCATGCATTGGCACCAGCTCTGGCTCATGCTGCAGTCAGATCTCGTTGTGCACCACTGGACCTCGTCATATGCACCTCGGCAGGAACAACCTGGGGAGCGGTGCTGGCCTCTCACTGCTAAATACGATTAGGAATGACTTGAGCCACATCACAGCAGCATGGCCATCTTGCAGGATATGCTGGTCAGAAATAATACCCCTGAGGAAACTTCTGAGCTTGGGATGGTGGGGGAGATACCTTGTCAAATTCAACAGGCAGATAGCTAAGGTGCTGCAGCGCCATGGCAGTCATCACCTGAGGCACGTGTGGGAAGACGCACACTCCGCAGAATTGTATACGGACATAGGAATCGATCTGTTTCTGCAAGCCTTGCAGAGGGTTTTCACAGGCGTAGTGCATTGGCCGTCGTCATTTGGTATGGGGGGGAGCCCATCCTGTGGGGCCGAAGGTTTATTCTTGGCCCACACACAACGGGATCCCAATGGCAGTGGCAACTGAGTCCTGGAAGATTAATGTTATGATGAATGCTGCATATGAGGCGTCTAGGGGCCGCCTCTTGGTAATTGGCTGTCAAGGACGCATGTCAGGCATGGGGAGTGGGCCTTGATGATTTTTGACGGCCTGGCACATCTACAAGGGGCCCAGTAGGGCCTGCTGCGTGGCGGCCTGATGGAGTCCCTTCTGCAGCAACGCTCCACCGCTGGATGGGGGAGCTCACCGGGAGAGCAACCCTGGCCTCTGTCCCCACTTTCAAATTCTGCTAGGGCGGTAGGGGGGCGGAGTCATCGGCACCTCCCCTGCGGATAGTTATAGGACTCTGTGCCAAGTTTAGATTCCCCTGGTAGGGTCAATCTAATAAACAGCTGCAGCCAATTTGCATCCCAGCGATGACTGAGGCTCTTCTTTGGGTCTGTGTGTAATTTTGGGGTGGACGTCCCGGCTGGGCAGGGGCAGGATAGAACCCAGGGTGTTGAGGCTGCCTGGTTAAATATATCTTGAAATAAGACTTCCAAAAAGTACACTCAGAAGCTGTGTGTCATAATAATTATCCTTTTACGAACTCTAAGTAATGTATTCAATACACTAGTAATATTTGCAACCATAGTCCCTACACTCATTTGTCAGAAGGGGAAGATACAGATAAGACAGGTTTCTCCATCAGGCCTGCCCAGCAATGGAAATGTAAACCTCAGTCAAATTCTCATTCCAAATCATTAAGGAAACATACAGTCTTACAGACAGGGAAAGTGGGGGGCACTATCAAGACAGAATGAAGTGAAGTACCAGTAATGGAATGGATTGAGAAAGATAGAAGCCTCTGCCATATCAGCCTACACAGCATCCACTTGTAGATTTATTATTTATTTATTTTATTTATTTATTTGGAGTTTCTTATATACCGATAGCCGTTCGCACGTCGTATCGGTTTACATACAACTAATAACTTGTGGGCATAGCCCTTACAAAGAACAGTAAAAGAATGTGGAAAACAAATATACAAGAGATATATGTAATTAATTACTCTAAGCAACAATATACAAAGGATAAATTACTTGCTCTATGCAACAAAATACAAAGGATATATGTGTATATACTAATAGGGGGTATGAACGAGGGATTCTTAGACAACAATAGTAATAAATAAATCATAAAGAGAATAATTATGAAGGAGGTGTCATGTTACTAGCAAAGGATATTCTTAAACTATACAGGGTTATCATAATAAAGTTAGTAACAGCCGTGATGAGCAGGGTAAATCAGAGATTCAAATAGTGTGTCGGGGGAAAAAACGGAGGTAAATGGGTATGGGAGAGAAAAGGAGGGAGAGGGAAAATACAAGGGCGGGCATACAGAGGTAGGCGCGAGAGGTGGGTCATGGGTTACGGGCGGGGGTGAGAGTCACATGCATGAGTTATCTTATAGATGGATGAATGTGCCCAATCACAGACCCACATTAAAAATATATATATATTGTTGTTAACCACAGGCTATACTAGACTTCAGCAGGCTGCTTCAGAAAAAGGACAAGCAGCACAATTAAATCCAAGTAAGTATCACTAGCACAGTTTGGTTTGGCCATGACCAGTGAACTGATAATGCAGGTAGATTTATGGAGAGGCAGCATTTCTTTTAGAACGGTTGGTTTCCAGTATCTGGTACCAGTAGCATGGGAGAAATGATGTAAGAGGCAAATATGTTAAATACAAATAGATTTTACTGGTTAACAAGGAAGGTAATATATTCCTGCAGCATACAGCAAAATAAAAGTCAATGGAACCACATTCAGGTTTCTTCTTATCTCTCTCTGGGTGATACCCTAGAAATTGATATGGACCACTTTTGAATTGCCATGTCATATCTGTTTTGAACAATAGGTAAGATGGTACCTGCATGGCCACACACTGGTAATAGTGTATCATACCATTCAGTTCTTTGATATCTCTATAGCATCCTTATGGTGCTATGACAACAATTTGGCAATGCTACAAAATATACTGGGACCTGTACTATTTAGCATATTCATAAATGATCTGGAGAAAGGAATGACACGTGAAGTGACCAGATTTCCAAATAACACAAAATTGTTTCAAGTTGTTAAAACAGCAGCGGATTGTGAAGAATTGCAGAAGGACCTTGTGGGATATCAGGAGACTTTGCTTCTAACTGGCAGATGGAATTTGATGTGAACAAGTGCAGAGTAATGCTTATAGGGGAAAAATAATCCCAACTACGGGTACATGATGCTGGGTTCTGTGTTAGGAGTCACCACTCTGGAAAGGGACCTCAGAGTCCTTGTGGACAATACCTTTAAATCTGTAGCTCAATGTCCAGCAGCAGTCAAAAAGGCAAATAGAATGTTAGGAATTACTTGGAAAGGAATAGAGAACAAAACTGAGAATATCATAATATATTTATACAACTCCATGGTGCAACCACATCTGGAGTATTGCATGCAGTTCTGGTCACCCAATCTCAAAAGAGACATAGTGGACATAGAAAAGGTAGTGAAAAGGGTGATGAAAATGATAAAGGGGATGGAAAAGCTCCTTTATAGAGAAGGGCTAAATGAATCAGGGCTGTATAGCTTGGAAAAGAGATGACAAAGGGAATTTGATTGAAATTTATAAAATCATGAGTAAGGTGGAATGGGTAAAGAGGGAATGGTTATTTACCCTTTCAAATAACACTAGGACTAGGGGACACACCATTAAACTAGCAACCAGCAGATTAGTGCAATCCGGAGATCTATTTAAAAACTTATAATCTGTGCAAAAAATGTCTCTATGTTATTTTAAGATGTCTGTAACCTTCCCATGTTTGTAAACCGTTATGATGGCTTTATTTGAAAGCCGAATGACGGTATATAAAACCTGTTAAATAAATAAGTAAATAAATCATAGGAAACAGTTTTTTCACTCAGCGCCCAATCGTGCTATAAAATCTGTTACTGGAAGATGTGGTCTAAGCAATTAGCAAGGTGGGGTTTGAAAGAGGCTTGGACGAGTTCCTGAAGGAAGAGTTATTAGCCAGGTAAACCTGGGAAAGCCAGCGCTTATCCCTGGGAGTGAGATACAAGAAATAGATCAACTATTGGGGATCTGCCGGGTACTTGTGACCTGGACTGACCACTGTCAGAGACAAAATGCTGGGTTTGATGGACCTTATCTGACTAAACATGGCAATTTTTATATTCTTAGGTTATGTTCTTAATGTTGGAAATAGCAAAATATACACCTACTGAATATTCTGTCATTTATTTTTTTTAACAGCACACGCAAGACGTGACTGGCAGAGCCCAAATAAAAGAGTAGGGCTGCCGACAATACAGAGAAAGCAACCAGGTTCTGTATAACAAAAAGAATCATTAAATTCTGTATGAAAAGAATAAATTACTCCTAAAGAGTGAGGGAACCATAAGGGAATAATCCATTTTTCATTCCAATCTGCAGACAGCAGTAATATTGCACCAGATCTGGGATACACCTGGACTGCAGACACCTACGACTCTCAAGGTAATTTGTCACAATTAGAAAAAGATTACAGGGCAACTTATGCTGTGTGATGTGTAAACTAGAAAGACAGCTGTGCTCTGAAACGCTACAAGCAAGAAGGAGAATTTGGTATATTATAGGTGTAACCCTTTGTTGGGGAAGGTTTAAATCCAAAGGGTGCACAAATATTATTCTTTGGGGCTGCTCTGGCTAGCGCTTTCTTCCATAACATTACTTTCTGTGCCAAGCGTGGATCCTTTCTGTGGGGGGGGAGGGGGGGAGCTAAAGTTTATGGCCCGGGTGATGTGTTCCTTTCTGTGTGTGCTGTTAGATGCTACATGCCAGGGGGTGAGATGCTGGGAAAACCAGGCAGGAAAAGGGACTGGGGGTTAAGTTAAAAGTTTACTGATTCTTTTACATTTTAATGAAAGTCCATTTTATCCATCAAAAAGGTGGAAGTATAGCTGACTGCTGTACAGATGTGATTTTCTCTTCTAGTAGGTGTCCTTTATCTCAGGTGTCTGGGTAAAGCGTCCCGTGGTAATTTTAAAGTGCACTGAGCTCTCCCAGTGGGACACATGGGACTCCTATTTGGATGGGGGCCCTCAAATATGGAAACTTCCTTCCAGAGTCCCAGTTTGTTCACGGACACCCAGCCTGTCCTGGTCCCATGAGGTGGAGATTCTAGGAGGGTCTCCAAAGATCTTGATCCTTCTCCTTAGCCTTGATGTTGGTGACTTCTCATACATGAAAAGTCTTAGGAATCGGGAACCAGGCTATCCCAGCCCTGGAACCCTTATGGGGAGGGGTGGATCGACCGAACCTCACCACAAACCAATATGGGGTAGATTTTTTTTTTTAAACGCATGTGTCCATGTGCACGTGGTTCACGGCGTGCGCACATGGACGTGGCTATTTTATAATATGCGCGTGTCGGCGCGCACATGTTATAAAATAAGATTCCCGCGCGCACATGTGCACCGGATTTCAATATCCACTCGCGCATGTGCGGGTGGGTGGCCTCTTCTGCACAAGAGGGATATTTTTTAATTTACGCACGGTGACACAATTTCGTTTTTTCCCAGTCCCCTAAACCTAATCTTCCTTCCTCTTCCCCACTCCTCCCCGACCCCTAAAACCTATCCTAACTATCCCCAGATTTTTTATTGTAATACTTACTGCTCCTCCGGAGCAGAAGTTTCTTCCGCGTGCTGGCCGGCTGCCGGCGTGTGCTTCCCCAGGACAGCGTGTAATGGTGCTGTCCCGGCCTCCCCTCCGCCCAGCCCCCTTTGTTCAAGCCTGGCACTTCGACGCATATCGGGGGATACACGCGTGGCTGGGCCCTTTAGAAAATGCACACAGCGCGTGCAGACCCAACCACACATGTAACCCCTGACTTTTACGCGCACAGGGCTTTTAAAATTGGTGCTTGCTGCAAAAAAAATCTCTCAGTGACTGCTGCTATACTGTCAGTGGTGCTTGCCTCATCTAGGGAGTAGATTAGGATTCACAAGTCTGTAGCACTTGTCCTTTGTGTCCGGGGAAGCCTACTCCAAAGTGTCCCTTCTGAAAAATCAGTATACATCTTGGCCATCAAAATTCTCACGCTGTTGGGTACAGTTACTGGTGCTTGCCTCACTTAAGGAGCAGAGTGAGGCTCACAGGTCTTCAGCCCCTTCATGGGAGTCCCAAAAGGGAATCCGGTAAAAATCTAGCTCACTGCCAAAAATATGAGAGAGATCCTCTGGCAGGGGAGTGTTCAGTGAGGAGTTCAAAAATAATATAGTTCATGATAAGGCTGGGAGGCATCATCAGGGAGTATAAAAACTGTATCCTCACTGTTCGAGGCTCATGCAAAAGACCACGCTGAATATTAAACTAGCTGTAGTACACGGGCTGAGGAAACTAATCCCAATCCTCCAAGCTGGGATGGGCTGAAGAGGATGGAAGGCTCACAGGGATGTAAGTTTCTAAGCAGGGACCTAGGGCCATCTAGTGGCTGACCCAACGAGGCGCCACATAGTATTATCTATTAAAAATAAAACTATCCTAAGGCATTTTGTTAAAACTATAAAGCTTTTTATAATAATTTTGTTAATTTGTATTGCACTCTGTGTCACTTCAAAGAAAATTACTTTCAGATACTGTAGGTACTGCCCTATCCCCAGAAACTTTATTTTCTAAGCTACTAAGGCTTTTATCCTAAGTCTATGAAAAAAAACACCTTAGTAAACTAGGCCCTAAATTTATACTTGAGACAATGGAGGATAAAATGACTTGCCCAAAGTCACAAGAGTATCAATAGGATGGCTTCCATGGTTTTCAGCCTGCTGTCTAACCACTAGACCAGGGGTAGCCAACTCTAGTCCTCAGGAGCCACAGACAGGTTAGGTTTTCAGGATATCTACAAGGAACCATGCATGAGATAGATTTGCATGCAAATAACTTTAAACAATTATTCAGTAGGACAAGCCTTCCACCGAATATGCTCTGCTATTGTTATCCAGGCAGCTTTATCCCGATAACTTTCGCTATCCTACTTGTAATCTCCGGGCAGATAGCCCCAGATAAGGGCCATGTAGCTCCCACCTCAGTTCAGATAAGTGCGCGGTTCTCAAAAAGATGTTCAGATGCTGTAGGCCCTTTTACGTTGCTTAATGCGAAGTCATCTTTTAGGTTCCTTGTAAACACCACTAATGATCTCATGAAGGTAGACAGCAGCAACAGTCTCGCTGGAAGCTGGATGGTTTCCAATTCAATTTTACCAATAGCTGTTACCATGGATGAAAAGTTCTTTACAGCTCATTGGTGTTAAAGTCCAATTGATTTACAGTTCAAGTGCTGAATACATTTGTAACTTGCAAATATCTTTAATGGATATAGCCAACTCCTTTAGTAATTTACTTCTCTCTAGTCCAATTAGTGAATTTATCTGTTGCTTCTTCCCTCTGTGAAATGGTTAGCCCCATTTAATTAATAGGAGGAAAAGTCGCAGTTCTCATACCTCTCTCCTGTAGTCTTCTCTTTTTTCCTCTCTCTTCACGTGGTCAGTACCAGATTGACACTCTATGTTACTCCTTGCCTCTTCCAAGTCTTTTTCACTTAGATCAGTATTGATATGCTCATGAATGCTGCTCTCAAATTCCTCCTCGCTCATTAAGGATGTGAATCCACTCCTCTGACACAGCTGCTCTTCAGGGTCTTTCTAGGTGAAAGACACTTTGCCCTCTAGATCAGTGGTTCTCAACCTTTTTTCTATTGGGTCACACTTGGCAGATAAAGCTTACAGGCATGACACACTGAACACTTGACCATCACAGGGCTAAATGTAAACATATACTCTGCATCCACAGGAACCTGCACCCAAACAATGGATGCAGAGCAGAACTAGGATTCAGTTTTCCCTCCGCTGCCTCAGGAACAAAATTAGATTGTAAGCCCTGTGGGGATAGGGATATGCCTATAGTACCTGAATGTAATCCGCATTGATGTTGACTTTAAAGTGCCGAAAAGCAGAATATAAAAATATATATAAATAAATAAATAAATATTTCAATTACAACTCGCTATGTAAAAAAGATATTCTGATTCTAGTGCTATCCCAGTAACAGAAGCACAAAGTCCCTTTCTACCAGGTGCATTGTAAAATACAAAACCTGAAAAAAAATCCAAACACTCAGCACATGTGCAGCAAACCTTCCACACCACTGCAACACTAATTCCAAGAGCTCAAACAGCAATAGCCCTTCCTATGAAAAGGCAGCAGTGCAGCACCAATGCATGCCCTACTGAGAATGAGAAAACGCAATAAATCCCTACCTACTAGTAAACTACCTCACCTCAGTCACATACAGATCCGACCTTCACCAAATCAGAATAAAAGACCACAAATTACAAATGTGGAGACAAAAACTGAAATGGAAACCTCAAAAAGCCACTCTGCATGCAGTACAAAATCAGAGAGCTAGAAACAGAAGTACATATCCTCCTACACTAAGCAAAGTACAAAGATAGAAGAAATGCACATTCCCAAAACTGACATATTATGGCTCTTGCAACCCATCACTCCCCCTCCATCATCCTTCACTTTTCCCCAATTACTCCCTTTCAATCATCCGCTCACACTCACATTCCTGCCCAGCACTCCTGACCCCCCACTTCCTCTTCCCTGTTCTCCCTCTCTCCCCTGCTTAACTCTCCCTACCCCTTCATCCCATCACTCCCCCTCCATCATCCTTCACTTTTCCCCAATTACTCCCTTTCAATCATCCGCTCACACTCACATTCCTGCCCAGCACTCCTGACCCCCCACTTCCTCTTCCCTGTTCTCCCTCTCTCCCCTGCTTAACTCTCCCTACCCCCTTCATACCATCTCCCTGCCTGCCCAGCTACCCTGACCCCTTTTCCCACCCCTTCCTGCTCAGCAGCCCCCACACTGCATCTCAGTTCCACCTTCATCTTCCCAGCATCCCCAACCTCCTTTCCGCCACCCTCCACAGGGCGAAGAGATCAGCAGCATCACTTCCAGGCTCAGCAGGGGAAGATAAAGTTTGCATCCTTTCAGGCCCAGAACTGCAGGAGCTGGCAAGGTCTCGCTCAGATCTGGAAACAGGCCCCCACTGGCCAGAAAAAAAGAGAAGGAAGTGAGAGGAGCTTCCTATCAGGCCCAATGTAAGAGAAGTCAATCAACTCCCACCCGGGCTGATAAGGAGGCAGGCAGTGAACATTGAAAGGGAAACCCAACAAGAGGCAGGAAGGCTGGGGAAAAAAAAAACCAACTTCCTGCTCTCACAAAATCTGGATAAAATTAAGGATAAGGCACGCAGTCTCCCATTCTTTACTTAGGTCTCTGTCGACAAAAAAAAACCAAAAAAACCGTGTCCTTTACCCAACAAAAATAGGGGACTGGCTGTCCCTATGAAGGGTAAACTCAAGAAGTCTGGGAAATGTTACCTACGTAACATTGAACTTAACTAGGTATATTCAGAATATAGCTGATTAAGTTTAAAAAAAAAAAATCAAAACTTTTGGGTCAACTGGTCTGATTTACACCCCCTCCCCCCCACCACCCCCACCTAGCCTACAAAGTATTTAACAAGCTGTCAGGATGTAATGCCCAACCTCTAAAAATTAAAAACAAAGTTTCAGCCAGAGCCATCCAAGCCCCCAACATCTTAAAGTTTAAATTCTAAACCCAGTTTGAGAGCAAGGTTTATGGGGTTCTTTGTAAACTGCTATGGTTCTGAGTTCTGAAGATAGGACAAGCTGTAAACATGTCTGACAAACTAAAAGGGCCAAATGTTCAAAGCCCATTGAATTAAAAAAATGTGCAGTAAATATAGTGATTATAAAAGGCATCCCAGAGTCATCATTTGGCGACTGTGACTGGGTTGTAGAGCACCCCTTCCTTCCACTAGCTCTCAGATACCATTTACGAAAAGATTAGTTCCTGTTAGCCTCCCTGCCAGGGGTTATGGCAAAAATGGCTGATGCAGGACATTGGTGATCTGAATTCGGACAGCAGTGGGCATCTGGTGCCAGCTAGCAGATGAACTCCCTTAGTCAGTGGATGGCAGTAATATGACCAGGCATTGGCTACTGCAAAACAGTATCTGCTTTCCCCAGTTGTCAAACAAGGTGTGCCACTGGGCCTGCATTTCTTAAGCTTAGGGGGCATTACTATAGCTGTTCTTATGTGGCATAAAGGATATTATTTGGGGAAAGTCCTGTGATGATGGAAAGAAAGTGGCTGCAGCAGGCCTGAGGAGCCAGATGCTGCCAGCTGGTGCTCTGCACATAGGCAACCTAAATGTGATGCTTGCAGCAGGATAGTTGACCAAGTGACAACAAATTAAGGGAGCTGTTTAGATGTTCAGGTACCTTTGTTTTTTTAAGGATAGAATTGCCTGACCCTATCGGGGAAGGCCCTCGAAATTTTCTCTCTTTATTCTGGTTGGTCAGCTGTAACCACCAGGTCTTTTCAGCGGTAAGAAAAACGGCATCAAAACAATGACCTAGCAAGCTGGAATTTCTGTACTCTTTTGGAAAGCCCTCCAATGTGTCAATACTTTTATAAATTTGGGAAGCATGCAGGGGCGGCTCAAGGCAATTTGCTGCCTAAGGCGAGGGATGAGATGGCACCCCCTCTCAGACATACACTTTCACATACACACACATACAAACTCTTATACACACCCACAACCTCTCTCACAGACACTGACACACACTCAGGCTCTAAGACCCTCTCTGTCCCCCACACATAAGCTCTTACTCTCCCAGATTCTCTCATACACACACCCACGCTCTCACTGGCTTCCTTACATACGCACACCCTGGCAAGTTCCCATTCATTCTCACACGGCTCCCCCCCACCCTCCAGGCATGTACACATTCACACACACACACATCCCATACAGGCACCAGTTCATTCTCACATACACAGACCCCCAGGCAGGCACCATTCTCACACAGACAGATCCCAAGGAAGGCACCCATTCCTTCACCCACCCACACCCAAGCAGTTACACATCCCTCTCACCCCTCCCACCACACACACACCTCACCGACACACACAGTCCCGATTCCCTCAGTGGCAAACCCGGGCAGCAGGATTCACCTTTTTCCTGACATCATCTCCTGCTGTTGCAGCAGGAGATGACGAGTAGTGTTTCTTCTGACGTCACCTCCTGCTGCTGCGAGACCCATGGCAACAGGAGTGACATTGGAAAAAAATGTGACTCCTGCTGCCCGGGGTTGCCATTGAGAGGATTGGGCAGGGGTTTGGTTTATCCCCACCCGATCCGATGTTTGACTTTGGAGGCAGGGTGAGGTGGCAGCTGCGGTAGAGGTACTTTGGAGGGGCACATTTTGCTGCTCCAAAATTCTGCTGCCTGAGGCCGCTGCCTCACCCTACACCTCGTGATATAACTGCCCCTGGAAGCATGGTTGCTAGTGATAGCTACCCTGATGCAGAGGTTGCATATTACATCCAGCCAACATCCAAAGTGTTTGGGTGGTTACTGTAAAGGCATTGCTATCACGACAGAAAGTAAGGTCTGCTGTGCTGTGGTACTGAATGTTCTTCTGTATCCCATAAAATCAATATCCTTGAATAGATAATAGTAAAAAGCTTACAACCCTGCAAATGAGACATCAGCGGCAGCTTTTGGTTATTAAGTGGCAAGGTAGAATTCCAAGCACCAAGTTATTGAGAAGAATGAGGCACTTATAACAGCTTTGCAACTGAGATGGACAGGCCACATTGTCCATATGCCTGAGCACTGGCTCCCAAAAAATTCTCTTTTATGGTGAACTCAAGGAAGGGAAACAAATGGAGATCTGTGGTGAATGATTCTATTTGGGTAATTGTTGCACACAGAGAAGGGAATGCATCATCAGCACCATTTTCATTGGCACAACATCAAGCAATTTCTTCTGCCAAAAATATCAAAGAAGTTTCATTTCAAATGCAGGACCTGCTTCTCGTCGTCGAACTAACGGCTAAATTTGCCTCCTCCACAATCATTGTGGTCATGCAGACAGCTGAAGACTTTGAGGATACAGCAATCACTTTGAGCAGGATTTTCTTCAACAACTAAAACAAATACTGTGAAAGGAAACATTTCCGAGCCATGCTGCATTCGTTTATAAAGAAATCAGTCTTGTGCTGCATGTTGAATCTCTGAGTTATCAGGCCACACGACTTAAAATAGGAAATATTGCCCCCAAGAGATATAAATATGAGTAAGAGATGACCAGCACTTCCTATAATGTTACATTTTACTACAGAGAGCCCACCTTTCTTCAATACATTTCTTCTAAAAATCAGGATGCCATAGTTAGTCCCTAAAAAGATGGCTTGATACAACGAGTCCTGTCTTCAAAAGGATTTCTCCCATTCTGTGCTAATAAGACAATTCTTGTGAAGGGGGTCCAGTCTTCTAACATCCATCTCTTTTGTTTCCCCGAACCATCAACAAAAGTGCTTGTCAAGGATTTGTATCATTTTTGTCTTCCTTATCCCCGATTCCTTGCCTATTCCCATTTAATCTTCCACATTATAGAGCTCTGCTTGTTGACTCACGATTTAGCATACAAAAGAGACAGGTTGTGATGCCACTAATTACTGTGCCCCCGCACTGCACTGAAGTATCTTCTTTATGGCACTCACAAGACTGCAAATGAGTAGCAAATAGAAGTAATTTATTCTCAGCTGGAAAACTAAGTATTAGGCATACCACATTCATTTTTAACCTAGATAATATATTTTAGCAATCATGGCAGAGTGTTACCACAATACTTATATAAATATAGAAGATCAGAGAGCAGCACCAGTAACTTGATTATGGAAACCACTGCAAGGTTATTCCTTAAGCATCACAACCCAAGACCTGGATCTGAAATACAAAACCAAAGTATACACAAAGTATGAAAAGCTACAAACACCAGGAGCAGTTAGGTCAAAACCATTCCCTCTTGCTGATTTCCGAGAGCTCTAGGGTCAACAAAGGATTTGACTTTATAGATAGGATATCGGCCAATTTACTACCCTATTTGCTAGTATTTTTCCACCAAGTTCTAGGCAACCCACTGAGGACTTTCTCTGATCTGTCCTCCATTGTCACGTGTCAGATTTATGGTATAGCCAGAAGATAAGAGCATATATTGCTATCTCAGTCTGACTCTTGCTTCCTGGTTTCCCCAAACATTTCTTTTTTTTTTGGGGGGGGGGGGGGAGGGGAAAGGCACTTACTCCAAAGGTCCAGAGTTTTACAGCATCTTCCAGCCTGGGCTAGCTGTGTCATTTCAGCACTAATACACATACACTGGAACACAAATTGGCTAAAAAAATATAGCCGTGGTCCTCAAGAAAGGATTCTTTAAACAAGTGTATCACTTTAAATGAGTGACACTGTGCAAGGCCCCGGTTTTTTAGATGTCTTCCCTGAACAGTTTGAGGTATCTCCCAGGCCTTTGTGAATTCTGTGGAAAACATCCAACTGACTGTGGAATCTGCCACAACTGATAATTGTAAAAATACATTTCCTTGCAGTTTCTACCATTATCATTCAATAGTCTTCAAAATAACCCATTTTGCTACTGTGTCGTATGTATGAGATATTAGATGTATGGTTTTGGTTTTTTTATTGGCATCTCAAACTTCTTTTAGAATTTTTTTTTTCACATTGGTGCATGAAATATCTATTCTGTCACCTGATTGGTGTTAATGTGGTTATTGTGGGAGGGAGGGGCACTCCATTGCACAGATTTGGAAAATTTGTACCAGGTCTGCAGAAAAGTCAAACCTTTCATTTTAGTTCCAAGCAACAGAATACAAATGAAAAGGAATCAATAACAACTCACTTATAAGTGTAGCCAAGATCTCCAAAGATTAGTGACTGCAGAGCACAAAAGTCATATAGCAGGCCCCCGCCTCCTAGTGATTTGTAAGGTTGAGTTATTTAATTGAATTTTTTTTTATTTCTATTCTGCTTTTTGTGCCTGCTCAGCCACTTCAAAGTGGATTATATTCAGGTACTGTAAGTATTTCCTTATTCCTAGGAGTTATGCCACAGTTGTGGTTATATATTGCCTTCAAAGAGTGCAAATATTGCATATACGCCAATATATTTGTTATTTATTATAACTATCGAAGGCCCTTACTATGTCACAGGGGCTACCGGTGCCATTGGTCGGCCCCTGTCACATGGTAGGAGCAATGGTCAGCTGGTGCCATCTTGTGCAGGAAGATAGACTAGGGGGCACTCCATGAAGTTAGCATGTGGCACATTTAAAACTAATCGGAGAAAGTTCTTTTTCACTCAATGCACAATTAAACTCTGGAATTTGTTGCCAGAGGATGTGGTTAGTGCAGTTAGTGTAGCTGGGTTTAAAAAAGGTTTGGATAGGTTCTTGGAGGAGAAGTCCATTACCTGCTATTAATTAAGTTGACTTAGAAAATAGCTACTGCTATTACTAGCAACAGTAGCATGGGATAGACTTAGTTTTTGGGTACTTGCCAGGTTCTTATGGCCTGGATTGGCCACTGTTGGAAACAGGATGCTGGGCTTGATGGACCCTTGGTCTGACCCAGCATGGCATGTTCTTATGTTCTTACAATATTGGAATGCAAGAGTGCCAATCCAGGAGCTTGATTTTAACGTTTCGAACTGCAAATATGGGCATGAATTAAAAACAAAGTGCTTTATAATGCAATTAAAAATAAGTTCCAAGAGATTTAACAAGTTATTTTCAAGCATAAGGCCAGATGTACTGAGCCTCTCTCTCCACAGACACAAAATGGAAAAACTCTTTAGTATATCTGGCCTTATAATAGGTTAAATATATAAAATCATACTGTAAGTAGCAAAACTCTCACATCCAAGTTCTGCATAGGACATGGTGGTGGATATTTTCCTTACTGGAGGTACCAAAGGCACACCTCCATATGATGTACACCAGCGACCCAGTTTTCATCATGGAAATTGTGACTAGCACAGATACCATAGGGAATAACAATTAGCACTGCTCTGTAGGGATGTGAATCGAGTGCCCGATCGTTCCTGCTTTCGGGTTCGTCTGGCCGTGGGAAAATCTCGTTTTCCAGCGGATCCCCATTTTTTTTTTTTTCGTGAAAAATTGGTTTTCGGGTTAGTGCACGCTAACTCATGTTAGCGCGCACTAACAAAAAATAGCAAAAAGTAACAAAAAATAACAAAAATAAACGGTTTTTTGTTAGTGCACAGTAACCCAAAAAACGATTTTTGCAAAAATTTGGGGGGAAAAGTGATCATTTCTTTTTTTACCCGATATATAACGAATTTAGAAATATCGTATGATATTTCAATTCATTATAAAAACGATTCACATCCCTACTGTTCTGCTCTAACTCTCAATTATTATAGAATACTACATGCATAAGCTAAACTAATGTACTATTGCAGGGAACATAGCATGAATGGTGCCAAGTGCTGTAACCAACTGCAGCTTGCTATACATGATTGCTCTTCTCTTCTTAGTTCACAGCTCCAGGTCTGGCCTGTCTGATTTGGACAGGTGGGTCCTCAGCTTTGACCAAAGCAGTAAGTATTGTAGCTTCAGCAACTCATTAACCATCATGGCTAAGGCAGGTTATTCTAAAACTGTATTACGTGCCTGCTCTTTAGAGCATTGGGAACAGCAATGCATAACATTTCAGATTTTGGTGGATTTTGCAGCAATATGGGCACCTATAGGCAATACATAGACAAGCTCTGTGTAAAAAAAATGGCAGTGCATATGGGTGCCCTCTAATTACGAAGGAGCATTATGCAATTCTCTGAGGACAAGCAGTTCTCACATATGGGTGACATCATCAGATGGAGCCCCAATGCAGAAAACATATTCAAAGTTTCTAGAATTTTGACTAGGCACACTGAACATGTCCAGCATGCCCTATACTACGTGTGCATGCGGGATCCCCCTCCAGTCTTTCTTTTTCAGCAGAGCTGTAAGCCTTGCGGTGCGAATAAGCTCACTTTGGCTATTTTTGCCTTGTGGGAACACTGTTTTTTCTTGCACTTTTTTGTGGTTTTTCCTCATTGATACGTCACCGGGATCCTCTCGATGCCCTCCCATAGCATCTCCTAGTCATGTTTTTGGCGATTCGGGTATGTTTCCTTTCACAGTCGATTCCCTATGGTGGCAGTGCATCAGTGCCTGCTGGCTATCGACACCCACCGCCATCGCCTTCAGTTAATGCCCCTTTTGTTTCGTCCATCATGGCAAAGTCCGGTTTTCAGCAATAACCCTGGGCCTGAAGACTTTGTCCATCACAGATCCACATGAGATGTGTGTCCTCTGCCTGGAGACATTGCATGATGTTCAAGATTGCTGCTTATGCACCCAGAGGACTCAAAGGGACTTCTGCTTTGACTTGACAAGATAGAGCAGCTCTTTGGGTCAAAGACGTCTGAGCCATAGGCATCGGCAGCATCACCACTGAAAAACCAAGGAACTGCCCTGTTGGACACCGAGCCATCGACATTGACTGAACAGTCTGTTCCATCGATACCGCTGGCTGACAGAGCACCGGAGACTGACCATCATAGATATCCTCCAGGCCAAGGACATCTAGTTCCTAGTCATCAACCTTGGCACCATGGAAGGACTGGGTTGAGCATCAAGGGAAGCCAAAGAAGCATCGGCACCGGTCCTCATCGATGCCCCCAAAGTGACCCCACAGCGAGGAGTGCTAATGCTCCATCGGTGCTGGGGTCCATGACGGTCTCCACCAGTCCTGATGCTAGTCACTAATCCACCTCGAGGGTCCAAAGTGGATCTGGCCAGCCCTCCTTCCTTCTAGTTGGCGTTGGCATCGGCAATGTTCAAGGAAGAGTTGGAGCACAGAGTCCAGCTAGTGGTGGACCAGGCACTGCAGGGCTTCAGTCCTGTGGCACCAGACCCAGTGCCACCCGTCCTTCTGCAGAAGCTCAATGTGTTCATCATGTGTTACCAATCCAGCTGGTGCCAGTTCCCATGGCAGCATCGAGGCCTCTCCCTACCAATACGGTGGTCATTGCTGGTTCCTCCGAGGAGGAAGCTCCACCAAGGCTGACAGAGATGTTGAGGCCTGCCGCCCTGTGTCCAGTGTTATCAGTGACTGCTCCTCTGAATAAAGGACAAACACCTAGGGACCCATCCCCTGTGGCTTGCAGTGAGGATAAGGAACCCTATGACCCCTGGTGGGATGACACTTTGGAGTCCTGCTCAGAGTGTATCCCTTTAGAACCTTCTCCTCCAGAGGAGCAAAGGAAAACTCCACCTGAGGACTTAACCTTCACAGGTTTTGTGAGTGTGATGGCGGAAGCCATCCCGTTTCAGTTATTGATGGAGGAAGATGCCAGACACAAAATGCTTGAGATGCTGAGTTTGTGGAGCCTCCTGAGAAGATTGAGGCATTCCTGGTACATGAGATCCTTAAGGAGATGCTGCTGAGGAAATGGGAACACCCACTCACAGTGCCTCCCATTAATAAAAGGCAGATGGAGTCTACCTCGTCCAGAAGACTGCCAGAATCAATAACCATCAGCTGCTCCACCAATCGGTGATCGAATCCACCCCTCAAGAGGGCCAAGAGCTCTCAGACTCATTCCTCAGTACTCCTGGGGAAGGATCATAGAGCAATGAATGCTCTTGGGAGGAAGGTGTTTCAAGGCATCATGCTCATTGCCCGCATCGCTGCCTACCAGCTCTACATAAGCCAGTACTCGCGGGTCATCTGAAAGCAGGTGCAAGAGATGGCTGAGCAGCTGCCTCAATAGCGGCAGGACACTCATGTTGCTGGTGCATAAGGTTGTGGAGTGCGGAAAACACGAGATCTGTGTGACCTACGATGTTTTCAAGATGGCATAGAGAGTCTCTGCATTGGGAACAGGCACCTGCAGAACCGTATGGCTTCCGGCCTCAGATCTTTGTCAAGAGATACAGGAACAACTTGCTGATGTGCTGGGTACTGGAGAGAATTTCTTCACAGACAGGGTGAGGGATGCTGTGGCCCAGCTTTGGGATCACCATGAAACCCTCCAACAACTCTGTCAGTACTCCAGACATGTCCTCCTCTTCTAGGAAGCCGGCCAGACTGGGGCCAAGGAAGATTTTCTTTCACCAAAGGAAGTACTATCCTCCACTTCATTGTTCCCATCAATACCATCAGGGCTCCCGTGGCCGTCCTAGACAGCAGAGACCTCCAAGCCCCAGCCGGCTCCTCAGTCAACTCCAGAGACAGGGTTTTGACTAGGTCATAAGGAGCATATGCCAGTTGCTTGTACCCAGGATGATGGACCTTCTGGTTGGCGAAATGCTGCAGTTCTTTGCGAACCAGTGGCCCAGTATAATTTCAGTGGGCTCTGTCTATCATCCATCAGGGGTAACAATTGAACCTATTGTGTGTCCCGCCAAGTTGTTCTCCATGCCCGTTTTGGGGGCCAGTAGTGCATCAGGAGGTACTAACTAGCGGAGCTCTCCTCCCTCTTAATGGCCAGAGCAATTGAGCCTGTATCACCAAGGCAAAGAGGGCAGGGATTCTACTCCAGGTATTTCCTGATTCCAAAGAGAACAGGAGTACTCCATCCCATCCTAGACCTAAGGGTCTTGAACAAGTTTCTAAGAAACGAAAAGTTCAAGATGGTTTCCCTGGAAACCTTGATCCCCCTTTGTTAAAAAAGTGGGCTGGCTATGCTCCCTTGACCTAAAGGATGCATAAGCTCATATCAAGATCTTCCTTGGTCACAGGAAGTATCTCTGATTTGTTGTAGGAAAACAGCACTTCCATTACCGAGTGTTGCTATTCAGGCTCATGTCAGTCCCATGGGTCTTCACAAAATGCCCGGCCATCTTGGCAGCGCACCTCCACAGGCTGGGAGTGCATGTTTTTCCAAATCTGGAAGATTGCCTGGGTCAAGAGCACATCTCGTGCAGGGGACATCAGGTCCATGTGCCTGACCATCAGGGCACTGGAGTCATTCTCAACTACCCAAAGTCCTCTCTCAGCCCGTCACAACAATTGAACATCATAGGAGCCCTGCTAGACATGGCTCAGGCCAAGGCCTTCCTGCCTCACCAGAGGGCTGTCACCTTGACTACCATCATGGCAGAGATCCAACAGAACCAGCAGGTGTAAACCTGGCACATGTTTAGGTTGTTGGGCCATATGGCCAAAAACATCCATGTTACTCCCTTGGCACGTTTACACATGTGCAGAATCCAATGGACCCTGAGGTCGCAGGGGCACCAGGCCACTCAGCCTCCAGGATTGCATCTGAGTCAACCCATCTCTCCAGGACTCATTGTCCTGGTGGTGGGTACTTTCAAATCTGGATTGTGGGATCTCATTTCGGAGTCCCCCTACCCAAATTGTCCTAACCATGGATGCATCCACCCTGGGGTGGGGAGCTCATGTAGATGTGCTCAGCCCTCAGGGTCTCTGGTTCACCCAGGAAAGCTCTTGACAAATCAATTTCCTGCAGTTTCGAGCAATCAGATACAGGCTATATACTTTCAGAGATCGGCTGTCCAACAAAGTTGTCCTGATCCACACTGACAACCAAGTAGCTATGTGGTATGTCAACAAGCAGGGAGGTACAAGATCATACCGCCTGTGTCAGGAAGCAGTCCAGATCTGGTCGTGGGCCCTGTCCCACGAGATGGTGCTCAGAGCCATGTACCTGGCTGGAATAGAGAATGTGGTAGTGATAGGCTACATCAAGCCTTCAAAACCCACAAGTGGTCCCTGGACCAGAAGGTAGCATATCATATATTCCGGCTCTGGGGGAGCCCGGGCATAGATCTGTTTGCATCCCCCTGCAACAAGAAGGTGTCTTGGTTCTGTTCCCTGTACATGTCAGACAGCAGAACAGCCTCGGATGCCCTCACCCATCATTGGGGCAAGGGTCTTCTGTATGCATATCCTCTGATTCCTTTAGTGGTGAAGACTCTCTTGAAGCTTCGTGAGGACAGGAGGACTATGATCCTCATAGCCCCTTCATTGGCTGATACAGGTCTGGTTTCTACTCCTACGGAGCTGTCCATCCAGAGTCTGATCAGTCTGCAGACTTGACTAGATCTCATCATACAAGATCAAGTGAGGCTGTGGCCTCCCAACCGCCAGGCTCTGTCGAGAGGTTAATCCTGCAACCACTTGATCTTTCAGAGGATGTGTCTCGGGTCCTGGTGGCTTTTAGAAAGCCTTCCATTAGAAAGTCCTATGGACTTTGTGTGGTATGAGCTAAAAGCTCTAGATCTGTTCTCCTGCCCCACATAAAAACTGCTTGACTACCTCCTACACATATTGGAGGAATGGCTTAAAGACCAACTCCATTAAAGTTCATCTCAGTGCAATTGATGCATACCACCAAAGTGTAGATTGTACACTTATCTTTGTACAACCTAGAGTTGTATGCTTCATGCATGGCCTGCTTCAAATGAAGCATCCCCTAAAGCCTCCTGCTGTGTTTGGGACATCAACATGGTGTTAGCTCAGCTAATGAAAGCTCCTTTTGAGCTGCTGGGCACCTGTGACTTTAAGTACCCGACCTGGAAGGTCATATTTTGGTGGCGGTCACTTCAGCATGCAGGGTCAACAAGCTCCAGGCTTTAGTGACTTATCCATCCTATACTAAGTTTTATCATGACAGTGGTCTTGCGTATGCACCCTAAGTTCCTGCCTAAGATGGTGACAGATTTCCATATTAACCAGTCAATTGTCCTGCCAATATTCTTTCCCAGGCCCCATTCGCACGAAGGTGAATGATCACTGAACAGTTTGGACTGCAAGCAAGCCTTAGCTTTCTATCTGCAGCGGACAGAAGCCCAGACAGTTCACCCAACTTTTTATTTCTTTTGACAAGAATAGATTGGGCATTGCCATTGCCAAACAGACAATATCCAATTGGCTAGCAGATTGCATCGCCTTCTGTAATGCCCAGGCGGAACTGCATCTTGGGGGTCATGTCATGGCTCATTCTGTCAGAGCCATGGCAGTGTCTGTGGCCCTCTTGGGAGCAGTTCCCGTGGAGGAGATCTGCAAGGAATGACTTGGAGTTCTCTTCACCACATCAGCATCCCATTACTGACTGGATACTGATGGCCGACATGACAGTAGGTTCAGCCAGTCTATCCTTCGGAACCTGTTTGAGTATAGAATTCAGCTCTCACCTAGGGCTCGTTGTTTGGGTTCAGGCTGTCTCCCCCCACTGTTACCAACAGCACCGGTGTTGTTGTGTCTGTTGGCACCTGGTTGGATGTCTTTTGGTCCCCTTTGTGTTGGGGAGCAGCTTGTAGCTAGGAATTCACTCATGTGTGAAGACTACCATCCTTCTTGTCCTCTGAGAAAGCAGCGGTGCTTACCTGTAATAGGTATTCTCTGAGAACAGCAGGATGTTAGTCTTCACAAAACCCGCTCGCCACCCCGCAGAGTTAGGTTTCTTCTATTTATTAGAATCATAATTCCATATTAGAAGACTGGAGAGGGATCCCACGTGGACGTGCGGTATAAGACATGCTGGGCATGCTTAGAGTGCCTAATCAAAGTTCTAGAACCTTTTGACATAAGTTTCTCGCATCGGGCTCCTTCTGATGTCATCACCCATGTGTGAGGATTAACATCCTGCTGATAGTCACCTGATGTCACCCATGTGTGAGGTCTAACACCTGTTACAGGTAAGCAACTCTATTTTCCCCTTGCAAAGAAGTTTAAGCCTCTACAGAGTTTACTTTTTGTTTAATTAGCAATGCCTGAGTTTATATACTGGGACAGGTACAGCTAAGGGCTTACCATTTCAGCTGTGGCAAATCAAAGCACAAAATAAAATCTAGAATGGCTCAAACTGTAATGCAATGGGAGTCTTACCTGCCAATTGCCCATGGAAACAATGCGGGGTGTGGGGGGGGGGGGGGGGGTTTAAACAATCTACATTGTAGAGGATGATTCAAATCCTTGGTCGTGTTTTGTTTTTAATAATCAGTCTGTTTTCTGAATACAATTTATGCAAGTTTAATTTAAAACTGGGAGAAAATCTAATGCAAGGTCAAGTTTTCACTAACATTGTCTGACCTTGACAAATTTCCATTAACTGTTAGTAGCATCATATGCCTGAGCTGCACTTTTTCCTGGTATACTCTTTGAATAACTAACTCTAAAAATGGGATAAGACTCTCTCACATTCTAAGAACAGAAATTTGGAATTTATTGGTGAAAATTAATAATTGCTGTTTTATGACACCATAAAATAGATCCCATATATTTCCAAAAATTCTTCTGCATAATCTTTAGTATAAGGATCTATGCTGTAACATAATGAGCTTCAATGTATTTTGGAATGGATCTACATTTAGAATTTGACAATATATAGTATTGCAAACAACCTACCTTTTATACATAATATAAAATGATAGATAAAATCATAGTTAATGCCAAGAAGCCCAATCTAAGTGTAAATCTCAGATCCCCCCCAGACTGCTTTTCACTTACTTGAATGTTTCTATTGAATCCATGGCTTCTCAGCATGTTCTTATGTTAACTTGATCTGTACAATTAAGTGGACAGTGTCTTGAATGTACTTACACGCCTGCCTGTCTATAAATACCATATACATGACACTAAGCTTCCCTATTATATACAGTTTTGCTTTTGCCAACTAAAACCTGACTTTAAATGGGTCAGTGATTTTATTATCCCCAGCATTTTAAAATTTCTCTTTGCATTTTTTTTTCATTTTTTCAGTTTATGTTCTGTAACAGCGGCAATAACACAGGAAATAATTATACAAAATTCAAGAGCAAGTACATGCAGAATAGTTTAACATTTTGGCTATGATAATTCAGTCTTTCACTGCATCCAGTAGTATGTACCTCTGCTGTACTGAATGATTACAGCAGAGCTAAAAGTTGTAACTCTACTTTTACTAAAGTTATAAATCAGAGAGTATTCCTTTTTGTGTAAAAAAAAAAAAAAAAACTATACAAATGTAAGGCTAATGATGTTTTACAATATTTTAAACTAACTTTAGTCAAGCAAGACAATGAGGGTAACTTTCAAACATCTATGCGCGGCGGCATATACACTTGTATATGGCCATAAGTAGATCTACAATAGTATTTTATGACCCATGCACATCATATATTTATTTATTATTTATTTATTTATTTATAGATTTTTCTATACCGGGGTACGTAAATAACATCACCTTGGTTTACATTCAAACAGTAATTCAGCATTGCGCTTTACAATATAACAAGGAAACTAAACGAAAAACAATACAGTATATAACTTTATATTAATAGAATATCAGCAATATATGAGAGATTGTGGCAGTTAGGAAGAGTAGTTGAGGATTCAGATCATTGATAGTAGGCTTTTTTAAATAGCCAGGTTTTAAGGTTTTGTTTAAATTTTTTGTAACAGAGTTCCTGGCGTAATTCAGAGGGCATGGTGTTCCATATTGTTGATCCAGCAATGATGAAAGATCGATCTTTTGTGCTAGAGAGTTTAGTCAGATTGGGTGCTGGGATATTTAGTTTGGCTAAATTCTGGAATCTCGTTGGGCGGGAAGACGTTTTGAATTGTAGTTCATCTGTAAACCAGAGCATTTCTCTGTTTTGAATGGCTTTGTGTATCAGCGACATAGATTTATAAATTATCCTGTAAGCCACAGGTAGCCAGTGCAAAGACTGAAGAGCTGGAGTGATGTGATCATGGCGGCTTGTGTCGGTGATAATGCGGGCAGCTGCATTTTGCAGCATTTGCAAAGGTTGAATGGTGGCTTTGGGTAGACCCAGTAACAGAGCATTGCAGTAATCAATCTTTGATAAAATAGTTGCTTGTAAAACTGTGCGGAAATCATATTGGTATAATAGAGATTTAATCCGTTTAAGCGTAAATAGCTTAAAGAAACCATTTTTTACCGTATCCGCGATGAATTTTTTAAATGTGAGATTGCTGTCAATGATGATACCAAGGCTGCGTACTTGTTGTGAAATAGTGGAGTTGTTTTGAGCAATATCAGAGTTGATCAGTATTGTATTTTTTGGAGGTGAAATTATGATAAGTTCAGTTTTATTGGTATTTATAGCCAATTGGTTGTCTGTGAGGATAGTTTTAATTTCTAATAAAGCTACCTTCCAGGTATTCAGTGCATTTGTGATTGTGCTGGTTATAGGTATGAGTATTTGAACATCATCTGCGTAGATGAAGTGTTGAAGACCCAATTTAGAGAGTAGCTGGCATAGCGGTGTAAGGTAAACATTGAACAATGTGGAGGAGAGAGAAGATCCTTGGGGGACTCCTTGAGAGAGGTTTCTTGGCTTGGATTCACTTCGTCCACATCTAACGCTATATGTTCTATTGCTCAGGAATGACTGAAACCATAGTAAAGCCGATCCCGAGATACCTATTTCAGAAAGACGGGTAATAAGAGTGTTGTGGTTTACCGTGTCGAAAGCCGCTGATATATCAAGAAGGGCGATGAGGTATGATTTGCCAGCATCTAAAGCTTTTAGTAGCACCTCAGAAAGAGATATCAAAAGTGTTTCCGTGCTGTGGTACTTTCTGAACCCATATTGAGATGGAAAGAGTATTTGATGATCATCTAAATAATCAGATAGTTGTTTGTTGATGACTCTTTCCATAATCTTTGAGAGGAAGGGAAGGTTTGATACTGGACGAAAGTTTGCTGGATCAGATGAATCTAGGTTAGATTTTTTTATCATTGGAGTAATGATAGCATGTTTAAGTATAGAAGGAACTATGCCTGTGGTGATGGATTTGTTAAGAATCTTTGCAATAGGTTTTGCTATTGTAGAACGTATTGTGAGAAGAGTCTTAGTAGGTAATATGTCGGTGGGGTGGAAAGCTGGTTTCATTTTCTTTAGAATTGACTCAACTTCAATACCAGTAGTAATCTCAAGATTAGATAGCTTTGTTTCAAATTTATCTTGAGTGGCTGATGTAGCTTGGTTGGTGTGTAAAGGAGCAGGAAATGAATTAAATCGCGTTAAAATAGAATGTATTTTGTTATAAAAGAATGTAGCTAGTTCCTCACATTTTGAATCATCATTGTTGTTTAGATTGTTGTGAGTTGGAGCAGTAACAAGGCTTTTGACATATTGGAAAAGTGCTTGAGGGTTGAATTGATATTGATGAATTCTGGAAGCATAAAAATCTTTTTTTGTTTTGTCGGTGGCTTGGCGATATTTGTGTAGTAATGATTTGAATTTTAATAAAGTCGTGGAATTTTGGTTTCTGCGCCATTCTTTTTCTGTCTTACGTAGCTCCGTTTTCATAGCTTTAAGTTCGGGAGTATACCAAGGTTTTTTCCTTATTATTTTTTCGGAATTGATTTCCTTGGATTGAATAGGACAGAGTTTCTCTGCTATGTTACTAGTAATTTTAAACCAAGAAGAGGTAGCTGTTTCAGCGTCTGTGAGATCTAAATTTTTGAGATCTTCTGATATCACATTATTAATTTCATCTGTTTGACCTTGTTTTCGGAAGTAGATGGTTTTTTTGCTGTGAACATTAGATGGTAATTGTTTTATTGTACAGCAGGTGTCTATCCGAAAGTGGTCCGACCAAGGAATGGGAGTGCAGAGGGGAGGTTTTGTATCAATATGGGAGTTAGTAAACATGACATCAAGGGTATGACCAGCTTTATGAGTCGGGTTAGTCACAGCTTGTTGAAAGCCTAGAGCATTAAGAGAGGTCAGTAAAGTTTCACAGGCTGGGGTTAGAGGGATGCGATCAAAGTGTAGGTTCAAATCCCCCAGAATAATTGTTGGGAGTGTTATGTTATGAGTAAAGTCAATAGTGGACCCTTGGGCCGGCTGAGGTGGACAGCGTCCACAGGAGTTAATAAGCCGGGAGGCGGCACTCAGCTGGAGCGGACTGATGGCGTCTTCACCCTGGAAACCCAAGACCCCTCCAGGAGGAGCCCGTAGGGGTCCGAGTCGCTGGGACTTAGGAGAATCGTGAATGAGTCCAAGGTTCGAGGCTGGCAGAAGACAAAGGAGAATCGTGAAGAAGACCAAGGTTCGTGGCTGGCTGAAGACAAAGGAGAATCGTGAAGAAGACCAAGGTTCGTGGCTGGCTGAAGACAAAGGAGAATCGTGAAGAAGACCAAGGTTCGTGGCTGGCTGAAGACAAAGGAGAATCGTGAAGAAGACCAAGGTTCGTGGCTGGCTGAAGACAAGGAGAATCAGGAACCGGAGCTGGAGTCAGGATATGTAGACAGCAAGTAGAGCCCAGAGCTGGAGCCAAGGCACAGCAGGACCAAACAGAACCTGACCTGGAAGCAAGGCACGGCTGGGACAAGCTGGAACCGGAGCTGGAAGCAAGGCACGGCTGGAACAAGCAGGAACCAGGGCTGGAAGCAAGGCACGGCTGGAACAAGCTGGAACCGGAGCTGGAAGCAAGGCACGGCTGGAACAAGCAGGAACCAGGGCTGGAAGCAAGGCACGGCTGGAACAAGCAGGAACCAAGGCTGAAAGCAATGCTGGGAAGCAACTAAGCACACAGTAGAGTGACCTCGTTGCAAAGGCAAAGCAAGGAAGTCAGACGCTGGTTTAAATAGCCGGCCAGCGTCTGACGTCAGGAACGGGGCGGTTCAGCACTTCCGGGTGCTGGACCTTTAAGAGCCCCCTGCTCGCGCGCGCGCGCGTTGCCTGGCAGTGGGAGGAGTCTGAGTCGTCCCTCGGCAGCGTCTCCACGTGGAGAGAGACGCTGCCATGCGGCCCTGCAGGCCCCAGGAGCAACGGAACGCGGCGAGACCGGGAGAGGCAGCAGAAAGGTAAGGACCCGGTCGCTAGCCTAGCGACCGGGACCGCAACAGTACCCCCCCTTTTACGCCCCCTCTTCAGAGGACTAGGCCTGTCAGGATGGTCCAGATGATATTGCTGTAGGAGAGTCTTGTCCAAGATGTTGCGGGCAGGCTCCCACGTATTGTCTTCGTCTCCACAACCTTCCCAGGCCAGCAAATACTCCCAACGTCTGTTGGCGAAACGAGCATCCAGGACCTCTCGTACCTGAAACGTAGGATCCCCATCCGTGGTGGTGGAAGCGTCGTCAAGAGGCCTGGGGTGGATTCTGGAAAGAATTACTGGTTTTAAGAGAGAGACGTGAAAGACATCATGAATGCGTAAAGTGGTTGGGAGTCGTAGACGGTAAGAGACCAACCCTACTCTTTCTGCTACGCGGAAGGGACCACAGAACTTGGGAGAGAGTTTCTTGGAAGGTTGCCTCAAATGAATGTTCTTTGTACTAAGCCACACTCGATCGCCTGGGAGGAAGGTGAATGCAGGTTTTCGGTGTCGATCATAGTAGCGTTTAGCAGTGCGTGCGACCTTCTGAAGACGGTGTTGAGTTGAGGACCACAATTTACTCAATTGGTCCGCGGACAATTGAGCAGCGGGTGAGGAGGTTGGTACAGGTAGAGGTAACGGTGGTTTGAGCTGTTTACCGTACACAATTTGAAAAGGGGATTTCCCCGTCGCCGTATGTATCTGATTATTATAGGCGAATTCAGCCCAAGGCAAAAGCTCCACCCAATTATCTTGTTTGTGGTTAATGAACGCTCGTAGGAACAACTTTAAAGAACGATTCATGCGTTCAGTTTGCCCATTACTTTGCGGGTGAAAAGCAGAAGAGAAACTCAACTGGATCTTAAATTTTTTGCATAAGGCTTTCCAATACCTGGCTGTGAATTGAGGACCTCTGTCTGAAACAATGTCCTGAGGCAGACCATGAATACGGAATACATGGTGTGTGAACAGAGAAGCCAGTTCAGTGGCGGAAGGTAATTTGGGTAAAGGCACAAAGTGAGCCATTTTAGAGAAGCGGTCCACCGTGACCCATACCACAGTCTTGCCTTGCGAAGGCGGGAGTTCCACCATAAAGTCAGTGGCAATGTGTGTCCAGGGTTCCGTGGGTATAGGTAACGGTTGTAGTAACCCTCTCGGGGGGCCATTAAGCGGTTTCTGCAGAGCGCAAGTGGGGCAAGAACTCACGTAAAGGGAAACATCACGTCGAAGACCTGGCCACCAATAGAAACGATTTATAAGATCCAAAGTTCTTAGTCTACCAGCGTGCCCCCCCGGTCAAGGAGTCGTGGCCCCAAGACAGGACTTCCCTCCGAAGCCTTTTAGGAACCGTAGTCTTACTTGAGGAACAAATGGAAGTAGTAGTTAGTTGAACACAGGCAGGATCCAGGATGGTTCGTGGAGAGTCGTCCTCTTCCTCCGGCTGACAGGTACGAGATAGAGCATCGGCTCGAACGTTCTTCTCCGCTGGTCGAAACTTGAGGATGAAATTGAAACGACTGAAGAAGAGTGACCATCTTGCTTGCCGCGAGTTTAGTCGTTGAGCTCGGGCCAAGTACAATAAATTTTTGTGGTCAGTGTACACTGTCACCGGATGATTAGCCCCCTCCAGCCATTGCCTCCACTCCTCGAAGGCTAACTTAATGGCTAGGAGTTCCTTGTCTCCGATGCCATAGTTACATTCAGCAGGCGAAAACTTTTTAGAGAAGTAAGAACATGGCATCAATTTGCCCGAAGTATCGTGTTGACTGAGCACCGCTCCAACAGCCAGATTCGAGGCATCGACCTCCAAGATGAAGGGTCGTTGTGGATCTGGGTGTCGTAGGCAGGAAGCGGCTAGGAATGCTTGTTTTAAGTCTTCAAAGGCAGCCGAGGCGGTAGTGGACCAATCGTGAGCGTTAACCCCTTTGCGAGTAAGCGCCGTGAGAGGAGCTACCTTCTGGGAGTAATGTGGTATAAAATGCCTGTAAAAATTGGCGAATCCAAGGAATCGCTGTAGCGCCTTCAGGCCAGACGGGCGAGGCCAATTGACAATGGCCGCCACCTTCTCTGGGTCCATCTGGAAACCGGACGAGGAAACAATATATCCCAAGAACGGAAGCGACTCGCGCTCAAACTGACATTTTTCAAATTTAGCGTATAGATGATTGTCCCTTAGAGCCTGTAAGACTTGTTTGACTTGTTGGCGATGGGAAGAAAGATCTTGGGAATAGATCAGGACGTCATCAAGGTACACTATGACGAAGGAATGAAGCATCTCCCGGAGTACCTCATTCATCAGATTCTGGAAGACAGCAGGGGCATTACATAAGCCGAAAGGCATTACTAAGTATTCGTAATGTCCATCTCGCGTGTTGAACGCTGTCTTCCACTCGTCACCGGGACGAATATGAACCAAATTGTATGCTCCACGTAAATCCAATTTTGTAAAGATCTTGGCCCCCTGAAGTCTATCGAGCAGTTCTGGGATCAGAGGCAAGGGTTAGCGATCTTTCTTAGTGATGGAGTTCAGACCTCGATAGTCTATGCACGGCCGGAGGGAGCCATCCTTTTTTGGACACAAAAAAGAATCCTGCTCCTGCAGGGGAGTGCGAAGGACGAATGAACCCTTTGGCAAGATTCTCCGTAATGTAGTCTGACATTGCATGGGTTTCTGGCAGAGAAAGAGGGTATACCCTACCCCGCGGAGGAGTGGAACCAGGTAGTAAATCAATGGCACAGTCGAAGGGCCGATGGCATGGAAGCAGTTCAGCCTTTTGTTTGGAGAACACGTCAGCGTAATTCTGGTACGGCAAAGGAAGGTCCAGGGCAGAGTGAGAGAGTAATATCTCCGGTCTAGGAACGGGATCCAGGCAATTCTGGAAACAGGAAGGACTCCATTGCGCAATTTGGAGAGAGTCCCAATGGATCACCGGAGCATGTTGTTGCAACCAAGGGAGTCCCAGGACCACAGGGTGCACCGATTTATCAAGTAGCAAAAAGGAGATTGTCTCAGTGTGAAGCACTCCCGTCCGTAAAGTGAGAGGCATCGTAGTTTCAGAAATGGATCCAGGTAGAGGGGTTCCCTGGATAGAGGTAACCCGTAATGGAGGTATCCGGCGCTTAGTAGGTAGTCCTAATTGGTGTACCAGTTCTCTCCAGATAAAGTTCCCTCCGGCTCCGGAATCAATGAAAGCTAGAGTCTGAAAGGAGCCACCTGGATACTCCAACGTTATAGGAACTGTACATTGAGGAGTAGCATTAACATAGCCTAGGGGAACCTCCTCATCTCTCCCTAGACTTGAGCTTTTCCCAGTCTCGCAGGACACTGACCCAGGAAATGACCCTTAGTGCCGCAGTATAAGCACAGGCCTTGAGTGCGGCGACGTGTCTTCTCCTCCTCGGTTAGGGGCGCCCGAGCAAGCTGCATAGGTTCCTCAGAGGGGCTGTGGGAGGCTGATGATGTCTTGTGAGATAAAGTCAGAGACCTGGAGAAGGAGGGTGCCAAAGAGACAGGCCGACGAGGAACTCGACCCTCCTTAGCTCGTTGCTGCAATCGCCGGTCAATCCTCCCGGCCAAGTCTATCACCCCGTTCAGAGTGAAGGGCAGGTCACGAGCCATCAGCTCGTCCTTGATACGGCCTGCAAGGCCTTCCAAGAAAATACCCCGCAAACAGTCATCCTGCCAGCCGAGTTCCATCGCCAGAGTACGAAATTCAATAGCGTACTCCGCCAGAGAACGGGATCCTTGTCGTAGCTGTAGAATTTCAGTGGTAGCGGTGGTAGCACGAGCTGGCTCATCAAAAGTCTGTTTGAAGTGAGTCACGAAAACCTGTAAATTGTGCAGCATGGCGTCCTGTTTCTCCCACATGGGAGAGGCCCATAGCATAGCTCTCCCATCGAGCAGAGACAAAATATATGCTACCTTGACGGCATCAGACGGGAACTGCCCTGGTAGCAAAGTGAAGCGGATGAAACACTGATTCAAAAACGCCCTGCACGATCTGGCATCCCCGGAGTATCGAGTAGGCGCTGGAAGCTGAGTCTGCGCGGGAGCTAGAACCGCCGGTGGAGGCGGGGGTTGTGCCACCGGAGGAGGATTGGCGTCCAAGCGACTGGCTAGGCGATCCACCGTAGCAGCCAAGACTTCCAGACATTGCTGTTGCTGCTGGATTCTTTGGGCCATGCCAGGGATGGCCTGCATAGGAGCGGAGTCCGCCGAGTCCATGGCCTTTGCAAACTGTTATGTTATGAGTAAAGTCAATAGTGGACCCTTGGGCCGGCTGAGGTGGACAGCGTCCACAGGAGTTAATAAGCCGGGAGGCGGCACTCAGCTGGAGCGGACTGATGGCGTCTTCACCCTGGAAACCCAAGACCCCCCCAGGAGGAGCCCGTAGGGGTCCGAGTCGCTGGGACTTAGGAGAATCGTGAATGAGTCCAAGGTTCGAGGCTGGCAGAAGACAAAGGAGAATCGTGAAGAAGACCAAGGTTCGTGGCTGGCTGAAGACAAAGGAGAATCGTGAAGAAGACCAAGGTTCGTGGCTGGCTGAAGACAAAGGAGAATCGTGAAGAAGACCAAGGTTCGTGGCTGGCTGAAGACAAAGGAGAATCGTGAAGAAGACCAAGGTTCGTGGCTGGCTGAAGACAAGGAGAATCAGGAACCGGAGCTGGAGTCAGGATATGTAGACAGCAAGTAGAGCCCAGAGCTGGAGCCAAGGCACAGCAGGACCAAACAGAACCTGACCTGGAAGCAAGGCACGGCTGGGACAAGCTGGAACCGGAGCTGGAAGCAAGGCACGGCTGGAACAAGCAGGAACCAGGGCTGGAAGCAAGGCACGGCTGGAACAAGCTGGAACCGGAGCTGGAAGCAAGGCACGGCTGGAACAAGCAGGAACCAAGGCTGAAAGCAACGCTGGGAAGCAACTAAGCACACAGTAGAGTGACCTCGTTGCAAAGGCAAAGCAAGGAAGTCAGACGCTGGTTTAAATAGCCGGCCAGCGTCTGACGTCAGGAACGGGGCGGTTCAGCACTTCCGGGTGCTGGACCTTTAAGAGCCCCCTGCTCGCGCGCGCGCGTTGCCTGGCAGTGGGAGGAGTCTGAGTCGTCCCTCGGCAGCGTCTCCACGTGGAGAGAGACGCTGCCATGCGGCCCTGCAGGCCCCAGGAGCAACGGAACGCGGCGAGACCGGGAGAGGCAGCAGAAAGGTAAGGACCCGGTCGCTAGCCTAGCGACCAGGACCGCAACAGGGAGGTGAATATCAAGGTTTTTGATAATAAATTCAGTTAGTAGAGATGGGTTATTCTCAAGTATGCTGGGGGGGGGAGTAGATCAGGCAGATTTGAAGATCCTTAGATTTGAAAAGGCCAGTCTCCATTTTGGAGGAAGAGGAAGTAGTTTGAACTGTAAGGTTAAATTTCTTTTTGGCAGCCAGGAGAATACCTCCACCTTTCTTTTTGATCCTTGGAATGGAGAAAACATTGTAAGTGTCAGTGGGAAGTTGATTTATTATGGCTGTGTCAGTGTCTTTTAGCCATGATTCAGTGATCGCACATATATCTGGCTTTTCATCTGTGAGGATATCGTTTAGTAGGGTGATCTTTTTTAGAAGAGATTGTGTATTTAATAGAAGGATGGAGAAAGTTATTAGACCTAACATTTGAGTGATAGGTGCTACCATAATAGGTGTTAATGTTCTGGTTAATGAGGAGTGTTGGAGAAATCTAGCCGGTTTATAATTCACGTTGAAGTGTTTGATAGTGGGAATGTGGCGAGATAACATTTCTGATTGGTGCATTATTTAATGCTTTATTTAATATACTTGAGTATATCATATACATGTATCTTTACTAGAGATGTGAATCGTGTGATCGATCGTCTTAACGATCGATTTCGGCTGGGAGGGGGAGGGAATCGGATCGTCGCAGTTTGGGTTTTTAAAATATAGTGTAAATCGTGTAATCGAAAACCGGCACACTAAAACATCCCTAAAACCCACCCCGACCCTTTAAAATAAATCCCCCACCCTCCCGAACCCCCCCCCCCAAAATGCCTTAAATTACCTGGGGTCCAGTGGGGGGGGAGGGCGGGAAAACCGGCACACTAAAACAACCCTAAAACCCACCCCGACCCTTTAAAATAAATCGCCCACCCTCCCGAACCCCCCCCCCCCCAAAATGCCTTAAATTACCTGGGGTCCAGAGGAAGGGTCCCCGTGTGATCTTTCCCTCTCGGACCTCCTTGCGTTGTAGAAATGGCGCCGGCGCCATTTTGTTTTTTGTCCCCCGACGTCAGGAGATTAGGAGATCGCTCCCGGACCCCCAGGGACTTTTGGCCAGCTTGGGGGGGCCTCCTGACCCCCACAAGACTTGCCAAAATCCAGCGGGGGTCCGGAACGATCTCCTACCGCGAATCGTTTTTCCGTATGGAAAATGGCACCGGCCATACACCGTATGGCCGGCGCCATTTTCCATACGGAAAAACGATTCGACTGCAGGAGGTCGTTCCGGAACCCCGCTGGACCCCCAGGGACTTTTGGCCAGCTTGGGGGGACCTCCTGACCCCCACAAGACTTGCCAAAAGTCCAGCGGGGGTCCAGAACGACCTCCTGCAGTCGAATCGTGTTGCCGTATGGCCGGCGCCATTTTGCGCAAAATGGCGCCGGCCATACGGCAATGAAAATGAGGGGCTTTATCACACTATGGGGTAGATTTTAAAACCCCTGCGCGTGCAAAGCCCCAGGACGCGCGTAAGTCCCGGGGCTTCCTAAAAGGGGCGGGAGGGGGCGTGTCCAGGGGGCATGTCCGGGGGGGCGGTCAGAGTCCCCCAGCACTGCGGCCTGTGCCGGGGGATGCCGGGGCGGCGCAGGTGTAACTTGCCCAACAAAGGTGGGGGGGGGATTTAGGTAGAGCTGGGGGGGTGGGGTAGATAGGGGAAGAGAGGGGAAGGTGGGGGGACGCGGAAGGAAAGTTCCCTCCGAGGCCATTCCGATTTCAGAGCGGCCTCGGAGGGAACGGAGGCAGGCTGCGCGGCTCGGTGCGTGCAGGCTGCCGATTTTGCGCAGCCTTGCACGCGCCGACCCCGGATTTTATAAGATACGCGCGGCTATGCGCGTATCTTATAAAATCTGGCGTGCACAAAAATACGCGCACGTGTATTTTTTGAAGATCTACCTCTATGCGATAGCGTTATGCACGCTATCACACATTTTTAATGCCAGAAATAACTACATCTTTTTTCCTGGCGTTAAGCTGTGCGATATGCCTGAAGCAGAATTTGCAATAAATATCACAAATTCCGTTTTGGGCACTTTCAGGCAGGAAGAATGGGAGGGATGGGAGGGGAGTGGAGTGAAGAGAGCGCGAACCTCTGGGGTGGCACACATAGTAGTCAATTCTTTATACCACTATAGGAGGGCCAGCTAGTAACTCAAGGTGAGGTTTTGGTAGTGGTCTAGGATTTTGGGGCCAGTTTTACATGCACAGTGGGACGTACGAACAGCACAGTACACATCAGTGAAGATTTGACATCATTTGGAGTGAGGAAAGTCCCACAAGGATGAGATTTCTACAATGTGCTCTCACCCTAGCTTGATGGACTCTCTACCAGGGTACTATCAAGCCAGGCTGAGAGAACACACTAGAAATCTCACCTTTGTGGGACTTTTCTCACTCCAAATGATGTCAAATCTTCACTGATATGTACTGTGCTGTGTGTACATCTCTTTGTGCATGTAAAACTGGCCCCAAAACCCTACACCACCACCAAAACCTCACTTTCAGTTACTAGCTGGCCCTCCTATAGTGGTATAAAGAGTTGACTACTGTGAGACCCTTATAAAGAGGCACGTTCTCTCTTTCTCTCTCTCTCTCTCAGCCCAAAAGTGAAAAATGCTTAAATTATCATAGCCTCTCTCCTTTTCCTTATCGCAGGCGTTATTCATGCAAAAATTATCGCATTTTGATAAATCTAGGCCTAAATTATTAAAGTTGTGAAGACACAAATTTTCTATGGGTTTTCAGTAAATAGCTCACTGATAACATTGTGAATATTAAGGTATGGATTAGAATATTTCACTTTGCTTTCAGATCAAAAATTGTCCGAGCCAGAAGCAAAATGGAAAGTTGTCCAGGAAGTTTCTGACACAAAAAGTAAGTTTATTGTAATTTTATTTTGTAATGGGTTTTCATTCCATATGAAGATTAAAAGATGACATTACAAGTGATATTTGGGTTTTAGGTTTCTCTAACCGTTTGCAGATGGATAAATTATTTTCTGAATCAAACTCTCTTTTTGGTAAAATATAATAATTTTGACAAATACGCAAATATTTTTATATCACATTTGCTTTTACTTAGCAAACAGATCTACCCAAATAGTACATTATATGCCCTTTCACCTGAAGCACACAGAAACAAGGCAGATCCTATTCCCATGTCTCTGGAGTACACACAATAAGTATATTCCTAAGGTGACAGTTTAAATTGTGAACCCAGAACTAAAAAGCCAGTAATTTACAAGTCTATGTAGTTTTGGAACTAAACACCATTATTGTAACCCAGCTTAATATATATTTGTATATTTGGTTAACATCATCCTTAACTGAACTCATTTTCCACTGACAGGATGAAGGGGCATAGCCCTCTAACTGTAGAGAAAAATCTATTATTTCAATAAAAAGGTACTATGCACAACTTATTTGACCTTTATTTTTCCATCACCATGTCCTGAAATCCTCGTTTAGTGTAGTGTTAGAAAATATAATTTGTGGTGAGGTTATCTAATCCTTCAGACATACAGTGTGTAAATTGCATATGGCAGTCTACCACAAGGATAACTAAGGCCCAAAAAGGATACTTTTAATTGAACATGTATAGTGAGACCCCCAGTTGGGCGATGTGCTGCATTTGGGGGAGCTATGTTGCAGAGGTTCATCCGGCAGGGGGCGGAGCTTAACTTCCTGGGCCCTTAGTGTGGACATGTCCATGAAGCCTTTAATCCAGTCCCAAACCACTGCTCTACTCTGCTGTGCAAAAGGGTCTTTAGGAAGGGCCATAAGAGACACCATGGAAAACAAAAATGCAAACACTCTCCATTCTCTGTACTGGGACCCAATGGAAGAGTCTGAGTCCAAATTAGTGTAGTTCAGAAATCAAAATCCAGGCAAGAATTTTAAAGATCAAAAACCAACATGAGAAAAAGAATCAGTGTGAGAAAAACCATGGTCTCCTTATCCATGCCTTTCCTCTCCCCTGCAGCAGCACCCACGTTCAACAAGCCTTCCCCTGAAAGGGGAGGCTATCCCCATTGCAATTCCAGCATACAAATTGCTGGAGAAAAGTGGCAAAACCCCTTGTCCTCAAAACTCTCTTACAAAACTGCTATCTCTGGGCATGGGGAAGGCAACTTCCTGTAGCAGTCACTACTCACTGTTAACTGGTCGTGAGCAGACAACCACCAGAAATACTATTAAAAATCTTCCACTCTTCACCTTTGCTATTGACTAAGCAAAGGTAAAAAGAATCAAAGCCAGCCCTTTCAGATGCCGGAGGGTGGCGGGGAGGGGGGACCCGCAGGCATCTGGCAGGCTAGCTCCGCCACACCCTGCCAAGCAAAATCCCACCCGCTCGCCCTCTCTCCTCCACGGTTCTCCCCCCCCCCCCCCCCCCCAGCTCTGAAGCACAGGTGAAGCGGAGCATGGTGCAGCTCAGCTCAGCTTGTCCCCGCCCCCATTGATGCCAGGCTCCACCCCTGGCCCCTCCTTCCAGCTGCAGCCTGCCCTTTCCTGCTCGCCCTTATCGGAGGCTGGGGGTTAGGGGTGTGGGGGCGGGGAAAGGAGAGGAGAGAAGCTCCCGACCGCCGTGCACTCCTTCTCGCAGCGTGCTCCCTCTGCCCTGGCTCCACTCGCACGCCATTGGTTCTGCGCTTGTGCCAGGCAGGCCCCGGATGGCTGCTGATAGGCTTGGCCGGCTTTCTCGGGGTAAGTTGCCGGAGCTGCTGCAGAGGCTGGAGAGTTTCTGCCCTCCCTTCACGAAGATCAAAGGGCTTCAATAAAAGAGATTAAAGGCCCGTGCTAATAAAGGCATAGGAGGCACCCATATTCATCACTGCCTTTATTAGCACGGGCCTTTAATATCACTTATGAAGTTCGCCGTTCTTCAGCATCGCTTTTATTAAGTCGTGCCTTTGTTCGCGGAGCTCTTTTATTGAAGCCCTTTTGATCTTCGCCCTTATCAGAGGACACCCTTGCCAGATACTTGTGACTTGGATTAGCTACTGTTGGAGACAGGATACTGAGCTTGATGGACCCTTGGTCTGACCCAGAATGGCATATCTTATGTTTTGTTCTTATGTTCATGCATCCCCCAATTGATGCCTGTGCTGGGCTTTTTTAATTCACCTTTAAGTGAATAGCTAACAGACAGACTAGCTGGATCCTTACCCATCTAGATTCAGAAAAAGGCCACAGAACAGAGAGAGTCCTTGTCACCTTGTTAGGTGATCTCCTCAGGTACCATAATAGAAGACAGCCAGATGTTCTGGTGCTACTGGATTTCTCAGCAGCATTCGATACCGTAGATCACAATGTCATGCTAGCACAGCTAGCTGCAGCTGGACTAAGTGTCAAGGTCCTAACCTGGTTCAACTGCTGTCTTTACGTAGGGAATGATCTGTATCTTTGCTGATAACTTTGTCGGGCCCCTGGATCTTGAAAAGCAATCTCACAGAATTCTATACTATCACCAGTTCTTTTCAACATATACCTAAAACCACTAGCACAACTTATCCAAACCTATGATATAAAAGCATCCATCTATGCAGATGATGTCCAGCTCGTACTATCAATGTACCTGGACCCATCAACAGCTATAAAAAAAAAAAAAAAAAGTTAAGTACATGTCTCACATCCATCCAAGAATGGACTAAAATCAACAAAATCTGAATCCAACCAAAACAGATATTCTATGAAAACAAAATATGCACAGGCAAATCTCTGATTTGCAAATCCCATTCAGATCCTGAGCTCCCATTTAACACACAGGTAAAACATTAACTATGCTCCCACAAATCCAGGTGATAATAAAGACATGCTTCTTCCAACTCCATAACTTCAATGGCAGGGGAGAAGTAAAACAACCAATAAGAGCTGAATAACATAGTCTGGGTAAACAAATAAGTATGGGTGTAGCTTGCTTATTGCGGCGGTTACTACCCCTAACTAATCAAGCTTGATATTTCACTTGGATGCAGCTCCATCACTGCTCTCTGCATTAATGGTGGGGGTGGAAGGGAAATAGAACCAAAGGTTACTAAGAGCCAAGAGAAACAGATAAGTATGAGAAAAAAAAGAAGTGTGAAGCTTGCTGGGCAGACTGGATGGGCCGATTGGTCTTCTTCTGCTGTCATTTCTATGTTATGAGGACTGCGCCCTCTCATTGAAAAGACAAACCTAATCACAAGTAGTAGTCCACGCAATGATAACCACACAGTTGGCTTACTGTAACACTCTGGGCAAAAGTCTTACAGGTAGGGCTCTCCACAAACTCCAGGTCTGGACTCATTTCAGAAAATAAAACCAATGATGGGACTTGTATTTAGTTTTTGTGCAAAACAATATACAAAAAGGGGGTAAAAATTCTACACCAAAAGTAGAATAAAGTATACCAATAGTAGATTCACTTTGATTTATGAACTTATGCAATCAAACAAAAGTTCAAAGCACCTTTAAAATTGTAAAAGAGGCAGCAAAGAGTAATGCATTAACTTCTTAGCTGTACGCCCTTGTTCATCATCCCCTGCCTGATGTAACTTTTTATACATGCATTTTTTTTAAGTAATTAATTTGAACACTAAAATAAAAAATGCATGTATAAAACGTTACATCAGGTAGGGGATGATGGTCAGGGCGTACAGCTAAGAAGGTAAAGCAATACTCTTTGCTGCCTCTTTTACCATTTTAAAGGTGCTTTGAACTTTTGTTTGATTGTATAAGTTTATAAAAATCAAAGTGAATCTACTGTTGGTATTTGGCTTATGTTACAGGGGGGGGGGGGGGAAGGGTCTTGAATAGGCCTTTGTTTCTCTTTAAAACTGGTGATCTTAAAGTATCCTACAACCGGGTAAATTTTCAGAACCAGGAGAAAATAAGGGGCTCTAGGACTGTTGATTGCTCTCCCTACTGCAAAAAAAAAAAAAAAAAATCAATCTATTTTGACCTCTATTTTGTATAGTTTCAGAAATTGTAAGGAATGCAAGGACACTTTGCTGACTTTGTAAAGCCATGAGATGGGGGTTAAAAGCGCGTGTCCAGGCTGTCTGAGACACAATGCCCACTTCTCCTCTGAATCGCAACAGTAAGATATCACAGTATAGGTTCTATTTGCTAAAACCTAGACGAAATGAGAATCTCAGGAATGGGTGATGATTTTCTTCTCCTGCAGTTTTCTGCTATGTATCCTCTTGAGGAAGAGCATTACTCAAAAACACTTCAGTTTCACTAGTGTTCACCACTTAGAAATTATAGGGAAATGGCATATGCCAACCATGAGAGCTGTAAAGTACTCAAAAGCCCCGGTGTGCTGAAAAAAAAAAGGTGTATAAATTGCCCAAGTGAGCAAATGATGACTAAGCTATTGTGGTTTGAAAATGTTATTGCAAACGAAATTCCTTTGGGTCCCAAACATTTCAGCACCAGAGGGTTTGAAAGGCACAGTATTTACGCTGAAGAACTGAAAACCGGGGTTTCTCTTGGACCAAGACAATGGCTTATTGGGGGCCTATCAGCTCTGCACAAAGGGCTCAGATTCATACTTCTCTGGCCAGCATACATCTCCCATATAGAGATCAGCGTAAGGAAAACCAGAATCAGCCAATTTTTATGGGGGGTTTTTTTGTTGTGGTAGAAGTCTTTCTTTTTATACAATAGATACTTGCCAACTGGAGCAGTATGGATCAGGACACAAGTATTTTAGTCAACTAGCAGTGTTACACTTACTAGCAGGCATTTTTTTTTAAGTTTTAAAATAAGTCAATGGTCTTTATTTATGCTTTTCCCTTTTTGCACCAATATAAGGCCTTGAACCCTGCATTCACAGAGTGTCAGGAGATGATCAGAAACTTGGTTCTTACAAAATCTTGGTGTAAAAACAGACTCCCTGAGGAGGAACAGACTTTCCTAATCTAAAACCCAATCTGAAGATTAATCTTGGTTCCCACTATTATTTCTTTAGACAGAATGAATTTTGCTTAATTTATTTTCTCTCTTTTTTTTTTTTTTGCAAAGATTCAGAACTTGAATTGGCAAAACCTGGCATGGGCCTTTTGGAAACAGGTAAATAATTTCCAGGGGGGGGGGTTGGTAATTTTAATGTTGTGAATCTCATCATCTGCTCATTTGAAGATAAATATCTTCACAATTTCCAGGTGCCCACATCAGTATTTAAAGGAAAACATGTTCTATTCAACATATTTGAGAGTTGTGAGTATGGTAACATATCAGAAATATCAGAGAGAGCAACCCAGAAGACAATTTAGATGGGAGCAACTACAATCGAGAATATTTTATAAGAAGAGTATGGGGGGCAAAAAAAACAAAAACAGAATTGTGGCATAGCAGATCTGATGAGGAATAGTGGTAGGAAACAGCCAAAGGAAAAAAATGAGAGAACAGAGAAGGCAAGTGACCAGTAAGATAATAATAGGCTGAGAACATTGACATTGACATCAAGTGGGGGTTAGCATAGCGAGCAGATGCCAATATGAGAACCAGAAGGAATGAGGTCCAGAATATGTCTGTCACATGAAATGGGAGACGGACAGACTTGATAGAGTAGAATCTAGAAGTGAAAAACAGAAAATGGATGATAAACTTAATGATAATACATAAACCATGTGAAAGATCTTAGAAAAATACAACTATAAGGGGAGAACAACTGAAAAAGAGACCTAAGCAGTCTTGAAAGCTTAAGTGCATCCTTCTTCATAGCCCCTCTTCTAGGTGTGACTATAAAGGCAGGGAGCACTGTAAATTGTAAATCCCCCGAATATATGGGCCTGTCCCTTTCTGAGCCCCTTTGTATGGAAAGTGATTGTGTTGCTTGCGCTTAATATTGACCCTTGAATATTGTTAAAATGTTTTTGGGTAAGATTATTGTAAAACCGTTGCGCTATTAATATTATTTATGTGTTTGATTATAATGATTCCTGTGGTGTTAAACCAGAGTAAATATGCCGGGCTTGCCCTTGCAGACCATCGGCAGGGTTGGAAGGCTGTAAGAACACTTAGATACCCAATGAGATATTTATACATAGATCATGGATCGATTAAAAAAAAATAAAAGGGAATCACTATTGGGAGGATTAAGATTCGGCAACATTAATGCCTGCTCTGTGAGAAAGAAAAAAAATGCATTATAGATGTGATTGTTAAGAACAAATTAGATATATTAATGATTACTCAATCTTGGCATTATCCTTGGGACCAAAAAACAAACCAGAAGGGCAATTGATACTATTGTGAGATGGGCTTTCACCTATCCTGTTGTTGCATTATCCTTGGGACACCATATTGTTAGATCATTTATGCCCTGAGAGTTTCTTAATAATGCAACAAGCTCATCCCAATAGAAGAGACGGTGGAATCTGGTTAATTTATGGGCAATCCATCAATATTACTAGAAGAGATATTCCTCCCAGTTCTACTATTGAAGTACTTGTGGTTTCAGTTTGGAACTGGACAGTATGAGTGTAACATTATCACTTCCTCGGTATGACATTGATAGTGTTAATCAGCTGACAGAACTTTTGGTAGACTTGCAGGTCAGGTTTCCCAAATTAAATATATATGGGAGATTTTAACATCCATGTTATTGATAAAAACTTAGCACAAGGAAAGGATTTTTTTTTAACGTGCTGTGAACTCTACAGTGTGAGCAACTGATAGATTGCTCTGTACATATAGGAGGCTACACACTGGATTTATTAATCTGCCCATGTGAATGGATAAATATGTCAGACCTTAAGATAATTAACGTCTTGTGGTCAGATCATCATTTGATAATTTGCACTTTGAAATGCATATACTGTGAGCAACAGACACTATGGCTCAAAAAATGGGTTCATGTAAGAGCTTTGCCTGAGGATTTCCAAACAGCTTGTCTGACATTCATTTATGGAAGACGAAGATAATAAATGGTTAATAAATGGAACTCAAATTTTTCTATGGTATATGACAGGGTGGCTCCAATAAAGGAAATAAAGATAAGAAAGTACAATAAAAGGACCCCATGGTTTACACAGGAATTAATACTTTTATGAAAGACATTAAGAAGAGCAGAAAAGAAATGAAGAAAAAGGTACTAATTTAAATAAGGAATATTATGTGGAGAAGCTGAGAGATTATAGAACCCAGCTGCCATATCGCAAAGAGGAGCTATCAAGCACATCAGCTTGAAACCTCTCTAAATCAACCATTTGAGCTGTTTCATACAGTAAAATCATTAAAAAAAAAAATACAGCCATGCAGTGAGAAATTGGCAGATTATTTTGAAGAACAAAAAGTACATCTAAAATGTCATCATTCTCTGACTTCAACAGCACCATTAGATAGTCCTAAAATTGATGAGATAGATCCTATATGGCAAGAATTTGACAAGTGTCTCTACTAGACAAATTTAGCAATTAAGAAATTACGTACTACCAATTCGACATTGGATCTATGCCCTTTTGTTTACTTAAGAGGCATGAAAGTTTACTTATATCTGATAATTAAAATGATGGTGAATACATTCTTATGAGAGGGAACAGTGCCTGATTGTTTAAAGCTAGCAACAGTGCGACCTGTCCAGAAGAATATTGTTTCACTTGATAACTTAAATAATTATTGTCCAGTGTTCAGCCTGCTTACTCTGGCTAAAATAATTTTAAAATGTGTATTAGTTCAGTTGGATGAATTCATAGAGGTGGAGGCAATCCTAGATGAAAACCAATACAGATTTAGAAAGGGAAAGAATAGCCTAGTGGTTAGAGCAGTGGGCTATGAACCAGGAGACCAGGGTTCGAGTCCTGCTGTCACTCCTTGTGACCTTGGGCAAGTCACTTTACCCTCCATTGCCTCAGGTACAAAACTTAGATTGTAAGCCCTCTGGGGACAGGGAAATACCTACAGTACCTGAATGTAAACCAATGTGATATCTCAGATCAAATGTCAGTATATAAAAATAATAAATAAATACGGAATTGTAGTTAATATCCTTATTAGATACTCTTTGTAGTCAGGTAGACATTTACTGTTTGGGATCTTGCTAGGTATTTGTGACCTAGGAGGGACTGGACTTTTGGTCCAGTTGGATTATGTCCACTGCTTTCGACCCAATCAATCATAAAATGTTACAGCGTATGCATCAGGTTGGATTGGGTAGGCAAGTGAGTCTTTTTAACCGGCAGAAAACTAGAGTTTCATTGGGTTCGGATTAATCAGCCTGGAAAGCTTTGTATTCAGGGGTACCACAGGGCTCTGCCCTATCCTCGGTGCTATTTAATATCTTTTTGGCCTCGATAGGACCATTCTTCAAGAAAATGGAAATACTGTATTTCATCTATGTTGATGACATACAGTTTTATATCCCAAATGAGATCAGTGGTTCCACTTGCCTTCCAATGCTGTATAACTGTTTGGAAAAAAATTAAGAACTGGCTAGGATCCCATGGTCTGACTCTCAGTGTTGCTAAGACTAATGTTCTTTGGCTTTGTAAAAGAGTTGTACCAATTGATGATGGGATTGACTTACCTGTTCAATCAGAAGCTAAAAAATTTAGGATTATTATTGGACTCTGGGCTTACTTTACAGGCCCATATCAGAATGGTGGCCAAGGAGCATTTTTTAAAATGAAACTAGTGAAATTACTGAAAGCACTATTTTCCCTGCAACTGTTTCTTACAGTTGTTTAGACACTAGTTATAGGACAACTCGATTATTGTAACAGCATTTGGGGTGATTTACCAGATAAATTCCTTCAGGCACTTCAGCTCATGCAGTACGCAGCCGCTAGACTTATTGGTAGTAAGGGATACTGAGATCACATAACCCCATTTTTGAAGGAATTGCACTGATTCCCAATAAGGAGTCGTTCACATTTTAAACTGTTGGTTCTCATACATAAATAACTGTATTCAGTGAACCCTTGTTTGGTGAATAATACATTTCACAGGTATGAACCTGGTCATGTACTACGATCTGAGGGAGCAGGACAATTGAAAATCCTATTGAGTCAGGAGTACAGATCAGATTTTATACTGAAGAGATCAGCAACATATGCAGCTCCAATACTTTGGAATTCTTTTCCTAAAGTATTGAGATTGGAGAAAGATCTAAAAAAATTTAGAAAAGGTTTAAAGACCTTCCTTTTCCAAAAGGCATATGCTTGGGTCAGAGGCACTGTTTTTAGTGTGTGTATTATTGTTCAGATGTTATTGTATGAAGTGTATGATTATTATTTTTTTTATTATTATTTTCAACAGTAATTACAAGAATCCTCTTGTACAGTAATATGGATAATATCATGTAACAGATATCTTCAAATCAGATATCTTCATTCAAGGAAAAGAAAAGCAAACATGAGTTCTCCAAAATTAAGGAAACAGGGGAGAGACAAGTGTAATCATGCAGTATATCATAGGAAAAGTATTAAAAAAAAAAAAAAAAAAAAAGAAGAAGATATATCCCGTGAATACCCCAAGACATTGAGTCTAGCACCTACTCCATAAAAATGGGATCTCTTCAGGAATGTGCATCCAGAAATGCTCATAACTGTATAGGTTTAAGGAAAACATACTTCGCATTGTAATAATATATTAAACATTTACATGGATATCTCAACATAAATTTAGCTCCACATGTTAAAGCTTCTGCTCTCATTTCTAGAAACCTTTCCTCCTTAACTGGGTGTCCCTTGCTAGGTCAGGGTAAATCTACATTTTTTGGGCCATAAAAAAATGCAGAATGTTTTCGCAAGAAAAATCTTAATACAGAATTTTTTTCAGAAATAAAGGTAAATGACACCAATAATGTAACTCGATCTGTTACCATAGTATCTAAAGACATCTCTAAAATATCAGACAGAGTCACAGGTTGCTCAGATAATTGTTAATCAGATGAAGAATCTTGATTTTGTTGGTCTTTATGCAAATAATAAATTTTTGAAATTACAGGTATATTATCAGATGGAAAACCCAAAATCTTAATTAAGATTTGAATAAACTATAGGAGGTATTAATTTAACACTTGGGAAATTAAGTAAACAAAGATTTAAACTTTTCAAAACATTTTCAGTGTTCTCAAACTTCTTTGTATTGATTCTGACTTTACTAAGTCATGCTGAAGATTCCCCACAGTTGTTAACAAGTATATTTGTTCTATCTTCTTATCCAAAGAATTAAGTCTCATCCATAGTTGGAATGCGTTGTTTAATATCCAGCGTAATATTTGTTAATGTCGAAATAGCTGACTCTAAAGAAACCAAGGCAGTCCATAAAGAATCCATGGTTATCACCGAAGGTTTAATCAAGGGTTTATTAAAAACAGAGCATACCTTCGGGGCGCCTTCTCCTGATCCCATATGGGTTAAAACGCCTTCTCCAGTTCCAGCAGGGGCCAGTAAACCAGTTAATCCTAAGGCCCGGGCAGGGCTCTCAGGTATCATAGCTGACAGGGGAAGAGCTACCAGGAAGAGCTACCAGGGGAAGAGCCTGAACTGATGGGCCCCCATCAGTTCAGGCTCTTCCCCTGGTATCACAACCCTCTGGTTGGGCTTGCCGAATTGAATCATCGATCCATCCAACAGAATGTTAAATGGTGGTGAAGGCGTTGTAGGTGCACCTTGGCTCAACGATATTCCTTCAGCCAGCAACTCTGAGGTCCACTGTACCTCAGCTGTTGCAGTGGCTGCTCGTTCCAATGGCGTTGTTGGTGGGTCCGCGAAGAAATTGTCAATCCGGGGCTGATGGTCTTCCGATAAGGGAGAAGAGACTAGGTTCTCCCTAATCTTAGCCTTCCTTTTTGTGTGAGGCATTATTTCAGGCAATATAAGGCAAGGAAATAAAGAATCGTGAGAGAGAGCTCTTCAGCGTGTTCCATGGGTGGCGGCCATCTTGTCTCTCTCCTCGAAATGTATGATTTTAAATGTTTTATGTCTTTTAATGTTTTATCCATACCAAACTATTTAAGGAGCTAGCAGGCTACAAGACTTTTAAATAAATAAGTAAATATGGTTCTATCTGTCAGGCCTTCTTCTCTTCCTAGATACTATAAGGAGATGTTCTTCATAGAATAGTGTGTACTTTATTATTCAGAACTTATCAGTTAGCTAATATGATAATGAGTAGAGATTGCAAAAGCACAACAAGAGGGAAAGAAAAGGCTGAAAACTTTTATATGTTAGACATTATAGGAGATAAATCACAGATTTTCATATCTGCTCATTATTCTAAGTTACCTTACATGGTTACAAGTTAGCATGTTAGTTACATCCTTATCCAGTTGATCAGATATTCATTGGAAACTGGTATAATCATCTCAGAACTACCTAGTCTCGGTGCCATCCAGCAGATGTAAACTCAGAGAAACTCCAATATATTTTCTAACCTTTCGTCTACATCCAGTGATAACTTAAAACAAAGATAATTTGTTAATTGCTACTTCTGCATGGTTGGGCCTCTGTTCCCAGTTTCATTATGCATCTGGGGCATATACCCTCTTCTCTGCTCATTCCTAGCTCAAACAGAGGATAATTTTCAAACAGTTACATGGTGGTTACATACATATATGCGTGTAAGCAGCATATACACGTGAATGCACTATTTTGGAAACTATAAGCATGCGGGTACATGTTCAGGCAAAAAAAGCAGCAGTTTACAGGCATTCTAGGGTAGGGTACAGAAATATGTATGCAAGTTGCTATTTTGTAAGTGATATACACACACACATTAACAAACGTGTCCATGCACCTTTCCACTACTAAGTAAGTCATGAAGTGAAAATGCACTTGTCTTTTGTCTACGGTTTTTGGCTGCAAAATTTGAGTTAAATGGTTTGGGGTGAGGAATTTGAGCTTACACTCACAGAAAGACACTGTGGCGTGGGCCTTGGAGATCGATTCTCTACCATCTTTCGCAGAATTCATGCCAAGATTTTAGTGCGTCTGTAAAAAAAAAAAAAAAAAGAAACCCAATTGCCTTGGACATTACTGGGCCCAAGAAATCAGTTCTTTGTTACTGTGGAAATATGGGTAGATCTCTGGCTATTTCCTAAGACTGAAGTACCCTTTTGATCAATGCAGTGATTTTAAGGCCCTTGATTTTTCAGAAAGTCGGCATATGGCTGCAAAAGCTCTGCAAGGCCTGGACAGCTGTCAATCACAGCTGGAATATTCTCAAACCTTCTAGAGCAGTGGTTCTCAACCTAGACCTCAGGAGTGAAATGGCTTGACTGGTTTTCAGGTTACCCACAATGTACTACGCATGAGCCCATTCAGCCACCAGCCCATACTTTCTCATCTCTGAGGCTGCCCTGGTCAAGAATGGAAGCACTGCAAGGCAAGTGTGTGCCAAATTAATGCACAAACACATAGCCTGCTCAGGGCTATGCAATGGTGAGGTAAAGGAGGGAGCTACCAGTCCAACGTCACCCCCCAGACACAGATATTGACAGAGGCTAAACACCACATGTCACTTACTAGGTGTAATAGCCTCAGGGGCGGGGGGGGAGGCAGTTAGGTGTACATTGCAGGCAGATATCAGCTCCTCCCAAAATGTGAGACTGCATATCAGCAGTCTGACGTGGGCAATTGCCTCACCCCACAACTTACTCTTATGCTTAGATTTATAATTGCTTTACAACCTAAAATATTTTTTAAAAAACCCATTGCTGTAATATTGTTTTTGATACAAATATATCAAGCAGAATAAAAAGGAATGGATATTTTAATCAATCAAGTAATCCAATTAAGTGACCCTTTGTTGCTTAAAAATTCAGTTATTTTTCCATTGATCTTTTCAGCAGGAACCTCAAAGGAAGAAATGAACCCAAGATCGACAGAGCCTGTGTCCCAAGGAAACCAGAGTATGTAAATCAATCATTGGCAGCTCAGTTTCTTAATGCCATGCATTTCATGCTAATCACCCTCATTTGTGGCTATAGTATGAATACTGTTGTCCTTAAAAATGTAGTCAGTTTACTAATTGTTGAAAATAGGACCACAAACACAAAAATAACTTCTAGAATTAATGATGCGTTTGTTGCTGGTTTGGAACTTCATTTTAAAGACTTAATTCATCATTATGTTTGATGTTAGAAAATCGTATCACTACAGAAAGAAGTACAATGGCCTGTGTTCATGGGACAGCAAAGAATTGGTAGTGGTCAACAATTACAAGGAACAGCTGAGATATACTGGACAATTACTGCCTTGTATCTTTTTATCAATCTCTCTTATGCCAAATGACAGCAAGATCTTATCCGGTTAAGTTACAGGAAGGCATCAAAGAGAAGGTAACCGCTCTACAAAGAACAATAATCCTCAGACATTTTGTGGAAAGGGTCAAACCCCAAAAAGCTTTGTTTTTTTATTTTATAGTAACATAGTTGATGGCAGATAAACATAAATTCCTGTACTTAAACCAACACCAGCTCTCCAATATGTCTTTTTCCCAAACTCTCAACCCTATTTCTACCAGTGCCCTCTATATCTATCCCTTACATTGCTGGCCTATACCACCTCCACTGAGTGCGCCATACTAAATCCAGCCCCCAGGCCCCCTCCCACATCTTACTACCAAGCTTTGAAATAACCCAAATAATTAATACAACTAGTGGGCCTATTATTTGAACAGCTGGCCATCCTGTGCTCATTGATGTTAGGGTTGTATCCATTGTCACTCCATGTAGGTTACCCCAAACTTCTTGGAAGCCTGATACAGCCATACTGCTACTCTCTGTTCATTGGCTTGTACTCTTACATGAAGTTCCAAGCCCCTTCCCTCAATTTTCTTCTTATCCTCCCTCCCACCACCTGACCTTACTTCTATGCTCTGGATCTAAATCCTGTCATGGTTTTATTATTACAATCTCTGTTTGTAGGTGATTACAGGCATCTACCACCCTCGCTGCACAGAAGTATCTCATATTTCCTCTGAACCTCTCTCTCCCTGCAACTTTATATCATGAACCATTTGTCCTGGTACACTTCAACTTCCTGTATATTATGGAAGCCTGTCAAACATTGTAATGTTTCTATCAAATCCCCTCTTTCCTTTCTTACCTTCAGCAAGTACATTTTGAATGCTGTAATCATCTCCTTGTATGGCAGGCCTCACATTAGTTAGTGGTCCTCCTCCTCTGAATCTCTTCCAACCTCTCAATGTCCTTATTTTATTTATTTAAAAATGCTTATATTCCGCAGCCTCCATAAATCAGTTCAGCGTGGATTACAATAAAACAATCAAATATCAATACAACATTAAATACAATAATTAAAAACAAACTCATACATATATTGACTGTTTTAAAATACTTCTAGAATAAGTCATGCTCCTTCATCCCAAAGCTTCCTCAAAGAGCAGTGTCTAATTCCTTTCTAAACAATTTAAAATCATGCTGCTGTCTAAGCTTAGCTGGCAGTTTGTTCCACTCATTTGAAGCTATTGAGGAGAAAACCCGCCCTCTTGTCTGAGCTCTTTTACATTTTTTAACAGCAGGAATAGCTAATAATTGGGCACACTCAGATCACGAGCTCTGATCTCCAAAACTGACTATAGTACTTGAGGAGGGTTCTCACTAATCATCCATACAAAGGCAAAATTACCTCCTGCTGAGACCACCTCTGCTTTTTCAAGCATGGGTTTTCTCTGTTTTATTTTTGAGAGCGCTGAGCTGGGCCCAGGGATTTCCTCTAATTCCTTCAGTCTTCCAGATTCATTGGCACTGGCATCTATTGGGGAAAAGGCATCATGAGCATTTAGTCACAGTTATTGTAGCCCAGTCAATGGAACAGTGGATGCAGCTGGAGGAACCTGATGAGTATTCGCTAACTCAGGCCAGAAGCTGTCACTGTGGCCTGATGCTGAGACTTCCTCTCTTGCCTTTGCAGCATTCCCCAGCCACAATAGCCTTGAGGAGAAGAAATGGGCACAATGCTACCACTTATCAGGCTAACCCATGCTTATTTTTGTGCATCCTGTGGGTGGCTGTCCCCACTATCTATAAAAGTCAGTATGTTAAATTCAAGGTTTGGTTAATAAGTAACTCCTAGCTAATATTCTTGACTCTGCATTGCTCCTCGTGAGATTCAGCAAGGGTCTTTGTGATAATTAACATCCTAGGAATAAGAAAATTATGTTTTATGTATATATAGCTAGATATGTAGATTGATAAATAGCTTTAACTCTTGCTCCCTGTGTAACATTAAGCACATCATTTTGTACTGCTCATTATACCCACTAAGACAGCACTAGAGCATCTCCAATGGCATCACTTTAGTCTTACAAATACGTTTTTGGGTTTTCTTGGGCCCAGAAATTTCCTCTTGCTCCTTTGGCTATCAACTTAATCAGAACCAGCCTTGGTTGGGCTATGGTGCCATGAGTATGCATTCACAACAAACCAGGGATTATACCCCAATTTTATATTGCCTTCCAGCTTATTTCAGTCATACAGTGACAGTCCTCAGTCAGGTGCCAGAGTGCCTTCCAGAACTCTGCAATTATAGGCCCTAAATCCAGCTGCCAAGTGTCACCATTACGCTTTCTCCTTCTCCCGCAAACCTCAGAGTATTTTCATCATTTGCTCTCTTTCCCTCTTGGACCTTTACTCCACTAATGTGCTCCTCATATTGCAATGAGAAAAGGGACTAGGCTTTTGCTCATAGGCCCGAACCCCTGCATGGAAGCCCAGAGGGGGCAGGGCCTGTGAGCACAGGCTTAGCACCTGCACCTCACTGCAATTTGAGGATCATGTAGAGCTGCAACTGGCTCCATACTCGCCTGACAAGGTTGATTCAGCTCTAGGTTTACACTAATCATGCACGGTCTTGTAGCTCCGATTTCTCTATTGCATTCCCTAAGAAAACTAAGACTACAAGTCCCTGCATGCAATAGGGTAAAATCAGGACTGGATCAACCCTGCTAGGTGAATCTGAAGCCAGCTGGCAACCCTTAGGATCACGTTGCTGGAGTGGAGGTCTGGAGGGGGTGCAGGGGGAAAAGGGGTTGTGTGTTTGAAGGTGACACTGAAGTTCTTGGGTAGGATTGGCAGTCTGTAGGCAAATGGAATATGCCACCCAGGCCTGCCGACCCAAACTGGGAACTGAACCCAGATCCTTCAATAGGGCAGTATATGGGGAATAAAAATTGACTGAAAAGAAAGAAAATGCAAAAACTTGAGGTTGTTTAATTTTGTCTCCAATTTATATTTTAGGAAGCTGAAGAATGGTCTTCCTATTGTAATGTAGGGGTTAGAGTACATACCTAAAAATTGGAAACCCTCTATCCAAATTGCTTTGTTTTGTACATACCAAGACAGTAATGAACTTCGCTGGGTAGGGTGACCCTAATCTTGCTCCAATATATGAAAAAGTGCTCCTTGCCAAATTTCAGCTCAATTGAACTATTTAAAGGTGACCTCCAAAGGCCTTAAAGTTTCAAATTTCACCAAAAATTAGTATTTCTTATTTAAAAGTTTTTCATTTTCAAACGTTGTTTGGGAAAATAATAGTCAGTTTAAATTGATCTTGGAATAAATATATTTTAAAAAGGCATAAATAGCCTTTCAATCATATTCAATCATATTCTATACTTCTTTCGAAAAAAAGTATGATAAAGAAGATAAAAACAGTTTAATATAAAAAATATTGATTTTGTTAAAGTCTGAACCTTCAGGGCCTTTGGGGACCAATTTAATATTATCTGATTGAGCTGAAATTTTACAGAGAGTACTTTTACACCGATTGGAACAATTTGGGGGATTGGGAGATGAAAAATATTTCAGTTCACAAAATCATATACAACTACGGGCCACCTTGCTGGGTATGGAAGGTACGGTCTCGGTCACTCTAAATTCCGGAGCTTGTAAGGTGTGATATACGCAGACAGCATATTGAGGCCCACCTGAACCTTCTCTCTGATTAGGCAGGAGATGCTTTAGACAATTGTGTATCCTTAGACAATATCTGTATCTTTCTGACATTTCTTGGTACTTGATGATCTTCTATCTGCCCATATGAGGAACAGAATAGTCACTTGGTACCAGGGTTGGTGCAAGACTATTTGGTGCCCTATAGTTATGCACCCTCTTCCCTCCAGCTCCAGCATAGTGCTCCCTCCTCCCAGTGGCTCCAGCACAGAACTCCCTTCTTTGGTGATATTGGCTCTGGCACAACACCCCTTTGGACCTCATGCTGGTATAGGATTTTTCCAGCCTCCCCCCAAATTTTGGCACTCCGTCTTGCCATATAAATTAAGTTGCATGGTACTGTTAAGGTGAAAGGCTATAGAATAATAAATCTAGCAATTGTTTTGCTTGAACTTCCTCTAGTTTAATTTCTTGGGAAACAAAGAGAACAGCAAAGTTCCGTCCTTGTTTTTCTAGGCTGGGATTTTATGCTGTTATTAAAATGGTAGGTGGTAAATAGAAGGGATAAAAGTAAGAGAGCATAAGCCTAACTTTATGCAAAATTGTTATTTTCATCCCGTAGACTGTAAGGTGGACTTGGCCTTCTTGATCGATGGAAGCTGGAGCATTGGGAAACGCCGTTTTCGAATCCAGAAACATTTCCTGCGTGAAGTGGCCCAGGCTCTAGATATTGGTCCAGTTGGTCCCTTAATGGGTGTCATTCAGTATGGGTAGGAGTACTATATATTTCAAAATTATATGCTTCCTTGCTCTACCTATCATGATTGCATGGCATGAGTGTGTCATCAAAACTTTTTTTTTTACCTTTTTTGGCCCAGCATGTCCCTCCATTACTCTTCCAACTCATGAACCTTCATTCACGACTCCCTGGGAGGGGGTAGGGTTCCCCTGTTTTTTTGGCCCAGAAAGATTCCTCCTGCTCCTTTGAGCTTCCAACTCAGTCAGAACTGGGGATATATTACACTTATACAGATATATTATACACATACAGATATATTGGAGTCAGGCCTGTCTATGCTGAGGAGTGAATTTTCAAAGGAGATCCATGTATGCGCATATCTGCTATTTTAGAAATGTTGAAGGTAATGCATGTTCAGTTTCACATGTACATTTTACTGGGGAGAAAAAGTGGTGGTCTGGGGCATTCCAGGACAGGGTTCTGAAGCACATGCAGTAGTTGCTGTTTTGTAAACAAAACAGGGTAGATTTTAAGAGCCGTGCACACATGGATGCGCCGATTTTATAACATGCACGTCACTGCGCATGTCATAAAATATGATGGTGACGCCGCACACGCGCTCAAGAGGGGGATTTTAAAAAAAAGGGGGATTTTTAAAAAGACATGATCCGGCCATTCCCAGTCTGCTCCAATTAAGGAGCAGGCTGGGAGGGAACTTCCCTATCCCCCTTCCTTCTCTCTGCGTCCCTTTTCCCCTCTCCTCCCCGACCACTAAAACCCCATTTCCTACCTTTTTTTGGGGGGAGGGGGGACTCACTTCATCTCAATAGATGAAGTAAATTCCGCGCGCCAGCCAGCTGCCGGCACGCGCTTTCCCAGGACACTACCCAGTTGGCTCCCGCCCAGAACCCCTCCCAGCCCACCCCTTTCACAAAGGCCGGCACTTTGCGCATGGCTGGATGGCTGGGCCGTTGCGAAAATGCGCTTGACGCACGCAGGGCCAGGCGCGTTTCCCCTGGTTTTTGCGCACGCAGGGCTTTTAAAATTTGGGCTTATAATCGTATACATTACCAAACTTAATTGACTCATGCAAGTGAAATCAGACTTGTCTGTTATCTGCAATCTTTGGGTGGGAGGTCTGGGTGAACTGGAGAAGGACTGGGTGAAATGACAAGATATCGGTGAACTGGCAATTCCAAGTATGTGCACAAGTATTTTCAAAACAGCATACATGCATACTTTAGAAAAAACCTGCCTCCACATTTAATTCTTGATGTTTATTCATGAAATGTCACGATTATTTCACACGTAAGGTACACACATGTATGTTTAGAAAATGGGTAGAGAAAGCATGTGGTTTCTTGCACTGGAAACACACATTTGTCCTTTCAGATAAGAAATACGGTATTTAATTATCTCGCAGTTCCTGATGCACAATTTAAGATAAATACTAGAATTAATCTCCACGCATTCACTTATACACACAAAAGGAGTACCGCAGATAGATTTGAAAGTTAGGCTCCCTGTGGGGAGTATGACTGAAAGCTAAGATTCCGAAGTTTTAGAAAAAGAATGCAAAGGGCTTGACTGATCATGGGTTGCCATCTGACTTGACCACAACTAGAACTGAGTGAGCCTGTTAAAGCTGATCCTAGGAGAGGTGGCAACATTGCCTGTTGACATGCCAACATTCAAGCCCAGCTCCCACTGAAGCAGTGAGACTCAGCAGGTAGAGGTACATATTAGCAGGATGCTACAGAGCCAGAAAAAAATCCTCAAAAGATGGACACTTTTTTTTTTCTTTTGGGGATGTATAGTGTACTATGTATTGGAGCAGAGCATTTCAATGTATCTGTCTTTTGAGTCAGTGAAGTTGAAATGACTCTTTAGATTCTTGAAAAATAAAGTCCATTTGTACTTAAATGAAAGAACTATTGAAATGTTCCTCCTGTGACCTGATAACTATTTCAATTTAAAAAAAAAAAAAACTTGATCTCTACAAATAGCAATAGTCCAAAATATAGATATCTAGATTTTACTACAGCTTAGCTAATAAAGTCCAGAGATTTATTTTATTTAAAATTTCTTATAAACTGCTTCCCTGACCCAAAAGGGGTGCCCGAAGTGGTGTACAAACATTATGCACAGTAAACATATAAAACAATCAGTATATCAAAGTAAAACCATAACAAACAAAACAACTGCAATATGCTCTACAAGGAATAAAATTAACCCCTGCATTCATGTTCTTTATCTCCTAAAACCACTACCTACAAAATAGGCCCATGAATCCAAGTGCAAGGGCACACCAGTATCTTTAATTTTCTCTTAAAATATCATAGAAAGAAATCTAACTGGAGCTATCTTGGAGGAACAATCAAGTCTACCTTTTTTTGAAAGGAACAATAATGGTAGCAAGTTCTACAGAGTTGAAACAATAAGTGAAAAAGCTCTAGCTCATAATCGAATTGTCCCTTTTCTCTAAAAGATGGGATAACCAACACCGCTTGATTTCAACTGATTTCCTAGGATATAATGGTCTAATTTATTTCTCAAATATTGAGGTCCAGACACCACAAGGCACAAAGTCAAGACAAAAATCTTAAAGTGTAGACATACCGTGATTGGCATAAGAACATAAGAACATGCCATACTGGGTCAGATCAAGGGTCCATCAAGCCCAGCATCCTGTTTTCAACAGTGGCCAATGCAGGCCATAAGAACCTGGCAAGTACCCAAAAACTAAGTCTATTTCATGTTATCATTGCTAGTAATAGCAGTGGCTATTTTCAAGTCAACTTAATTAATAGCAGCTAATACAAAAAGCATATAATAGGTGAAATGGGAGTTCTATGTGCACAACCCAGGGGCGTTGCTAGGTCCTTCAAAGATCTGAGGCACGGGCCCATAGGTCCTTTCCTTCTCCCTCCCCTCAGGGTTGCCAGCCTTTCCAGACCAGGACTGGACACTTGAGGTCTGGAGAGAGGTGAGAAACATCTGACCCTCCCCTCATTTGCATAAATATTCCACCACTGCCCCTGAACCTGCCTTCTCTCTCATCCCTCTGTTCCTTCTATTCTAGCATCCCCAGGACAATGGCAATGGACAATCTAACAATGGATCAAGAGAGCCGTCAATGATGAGTGATGCACTCATGAATCTATTTGAAACACCACAAAAATGACAAAGCATAACCTGAATAGATGCATGCATTCCATTAATTGGGCATACACTTGTATTATTGGGGCACTGCTCTTTTTTCCAAATGTTATGAAATTATTATTAATGTATCAATCATCCTTAACTTTCACTGATCTCTTCTTAAGGTGCACTCACAGCTGACTAAGCGACCTAGAAACAGCACAGCACACAGTCATTTATATCCAAATTTTGGGTTACAGTATTGTAGATATTTAAAAATTGTGGTCTTTAATTTGATGCTGAAAACAAAATGACAATGAATCCTCTGGAAAAAAAAAAGTGAATTACAATTACAATTTAGTAATTCGCCAATACCAAAACAGCACTAACTGCCAGCACTAGTATCAACCCTGCTTATGAGAAGGCAACACTGCAAATATTACAATAGGCCCTTAAACACTAGTACATCTCCTATTAGGAAAAAAAAAAGAACAAGCCAAGCTGCTATAGATTCCTACACAGAAACTACATACTAGCCCAGTGATTCTCAACCAAGTCCTTGGGATACACCTTGCCAATCAGGTTTTCCGTATATCCACAATGAATATGCATGAGATAGTTTCCCATACAAAGGAGACAATGCATAGAAATCACTCATATGCATATTTATTGTGAATATCCTGAAAATCTAAATAACTCGATGTTTCCCCAAGGACCAAGTTGAGAACCTGTGCACTAGCAGATTACCTCGTCTTGATCCCACATGCAGAATACAGACAAACCCTCACCAAACACAGACTAAAGAGACCATAAAATATAAACAGAAACATGCAAACAACTTGAAACCATAACAAGCCAGACTTTGTATGCAGTGCAACAATGGAAAAACAGAAACATTCCACATAAAACAATAAAATCAAGAAATATAAATCATAATAGTAAAAATATACTCATAGAAAGAATTTTTCTAAATAGCTGATGAAAAGAATATCCAATAATTAAAAACTCATAAAATTATTTTAAAATGTCCCAAACACTAATAAAATATTTCAAAACAGCAGATACAATACCCAATAATGAAAACTAGGGTAAAAAGAAATCCCCCATTCTCCACACCTGGAAATTTCATTTATTTCGCGTCACCTTTTATGGTGTAGTTATTTGGCACGATGCCGGCAGTGATCGCACCGCGGAGGTGTGATCGCTACCGGCTAGCGCAGGACCACCCCCACCCCCCGTTCGCCCCCCCCCCCCCCATTACCGCCGAATTCACTATGCCTTGCAGCATTAGTAAATCCAGCCCTAAGTTTCCAAAAGGTGGCCCGATTTACTTGAGAACTGTGTTTAAAAAAAAAAAAATCAGAATCAAAAGGAACTCCTGGATCCTTCACCCAGGCAGCCAGCTTCATAAGCTCTAACCCAGGAGTGAGCAAGTGGGAGGGGAGGGGGGGGGGGGGGAAGAAAAAAAAATGGCTCTGCAGTCACGCTTCGGTGTCAGGGAAGCACTGATAAGCTCGGGAGGGAGGGAGCTGATAGGACGTATTGAGGTCATCGTAATCATGCCAAAGCTTTAGCCATGTGTCAGTGGACCAGGAAAAGGAGCTTCTTCTGCTGTCCCCATGTGCAACAGAACTGCACATGGGGACAGCCCCTGTGATGTTCCACAATCCAGGAGTACCTGCCATGTCAGGCCTCAGCCCGGGAGGAGTTCCTGCTGCTGCTGCCGGGTGGCTACCTAGGGGGAGAAATCACAGGCCTTGTCCGCCGGGGGAGGGGGGAAGAAGTGGTGAGGTGGGGAGGTGGGGAGGGGAATGGACAAAGGAGCCAAAGAGAATGAGGAAATGGAGGGGGGAGAAGGGAGAATAAAGGTAAAAAAGTGTTTAAGCAAATCAAAATATGAGATGATAGAGTAGCAAACTAGGAAAAATACAAAAACAGAGAAAAATAGGAAAAAATTAGCCTAAATTGTAAAAAGGAAAAAAAAAAAGTTGGGCAGCACACCCAGACAGAGCTTGTCTGTCTGGGTGTGCTGTATCTATGCCTCTCTCTCTCTCTCTCTCTCTCTCTCTGTGTCTGTCCATGTGTCTGTCTTCTGTCTGGGGATGGTATGTCCATCTGTGTTTTTCTGTCTAGATGTGGCATGCTCATGTCTGTGTGTCTGTCTGGGGGTGGTATATCTGTCTCTGGGTCTGGGGTATCTTTGTATCACTATGTCTGGGTAAACTATGTGTGTGGTATCTGTCTGGCTATGTTTCGCTGTCTAGGTAAGAGGTATCTGTTGTCTCTCTGTGCACATACTCCTTTCACTAGCTTGAACAGAAACAAAATGGGGTGTTTGAGACACTGCTTGGCAGTGTGGCTGCCTGGTGAATAACCTTCACATATGAGGTGTGTGTATACACACACACATATATATATATAATCTTGGGGGTCCTAACCAATTACATGAATGGAAGGGGGCCAATGGCTCAAAGTTTGCTCACCCTTGATCTAACCCCCACATTTAATAGCCACATGGGCTAAATCTGGTATGGGATCCCCAACTCTCAGCATCTCAATCCTTTTAGTGTTTCAAACCAAATTATTCCTTAAAAATTCATTTGAGATTTCTACAAGATTTATATTCAGATTAGAAGTAGATCTAGGCCTGTCCTCAATCAGCAGAATAATTTGAATGTTATCTGCGTAAAGGGACCAAACAAAGACGTTTCTCCAATGGTTGTAAAAAGATATTAAACAGGAGCAAGCAAGGAGAGTGGGGAACCCTGACGGGTGCCACAGCTCAACTCTACTGGGGCTGAGAGGTCACCCTGCACAGACATCCCAGCTCTTCTCTCACCTAAAAATGAAAACATGCATTATAGTAAACCATTGCATAGACCCAAACTTTTACATCTGCCAGGAGAATCAGCTGCTCTACCAACACAAAAGCGTGAGAAAGATCCAACAAAGTTTAACAAAACTTGATGGCCCTTTCAACCCACCAACACATATCCATGAGTAACATGGGGGCAACTAGCATAAAGTTGCCCTACTGGAGACAGCACTTTTGGGGGTAATTTTCAAAGGGACTTCTTTGCGTAAAACACAGTGTTTTACGCAGAGAAGGGGCCGTTTACAAAGTTGCCTGCCCAATACATGTGTAAACTTACGTGCATGTGTCCTGTTGGCATGTAAGTTCACCCAGACTGATCGGAGGCACTCCTGGAAGCAGAGCTCAAGAAGGGTTTGTAAAATTCGAGATGCGTGTAGATTTTCAGGAAAATTTGGTGTTCCCTGAATATCGGGTATAACTTGTGCAGAGTAGGGTTTGGTGGGATCATTTTCAAAAGATGACTCATGCATGTGAGTCCACTTTGAAAATTTGTGTAAATATGCATGTACTTGCGGCATGAGCTTCCCGAGATGTTTGAAAATTACCCTCCCTGTAACGTGAAATTTAACTAGTTACAATTTGCACCTATCCATTTCTTGCTCAAATATACTAGAGATGATCCTTCAACAGAATTCAGCCTTAAGACATATTCAAACTCCAGAGATGTGAGAGCTGCTACAGAAAAAATTCAGCAGAAAGGTGGATTTTCCAATGTTGGTAAGTAGATTGGGAACAGGCTGATCAGTTCCTTCCCGTTGGCTAAATTTTTGTATTGCTCCCATTTTCCCTCCACTGTAGTACATCCGTTATTTTTATTAGTGAAGATAAATACCTGAGGATTCGCATAGCTTCAGGGCATCCCAAGGTAAAGCCAAAGACATGAGGGGGGCAATTATCAGCGCTGTTTACACAAATAAAGCAGCATGGAAGGCTCTATAAAAAATTGCCAGCTCTCCATGCAGGTAAAATTACACATGGAGTGTTTGGAGGCATTCCCGCAGTGCGGGCTTTGGTCAGGGTATGACAATGCCATGCATAATTGTGCATTTTCAAAACTACACACATTGTTATGCCCGCAGAAAAAGTAGGCACACATCTCTGTGGCTACTTTTTCCAGTGGCAATGATGAAAGCAAAACCGCGCATGTAGTATTGCTTTGATTATTGGTGCATATTCCATGGGCAGCAAAGTATCTACGGAGTTTATATCAATGAAGGCAGATTGATTGTTGTTTCCATAGAGTCACTCCACAACAAAAAACTATTGCCGTTATGAACAAAAGTTTGATAAATTTTTTTTTATAGTTCCATTTATAAGATATTTAGTCTTGCCAGTAGTGAAATATTCATGATATATAGCCGTATAATAAACAATAGTTTATAAGAATTTTGAACGGCAGCTTAAGAAATAAAATGAATGCCATATTTAATTATTATGAACCATCAGTTACAAGGAAACCAAACTGATGGCAATCTGCGACCTCCCATGGGTTATCAGATCATCATATAGTCGGATTCATTGACTTTAGGAGTAGCAGAGGAGCTGCCACATCATTCTATGAAAAATTTGTAGGAGGACTACAGGCTGTTGATTTTAAAGGGAGGGTTTTTTTTTAAAAAGCTAATTTATTTCAGAACAAAATATAAAGATAGTGAAAGAGATGGAGAGCACAGTAAAGGACAAAGAAGCATTGACTTCTTTATATAAGAGGGTGGATATGAAAAAAAACAGATGGAAGGGGGGAGGAAGAGTATTTGTTTTAGTGGATCATGAAAATACTAACATGTAATGTTATTTATATTCTTTCTGGAGTTTGTTTTGTTCAGTTTAGAAGTGTTATCTTTGTGGATTTTATGTAAATAGTCCTCAATGAACAGCATCACTTATTCACTCAATTTTGGTCAAATTAGAGCAAGGCATGCATGATCTTATGTACATATGTCTAAGCAATCCCAACCCATTTACTACAAGGATCCGTGATCCTTCAGCGCTGTACCATTTTTACTTATGGTTAATCACCGCTAATGTACACTGCTCATCGTTTCCACTTCCTATTGGCAATTAATAAAGGGTAATACTACCGGTAATGCCTTACACTGCAGATCGAGAGTTCTATATTGTGGCAGAGATTGTCCAGGGTTAAAAATCAGGATTGCGCCTAAGTGGAATGAGATAAGATCGGTCCCACGGGCTTTCCAAATAAAACGTGCAGCTGAAACCCAGAGAGAACTAGAAAGATATGATGGTAAATGAGAACTTGACAAATGAAGAACATATAGTAAAGAGTTGCGGAGCAACTATTGCGGATTTCAACAAAAGGTCTGAATATGAACTGACTCCTCCAAGCCAGTTGCCAACACAACACAGATTACATGCAATATTATTATCTCGGTCCTTGTTCCAATAGATATTTCTAAGGGGAGAGATGTTATTAATGGATTACCTATTAAAAGTCATAAGTTAACACATTAGAGCTCATAAGAGTTAATAGATTTATTGAGTTCAGTTAATTATGAAATCAGATTATATACTCAGACATTCTCAAAAGAAAAGTATATTTTTATTTTACATGAGAAAAGTATACAATTAAATTCAATTGATAAATTTAATTTGATTAAGTCAGATCAATTCAGATACATTCAAACTAAGTTTGTTTAAATCAAATGAATTCAGATCAAGTCATTTGATACAAAAGGATAACATTCAAAGTGATTGCTTACCAAGAGTTAGAATTCTTTGCCAAAGCCTCAGGCATGCCATGATCAGAATAGGACAGCAGCAGCCCCGAATATCTTCAGTGTACAGTATATATATATTTTCTTTTCTGTGTATTTTTAATAGTTTACAATTAGCATGTAATTGGCAAACATAGCAATCTTTTAACCTCGTAAATTATTAAACTATTAAATGTCCAAGAAAATATTGCTTATAAAATACAAATACACTTCATCAAGACATCTGTATGCCTTGATCTAGTATAGTAATTCCATCTAATTGACAAAAGAAAAAGCACTTGATTTTACTTCTCTAATTTTTAATATATGCGTGTGTGTGTGTGTGTGTGTGTGTGTGTGTGTATGAAGCTTCTAATGCTTCTGTTTAAATATATTGTAATAAATGCAATACTAAGATACAGCATCTTTCTTCTTAGGTGCAAAAGGTTATAAGGAATTATTTATCTAGGTCTGGTGTTAATTGTAAAGCAATGTCTGGAAACTGAGCTGTATCTGGAACATAAATCACTCCTAAAGTGCTGTCTGGCTTCCCAGACCTGACAACTGAAGAAAATGTCTTTTGAACTAGAGCCTACTTCACATTTAGAGACAAATTGTGCACTGGTCAAAAATGATTCAAAACAATTTAAAATAATTCTGAATGGGTCAGAGTTTCTTGGTTTTCAATTTTTTTTTATTTTTTTTTTTAAAGGTAAAGGGGGACAGATACCATGTCTTTATGATATCTAAGATTAGGAAGTCCACCACCCCCATCCCCTCTAGGGACCATCAGTCCCTTCATCTACATACTAGCTCGCTTACCTCTCCAAATAAATTTAGGCTATATTTTCAGAAAAGTGGAAATAGTTTTGTTAGTAAGATGGATGGGAATCATCTGTAAAACAAAGTCATTTAGGCAGGAGCTTCCTCTTTTTGAGCGCTATGTGCTCCATGAAGGATAGTGAGAAATGCATCCATTTCTCACACTTCCTCTAAAAATCCATCAGTAATGGCTGAATATTCAAATGGTTCCACAATTTAGGATTCCTGTGGAGTTTAAGACCCCAATATTTCAATCTATCCATCGCCCAGCGTAAGGGAAAATCCAGCCATACCTTCTGCAAGTTTCCAGTGAGGTTAAGTGCCTGGGCCCTGGGTAAAAACAGCAAAATATCATCTGCAAAGAAGAGCACTTTAAGAACAGGGGAATCAACCACCTCTCCAACTGTTGCCACAACAGTGTTTAAAGTCAAGACAAGGGGTTCTAGAGATAAAATAAAAAGGGAGACAAGGGACAACCTTGTCTTGTACACCTCTGTAAGGTGAAGGGGGGGGGGGGGGGGGCGAAAAATAACTGTTGACCCAAACCCTAGCCACAGGATTAGACTATAGCACAGAGATCACAACCCAAATAAACCCCTGAACGCTAAAAGAGGGAAGACGCTTCAGATAGGTCCATGAGATCCTATCAAATGCCTTTTTGGCATCAAAGCCAATTACTATCAGATTGACAAGCCCCAGGTGCTGCCAATTCTCCACCAAGGCCAAACCTCTACGAACATTTAACACTGACCATCTCCCATACACAAACCCCGCTTGGCCTCAAGAGATGAGATCCAGTAAAATATATTTCAAACGGTTAGCAAGGATGTTTGCATACAACTTAATGTCAATGTTCAGCAGCGAAATAGGATGATAGGAAGTAACCAGTGTTGCATCTTTCCCAGGTTTGGGTAAGACAATATTGGCATTTTTCAAGGAGTCAGGCATCCATCAGTCTTGTACCATAGTTTTGAATAAAGGTTTAAGGCTCATCTCAACATGGCCACTCAGGGTCTTATAGAAATGTGCTGTCAAACCATCTTGTCCTGGTGATTTCAATACAGACAATTCCTGGATAGCCTGACAGGGTTAAGGTGGGTAATTGAACCCTATGCAAGAAATCTGCTTTCTATCTTCGTGTGCCTCTTCAGCGATATATAAAGTTTGATAATACTGCCAAAAGGCTTCACTAATAGCCTGAGGGGAGGTAACACATCACTACCCCTGGACCAGCGATATTCAGGATAAAGGAAGAAGAAAATTTAGCCTTAACCAAATTTGCCATTACTTTATTGGGTTTGTTACCATAGAGAAAAAAAACCTATGATTTAAATGAGAAATAGAGGAGAGCGCCCTCTGATGCAGTTTATCATTAAGTTATTCACAGGCAGTACAATATTGTTTCTGAAGACAGGGGTACTTATCAAAAGATAACTGCTGCTGTAGAGTGTGTGTTAATTGTGAGAGAGACAAAAATGTCCTTATCTAATTCCCTCTTCTTCCGAGTAGTATAGCTTATAATTTCCCCATGGAGAACTACCATAGCCGTTTCCCAGAACAGGGGTCTCTATATGTTGCCAATTATTATAAGCATACTCCTCCCATTTCTTAGTAAGAAAATCCTTAAAATCAGGGTCCGTGACCAGCCACCTCGGCATTCTCCACTCCGATTTCTCAGAGGAGACTGAGAGGTGTTCAAGAACACATGATAGTAAGCAGTGCTCAGAAATGGCCATTAATCCAATGTCAGAGGAACAAAGTTGGGAAAAGTAACTGGTAGAGATAAGAAGAAAGTCTATCCGAGATTGGGAACTATGTGCATGGGCTATGTGAGTATACCCAACCTCCCCCAGATGCTTACATAAAAAAGTTATACCCTTATTGTGACTGAGCTTGGGTTGAGACGCAACAGACTGTCTAAGGTGGTCGTCAACTATACAATTAAAATCACCCCTCAATATTATGGGCTCATTCCCCAAGGATTCAAGTATGCTAACCACCTTCATAAAGAAGGCATGGTCATATCTGTTGGGGGCATAAAAGGAAGCCATACGCACAGATTTGCCAAAAAGGAGACCAGAGATTGCCACATAGTGACCTTGGGGATCAAAGTAGACCTGGGAGAGCTGAAATGCTACATGTCTATGGAATAAAATAGCCACCCTACATTTCTTGGAAGTACCAGGTGCTGCATAAATTTGAGAAACCCACCTCCGCTTAAACTTAGAATGTTCTACATCAGTTATATGTGTCTCCTGAAGAAAAGCAATCTGACATTTCAGTCTATTTAAATGGGATTCCTCTCTTTTAACATCACATGTGAAAATATTCATTTTACTCCACATTTTCAATCACAAAAAAGCTAAACGAAAGAACTGCTCCCATAAAAAAAGCAGCTGAAACCCCAAAAGAAAAAACTGAACCAGAGGCTTCCCTAAACCACTTCCCTCCCTCCCCCCCCAAAAAAAGGAACCACTCCAGTGCAGATTTTGCACCCCCAATATGCCATGGACCTTTCTTCCCCAGCCCACCCTCCACACAACCTCCCTTCCTCCTCCCCTACACAGAAGTCATCTACCTTCACCATCACCCACAAGGTAGATTAGAGGTCAAGCTGACATGTACAGGAACCATCTCCCCATCAAAATAGGTATAAACCCCACTCAACTAACAGAAAAGGAAAAGTGAAATAATTAAAAACATACAAAAACTCGCATGACTACAGAGGTAAGAGGGTAATCCCTTGAATATGTTAGTGGTGAAAAACACTATCCCATAAAATAAAATAAGATAAAGGAAAAATCAAAACTAAGAAGTAACGCTCCAGTGTTGAGAAAATAACCATCAAGGTACAATATGAACAGGAGCTTTGCAAGTCAGGTAGCTGGAGAATAAATAAAAAATATGGCAGTCCATCAAAGCGCATAAAAAGGGACTCAGTAGAATCTATATGGGTACAAATCCCATGTGTGTTGGGTAAGAGTATAGTGATAGGAGTATACTACCGTCCACCTGGACAAAATGGTCAGACAGATGATGAAATTCTAAGAGAAATCAGGGAAGCAAACCAATTTGGCAGTACAATAATAATGGGAGATTTCAATTACCCCAATATTGACTGGGTAAATGTAACATCAGGACTTGCTAGAGACATAAAGTTCCTGAATGTAATAAATGACTGCTTCATGGAACAATTGGTTCAGTAACCAACAAGAGAGGGAGCTATTTTAGAATTAATTCTTAGTGGAACACAGGATTTGGTGACAGAGGTAATGGTGGTGGGGCCACTTGGCAACAGTGATCATAACATGATCAAATTTAAACTAATAACTGGAAGGGGGACAATAAGTAAATCTGCAGCTCTGACACTAAATTTTAAAAAGGGAAACTTTGATAAAATGAGGAAAATAGTTAGAAAAAAACTGAAAGGTGCAGCTGCAAAGGTTAAAAGTGTTCAACAGGCTTGGGCATTGTTTAAAAATACAATCCTAGAGGCGCAGTCCATATGTATTCCGTGCATTAAGAAAGGTGGAAGGAAGGCAAAACGATTACCATCATGGTTAAAAGGTGAGGTGAAAGAGGCTATTTTAGCCATAAAAAAATCCTTCAAAAATTGGAAGAAGGATCCATCTGAAGAAAATAGGATAAAACATAAGCATTGTCAAGGTAAGTGTAAAACATTGATAAGACAGGCGAAGAGAGAATTTGAAATGAAGTTGGCCATAGAGGCAAAAACTCATAATAAAAACTTTTTTAAATATATCCAAAGCAAGAAACCTGTGAGGGAGTCGGTTGGACCATTAGATGACAGAGGGTTAAAGGGGCTCTTAGGGAAGATAAGGCCATTGCAGAAAGACTAAATGAATTCTTTGCCTCCGTGTTTACTAATGAGGATGTTGGGGAGATACCAGTTCCAGAGATGGTTTTCAGGGGTGATGACTCAGACGAACTGAACGAAATCACTGTGAACCTGGAAGATGTAGTAGGCCAGATTGACAAACTAAAGAGTAGCAAATCACCTGGACAGGATGGTATGCATCCTAGGGTTCTGAAGGAACTCAAAAATGAAATTTCTGATCTATTAGTTAAAATTTGTAACCTATCATTAAAATCATCCATTGTACCTGAAGACTGGAGGGTGGCCATTGTAACCCAATATTTAAAAAAGGCTCCAGGGGCGATCCGGGTAACTATAGACCAGTGAGCCTGACTTCAGTGCCGGGAAAATAGTGGAAACTATTCTCAAGATCAAAATTGTAGAGCATATAGAAAGACATGATTTAATGGGACACAGTCAACATGGATTTACCCAAGGGAAGTCTTGCCTAACAAATCTGCTTCATTTTTTTTGAAGGGGTTAATAAACATGTGGATAAAGGTGAACCGGTAGATGTAGTGTATTTGGATTTTCAGAAGGCGTTTGACAAAGTCCCTCATGAGAGGCTTCTACGAAAACTAAAAAGTCATGGGATAGGAGGCGATGTCCTTTCGTGGATTACAAACTGGTTAAAAGACAGGAAACAGAGTAGGATTAAATGGTCAATTTTCTCAGTGGAAAAGGGTAAACAGTAGAGTGCCTCAGGAATCTGTACTTGGACCGGTGCTTTTCAATATATATATAAATGATCTAGAAAGGAATACGACGAGTGAGGTTATCAAATTTACGGATGATACAAAATTATTCAGAGTATTTAAATCACAATCAGACTGTGATACATTACAGGAGGACCTTAAGCGAAATAGTTTAGCTCACACTTTTTTTGCAGTAAGCTGCTCAAGCTATTAAAAGACCCTGCACTACAGCTTTAGAGTAATCCCAGATCACTGTTTTTGGATGTGAAGATGAAGTTGAAAATACTCCTTTATTTGCTCACCCAGTGTATCAGAAAAGGAGCCACTTTTGAGCAGACTGTCATTAAGACACCAAAAGCGTTGGCCGCCATCTAAATCCTGAAATGAGACATCCAGCCATGTAGGAGCATGATCCGACCATGTAATAAACCCAATATCCACCCCACTTACTCTATTTTGCAAACATTTATCAAGGAGAAAATAATCAATGCGGGAAGATGACCCATGGGGCAAGGAATAAAAGGTGTATACCCGAGCTTTAAGGTATCTATGTCTCCAAATATCAACTAAGCCCTAGTGAGTAATCAGATAATTAAGGACCTTTCTAGCACCAGGCAGCACTACAGGTGTGAAACACTGATGCGAATTGTCTAAGATAGGACACTTAGTAAAACTGAAGTCCCCCCAAAAAATTATAAGTCCCTCTGCATGAGTGAGTAAAATTTAATCTAATGTGCATAGGCAGGAACCTTCATCATGATTGGGGGGGGGGGGGGGGAGTATAGATTCACCAAAGTGAGAAATTCATTACCCACTCTGATTTTTAGCAAGAGAAATCGACCACCTGGATTCAGAAGCTTAAAAAGCTCTTCATAGGTAAAAAAAAAAAATAATTTAGAAATGAGAATAGCTACACCAGTGTATTTAGCTCCTGTCATGCTAGCCACCAAAAATTAGTGAGAGTAATCTTTATGATAGAGGAGACACTCAAACCTCTTCCGCAGATGTGTTTCCTGCAAGAATGTAATGGAAACCTTATGAGATATGAGATCCATCTGCTCCTGGGGAACATTAGAGACAGACCAAGATGAAATCACAACCATCCCACACCAACCACCCTGTAATAATTGATAGAAGAACATAGCCATTAACATGTGCTTGCTAAGCAGGCTATGAGAAATGCAAAACCCAAAGCGAAACAATGCTTCTCAAACCGAATCTCAGAAATGCCTGCTCAAGATTGTCCACCTCTCCGCAAGAGTAACCATAACCAGTAAAAACATTACCAGCAAATAATAAAGAAATAGGGAAGCCTAAGAGTTCTATCAGCCCTGACCAGAGAGAGTTGAGTGAGTTCTCAGATTGCCTCTGCATCCTTCTGCCTCCTTTTTCAGTGCGTTGCTATCACGGAAGAGTATCCTGGATGCATCCAATGCCTTTTTAGGTGCAGGAAAATTGAAAGGTATGTTTACTTTTTTGAAGGCTTCTACAGCTTCTGTAGTAGTTTTCACTCCATAAGTTATTCCTTTAACAGTGAACTGGAGCCCAAAAGGAAAGGACCACCGCTAGCGAATATGTTCATCGCTCAACGTGCGAGTCACCTCACGTAGCTCATAGTGCTTGCAGAAGAGTAGATGGAGCAAGGTCCTGGAATACTTAGATGGTGTAACCCTCCTAGTGCCTTTCAGAGTGCTGGTGAGTGGCAACATAGATAGTAGACTTCTTAGCAAAGCTGTGTAGGCAGAGAACAATGTTTCTGGCCCGGTTCTCAATTTTAGGGCCCATCGCCCTATGAGCACACTCTATTTTAATCGGAGAGGAGGAGGGGTGTGTCAGGCGCTGCTTCAGCCCCTGTGGTAGTGAGGATGAAGGTACAAATTTTTAATGCGGCTTCCATGACGTTTTGATATTCCGTTGATTCAGGTACTCCCTGAATACTCAGATTACACTGGCATGACCGGTTCTCCTTTAATTTATCTGCAAGGACCATGGTCTCGGCTTGTAGTAGTTTCTGCTGTGCCGATAAATGGTTGATTGTGTCAGCATGGCCTTCAACCTGCCCGTTGAGCTCAATGCGGGCACCCAGAGCTGCCAAAACTTCCTTTACCTCGGAAATGGAGTCTAAGAACTCTTTCTTGTATTGATTCATATTGGCTCGGACCCACGTGATCCGTTTGCTAACGGCCCTTGAGACTTCACACAGACAAAAATTACAAACGTTGGTGGTGGGGTTCGATTCCGAGAAGGCGTTTGATCGGGTCTCCTGGGACTACATGTTTTCCGTTTTGCACAGATTTGGTTTCCCTACCCAGCTTATCCAGGCTATTTCCTTCCTCTACATTAACCCTACCTCTCATATCTCGGCTAATGATGATCTCTCGGGGGAAATACCTATTCAACGAGGTGTACGTCAAGGCTGTCCGCTTTCCCCAATTTTATATATCATAGCATTGGACCCGCTTCTTAGGAAACTGATGTCGGCACCAGAGCTCCAAGGGGTGCACTTTAAAGGGGAGGAGTTTAAAGTTGCAGCTTTTGCTGATGACATGCTAGTAATCCTCAGTAATCCATTCTCAGCTTTACCCCAGGTGTTAAAGTTGCAGAGAGATTTTGGAGCTTTCGCGGGACTAAAAATCAACGTGGAAAAATCAGAAGCTTTGGATACATTAGGAACGCTGCGGACCTCCTGGCCTGGCCCCTTTCCGCTACGGTGGGTTGATAATTCCCTCAAGTACCTGGGCATTTATATTCCGGCAACCCTTGAGCGTCTTTATTCCTTAAATGTTACTCCTCTTAAACAAAAGCTTTTATCCAAATTGCATTTATGGGGTAATCTCCCCCTTTCTCTATCAGGGAAGGTTTTGCTTATAAAAATGATGGACATATCAAAATGGTTGTATCTGTTTGCTATGTTACCAATCTGGCTGAAGAAAAAAGATGTTAAAGACATAAATTCTGCCCTAAACCGTTTTCTGTGGCGGGGAAAAAGGGCAAGGATTCCTCTTGCGATTTTAATGTGATCCAAAAAGGAGGGGTGACTGGGCTGTCCGGATATACAGGCATATAACTATGCTAGCCTGCTGCGCCATGTAAGAGACTGGATATCATATACAGGTTATTGTTCTCCGGTGTCCCATTATAATCATTGGTTGCACCCGCTCACAGCCAGTGGGGCAATGCAGTCTCCGGTGCATCTGTTGCCTCCCTCTATATCCTCCAGTGCACTTCTTTTTCCCTTCCGCCAGATTTGGGGAAAATTATGTAAAATGTTCCAAGTGAATCCAGAGCATACCGTATGTTTGCCTATCAAGGGATGACCTTTGTTCCCACCGGGTATGCACACTACACCTTTTTCACAGTGGATACAGTATGGCTTGGTCAATGTGTCTCAGTTGTTCAATTTGCAGGAGGGAACCTTAACACCCATAAGTTTCCAGGACTTACGAGACAACTATGGACTTCCACAACAAGACTTCTATTATCTTCAATTGAGACATTTTATTATGGATCGGCTGCTCAAGGACCCTCACTTTGCCCTGTCTCATAAGTTATTGGCTTTTATACAAGGATCGGATGGGAAACGGAATCGTTGTGCACAATACTATGCAGAGCTAATACGTTTAATACATCCCCTGGACACCGGAAAGATGGTCCAAAAATGGAATAAATGGCTTCCAGAGCCGATTACGGATAAAGACTTTCTTCACAGCCTGCAGACTATTCCCAAGACAGTGGAAAATGTTATCTTGCGAGATAAACTTTACCAGGTATATTATCAAGCTTTCTATCCACAGAGTACGGCGTTCTACATGGGGGTTACCCAGAACAAACTATGTATACGCTGTGGAGGTCAACATCCGGACTTTTACCATGCATTTTGGTCCTGCCAGGCAATCCAGACCTTCTTGCACTATATACAACAGTTTTTATTTATTTATTTATTTATTTATTTTAACAACTTTTTAATATACCGACGTTCGTATGGCACATCACGCCGGTTTACAATTAACTCAAAAGGAGGAAATTACAATGAACAGGGGAAGGGGGGTGGGAGCAGGCGAGAAAGAGGAGAGGGGTGAGGGAGACAGGAGAGGAGGGAAAAGATAGGTAGCATGGAATGGAGAATAAAAGAACAACTGTTAAAATAGCAGGAACTTATTTACAGAAGGATCTATTTACAGTGATCTTTGATTTTTGCTGAAGTGATTTTTGCTGATTTTTAAGTGATTTTTGCTGATTTTGAAGTGATTTTTGCTGAAGATATGGGGAATTCAGTTACCCATGGACCCTAAATTGTGGCTCTTCGGGCTGGTACAGGACTCTGACTATGTTGTTGATAAATATAAAATAGACTTTTTTCAAAAAGTTCTGTTAATGGCAAAACTCGCCATCTTAGCGCAGTGGATGGAACCTGACCCAAAATACTAGCTGATATGGGAGCACAAAATGCAGTTTCTACTCCACATGGAATATCACACAGCAAAGCAGAGAACAAACAAGTGTCGGTATCAGACTCTTAGGATTTGGCAGGATTATGTTAAACAACTTCCTGGAGCTGTGAAGGATTTGCTTCCGACGTTGGCAATAGAAGGTATCGCGACGCCAGTGGCTATTACTACTGAAGACTAGAAGACTTGGTTGTGCGGGGTGCCTTTGTGTGACAGAGGGAGGCATTCTATTGTGCATTGGGAGTGGGATGATGTCCAGGGACGTGATGTGGTCAGTATATATGGAATCCAGATTCAGGCCTGGGCATTTGTCCCCACCCCCTTCTCACCGCACTCCACTACCCGGGTAGTCTTCCTGAACAATTGGTGGAGACGAGACCTAGGGAGCAGTGCTTACAGGAGGTTTTAGCTCCCTTCTATCACTTTAATCTACTTTCCAATTACGGAGCCCCAGGGTCACTTTCTCAAATATACCCCTATCCAGACGGAAACCTTTCCACTATCCTTTATCCATGAGCAGTGAGTAGATGACCAGTGTGACAAGAGGGGGAAACTGAGGGAGGGGGGTAGGGGTGGGCGGGGAGAGGGCACAAACATGAACGGTACTGTCAGTGCAGTTCCGAAAAATGATAACCTAGGATCCTATTGTATTAGATTTGTTCTAATTTTATGCCAATTAATGTTGTTCAGAATCCTCAATAGTGTTCAGTTTCATTCACCCTATGCTAGATACTTGAAACTTGGTGCAAAGCTAATATGGACTATTTCTTAGAGTCGTTATCATTATCATTTCTCAAATGTCTATACCTGTACTGAGTATTTGCATAGGTTTTTTACAATAGTAATGGTGGGGAGGCACTGGTTTGCTGTCTCTACCTGTTCTTGTTGTCACTACTTGTTATGGCTTTGTATGTGTGTTGGTTCTCTGGTTATAAATAAAGATATTATACAAAAAAAAAACCAAGTAGCTAGGAGCTTGATATCAGCTATCATAGTTGAGAATGGGTATAAAGTGTTATGCCGTAAGTATTGACCTCAAGCAAATTTCAACAGATACAATATATTTGAATGTATCAGAGATGTAATGGAAGGAATGTGGGAGTGTCGGTGCATTTTGGCAGATTTGGTGGGTGTGTGAAAATGTCCAATGTTTTGGAAAGCTGTACAATTAATGTTAAAGGGCATTATCAATACGGAGGGCCCACTTGATCCAAAACTTTATTTGTTATCCATTTTTTTCATTAGATTGGCTTAGTAAAAAAAATAAACTGATGTGACATATTATAGCGGCTAGATGAGAAATATCTGCCCACTGGAGAAGGCTGGCAATACCAACTACTGAGTCCCTATGAAAGAGAATAGTTTATTATGAGTAATTTAACAGCAAGGTGGAATGATACTATCAACAAATTCAACGTGGTCTAATCCGAATACAAGATCTGGAAAACAAGTTTGAGTTAATTGGATTAAGTCTCCTTTGGACTTTTTTCAGACTATATGTGAAAGCCAACACGAGTTGCTTTCCTTCAGTCTTCAATTAGATGGAGGATTGTGGGAGGTGAGATGGGGAGTTTATGTTCTGTATTCATCAGGCTGTATGGTATCATTTGTATAGTTAGGAATACATTTTATTTTGTTTGGAGGATTCTTGGGTTGTTATGCAAAATTATTAAAATTTAAATTAAAAAGAATGATGTTTACCCTAGGCTTTCACTTTATTGCATTACAGATAAACAGTAGAAAACAAAATAAAGCTCATTTCATTTTGAAGGTTTAAAGCAAACAGTTTTTATTTGGAACTCTGTATATTTCTAAAATGCCTCACTGAATTGCTATGGGATATGTGTCACTGTGCTGGAAGCACTCCTACCACAGACAATATAGCAAATCATTAGCTATATTCCAATTATCTTACTATGCAAATGTTTCTTACAGGGAAGGCACTCTCATTCGTTAACAAAAATGTCTTTTCGGATACCAATGGGAATCGAGGCTCAGCACCCAACGTAGCTATAGCATTAGTAGATGGATGGCCAACGGATAAAGTGGAGGAGGCCTCCCGGCTTGCGAGAGAGTCCGGAATCAACATTTTCTTTGTCACCATTGAAGCAGCTGATGAAAATGAAAAGCCATTGGTTGTTGAACCTAACTTTGTAGACAAGGTATTGCAATAGGTGATGTGGCAAGTTCTAGGGACAGTGCAAATAACACCACCAGTTAGGTATTTTTATCTGGCAAATATTTTCTAGGTTGTTTATCAAGTTCATTAAGCAGCAATAGATTCTTAATACTGAGCAGCATTTCAACATAGCTCATCACATGGTGGGCTATGTTGAAATGCTGTGGTACAGATGGATAGCATTATTAATTACAATATTATTCAGTCTTTACTGTAGTTAGTTTCTACCTTATTGGAAAATTGAGACTTCTCTCATTCCCTCATAGTTCTTAAGTCATATTTGAGAGACTTGGTTATTGATGCCTAGATTTTGATTCATTTCTATAAAATCTCAGTCTACTGAACGCCACCCAGTGGCAAATTCCAAGATGTTGGCCAGGGTTTTGACTACAAACAGAGCCCTGGATTCATCATTCCGCTATAAATATAGCGAAATGATCACCAGCAACCAAAAAAGGGGCAGAGGGGTGAAAGTGTGCAGGCGGCCGCATTGCGGCGGTGCGGTATCACACGCCATAGTTGCGGCTGCGCTGAACATTGTAGCCCCTGAAGCGCCAGTAGAAAAGGATTAGTTATTTCCAGTGCTGCTGCCAGTGATAATGTGCAAAACATCATTGCCCGCAGTGCTACTGGACCCTCATTATTCAAAACCCAGCCCAAACTCCTCCCTATTTTAATTCCAAATTTAAATATTCAAATCACAATGCGGTAATTATCGAGTGCGTTACCGTGGTAATGCACACGATAAGGCCCTTTTGCGATTTGATGAATGACCCTCAGAGATTGCAATCTTCTGGACTCTCTCAACACTGCATAAAGTTACCTTTTATTCTCTTTCATGGTCACCTCAACTTCTCCTTTAGCCAAGGTGCCTTCTGAAAGAATGACAATATCTTTCTGAAACATAAAAACATAACCAAAACTAAAATACATAGGTATTATTAATTACTATAGTCAAATACTCGGGCAAACTATCCAACATAACAAACACAGGAAAGGTAATTGTATAACTCTCTGCGTTATAGTAAAGCAGGCTTTACTGGGGATTTACAAAGCGAATGCATGTGCATAAGTTTGCGTGAAAAATCCTTGGGTAATTGGCCCAGAAAGTGCACAAATAACCTCACATAAAAAGATATACTCCCTCTTTGGATAAATAAAAAATGTGCATGCAAGTTCCAACTCCACCCCCAGGGAAGCCTTTCTGTAATTTGAGTAAAATTACATGTGTGCCTGACTGCCACCAAATGGCCCTAGATCCTTTATCAAGAAACAACCTAGTGAGATTTCCACTACTTTTCAGCCCCTCCCAACCTGGAGGGCTGTGATTGGTTCCCTCAGGGTATTTAGTGAGGAAATCAGAACAGTGGGGTCATTTAACCTGTGGAGAGGCAAGAGCTCTTTTGATTCCGCTTTTTAAGTTGACCCTCTGCCCAGTTGAAGGTTTTTTTTTTACCCAGGAAGTTCCTGCCTAAACTTGGAAGAGAGATTTTTGCCAAATTCCTTTTTTGCATTTTCATTCTGGGGGATCCCAGGACCAGAGGGCTAAAGATCCGTGAGCCATCTCAGTGACAGTACTACTCAGCATGGGATTTTTGATGACTAGAACTTTATCCTAGTTTTTGAGATTGGGACTGTTGGTTAAACCTTGAACCCTTTTGGATAAGGCAACCCCCCAAGACCCAAAGGACAAGGGCTGAAGACTTGTGAGCCTTTTTCTACTCCCCAGAAGAGGTAAGCCCCAGTGGCAGTATAACATCAGCCACAGAGAGATTTTTGAAACAAAAAGTATTCTAAGTTTTGTCTGTGTGGAGGTTTATTGATCCACCCCCTCCTCACATGAGAAATAGGCTGGTATAGCCGGCTTCTAATTCTACTGACTTTTCCTTCCGAGAAGTCACTTCTATTGGAATGTGCAAGAGACCGACCAAGATCACGGAGATCCCCCCCACATAGGATCTCCACCCCAAGGACCAGGACACAGGCTGGGGGACCAGGAATGAACATCTGCAACCAAGGTAGAATTTTTCTGTGATAAAGGGGATCCCCCCCATAGGATTTCCCTATAGCGCTGGGACAGTTTATACTCTCAGAGTAAAAGTGGTAATCTAAAACCCCAGGAGTAAGAGAGAAAGGACACCTACCCAGAAAAGAGAGACATCTGTAATCATCACAGCTGTACAATCACCTACTGGATAAATGGGACTTTGATTTAACTTAAAAGAATCGGTAAACTTTTATTTTAACCCCCAGTACCTTGTCCCAGGAACAGGATTACAGATACTAAGGAAGGAGGAGCTAGAAACACACCTCCATCTGGGCCATAACCTTTTGCTTTCTCACACAAAAAGGAACCACCCCTTGGGACAAAGAGAGAAGGGAGAAGTGCTAGCCAGAGCAGCCTCAGAGAAAAAACTGTGTTTGTGCCCCCTTGGGAAGCAGAATTCCCCAACTAAGGGTTACACACTCAGCGTTAAGCACGCACAGAGCACGGGGTTATTTTAGTTCAGCCATCTATGTGCATGAAACCAGGTTTTATGCTTGTAAATGGCTTTGAAAATCACCCCCATAATTAACAAGCCTGCCGCCTTCACCAAACAAAGAATCCACCCTTACAAAATAAAACCACATGCAATTACTTAAAAAGATAAAATAGTAGCTTGGCTAAAAATCACAGCTCCAACTCTCTAAGCAACCGACTTCACCTCAGAACCCCGATATCACCATATATAACCACACCACTAAAATATAGCAAGGCCTTCGAGGTGCATCCAAATCTCCAGTCCTTTAATAAAGAAATCTTACCTCGGAAATGGTTCCACAACTGGGCGATTTTATTTGAGAAAGAAAGCTCATGAGTTCTTAAGTTAATTGCTATTAAATTAAATTTAAATGTGAATTATATTTCACCTTTCACAGTCTGCTCCTCTAACCACTAGGCTGTTCCCCTACTTCTGCTCTTAATGATGAGATTATGGGATACTCAACAGTCCTTTTTCTGAGCCCAATGGCCTGTTAGCAATACACCTTACTAGTTTTTCACTCAAGTAAAAAACATATCCCTCGTCATTTCTCTTCGCGATTATGATTTGGTTTATTAAGTTCCCTTTCATTTTTCACTTTTTCTCTAACTCATGTTACCTTGAAGAAACCCTCAGATACCCTTTAATCTTTTTTTGCCTAATGGATCCAGTTCAATTCAATTGGATCGACCGTTTATTGTGACTTTCATTACTATGTAATGCTAATTGTTTCCTGGTCAATTTACTTTATGACTATGTTACCCAGAGTTTTTCTTATATATTAATGGTTCCATGTACCGCCTACAGGCAAGTTCTTTGTTCAATGTAAACCGGTTTGATTTGTATCTAATGCAAGAAGATCGGTATATAAAAACTAAAAATAAATAAATAAAGTAAGCAGAGCCAAGGCTGTGATATTTTAAATGCTAAAACCAGAATCCTAAACTGAATATGAGCTGAAATTGGCAACCAGTGGTAAGTAGGCCCAAACTGAAGAACTGTGCTTCCTAAATCTACATCCAATGAGCAAATGGGCTGCTGAATTTTATAATCATTTGAAGTCTATTAATTTTTTGGCAGCGCTAAGTATATTTCAAGAATCCAAACATGCTATAATAGCATATATGATGAGTGCAAAATAATTTTGATCAAAGAATTTAGTTTAGATTTCATTTCTGCCTTTTGTGACTGGTCAGTCACTTCAAAGCAAATTACATTCATGTCCTGTGGACAGTTCTCTGTCCCCAGAGGGTTTACAATCTAAGGGGCCTAATTTACTAACGCTTTTCTCCCATTCTGTGTCTGGGAAAAAACGCTTTGTAAATCAGACTCTAAATTTGTACCTAAGGCAACTGAGATTGAAATGACTTGCTCAAGTTCCCAAGGAGAGTTGGTGGTGTTTCAGAGCATATTTAACTGAGGCAGTGTGGCAATTGTGGCTTTCTGGCCTTAGTTTGCACTGACATTCATGCGCTTCATCCATCCCATTCCAGAAGCGGGCGATATCAGGAATGCGAGTTTGTATGCCTGAAAATGAAAAATGAAGTTCATGGATATTGTTAAGGCGGCAAGAAGCCAATAATACAATAGAACACAAGGGTTGGTCTAAAATCCCATATAAAAGGCCCTGTCTGCTGCCTTATTGAAATATAAGACATGATTGTTTGTAGTCACCTAACTTAGAAACATATCAAGGACAAAGTTATTTCTCGAGTCCTGAAAGGTGACAAATTAAGTCTGAACTGAATAGTACTGGAAGGCACCTGTGAAGGTGTATACAGGAGAAAAACCCCCAAAACACCTTAAAGGACTGGACCCAGAGATCTGGCCCGGGCCACCTTAAGCCTAAGACAGCAGGGAATCCTGGTCCGGGGGGGGGTGTCAGTCGGTCCCTGGTAAGGTATATAAATAGCCAGGGCCAGGAGAGAGAAGGAAGTCTACAGAAAGAAAGAAAGAAAACACTATTGAACTCTAAGTTGTAATACTACCTTTGTATGACTGAACTACAGAGAATAGCAGAGCTGCTTTTATTTGCTTTCTTGCCACTAATAAAGACGTTTATGCAAGATTTCTGCCAGAGTCCAGCCTGAATCTGACCTCTGGTTACTCTTAAGACCGCTCATGGTACCACATATGGTGCCAGTTCAGGGATTTCTGTGCTAAGGCCTTGCACATGCAGAGAAATCACCCCCGCCTTTTGTTTCTTTCTCCTGTATTGAGTTTTGCTGCAGTGGCAGCTGAAAGTTTAAATTACAAACAGGCTAAAAAGGATAACCATCTGGAGTGAGGGACTTGCATTTAGAGTGAGTCAGTGCTGAACAGGCAGGTTTTCTTTTAGTTTCCTGCAAGGAGAAAGGAACAGGGCAGATCCCTTCAACAAACTTTGGTGGTAGTGCAGGCAGTGGACTAGCATGGAATGAGCTATGTAGGCCCTTGCTGAGGGACAGCAGAAAACCTAGGGGGAGGGTCCTGCCTGAACAAGTGGCCCAGCAGCTAGTGTTCATGAGTAACCAGTAAACACTATTGACCCAGTTGGCTCAGGCAATGCAAACCACAATGACACAGGCATGCCTTCCACCTTCTTCTCTGTTTAAGATGAAGGCGAGAGAAGACCTGGATGTGTTCTTAAAGAATTTTGAAAGAACTGCCCACCTGATGGGCTGGCCAGAGTCCCGTTGGACAACATACCTAGCAAACCTACTCACTGGCAAGAACCAAGCAGTCTTCCAAACAGCCAGTCCCGATAGGAGAGCTATTTCATGATCAAAACCACCATCCTGGAAAGAGCAAATTATATGACGAGACCCTCCCCCCAGCAGCAGTTCCGAAGGAGTACTCTACAGCCAGGGAAGGTCCCACAGTCTTTTCTATCAGTTAAAAAATGCCAGATAGAAGTGGCTACAGCCTGAGGTGAAGACAAGCCTCAAGGTAGCCATTAAATTCCTGGACGAGCTGGACCGACCCCTGTTGAATTGGATGGGTCAACACTCAGGACTCACCCTGGAGAAAGATTTGGAAGTGGAAGATGCCTTTCATCGGGCAGAGACTGGAGAGACAACCCGCACAGGCTCCCTATCATGGTAGTGAACTCACAGAACTCCAACAGTCCTCAGAACAAGACAACTCTGCCTCCATACTTAAAGCACCACCATTTCTTTCAACTGTGGGAAAGAGATCACTGATACCAAGGAACTGAGGTCATGATTGTCAATCTGGTAACTCAGCAAACACCAGAGGTCAGCATGGGTATTGATAAGAGGACTTTCAAAACAGGGCTACAAGAGTCAGAGGAAAAAGGGAATTTTGGAGGTACCCACCCCTCCTGACTAGCATGGGTCTGGACATTTTTTCCTTTTGTTCACTTTGTGCCGGGAATGGACATGAGGAAGAGTTGCCCCTGACAAAGAAGAAAACAAAGAACCCTGTGTAGGAAGGACTAAACTTAAAACTAAACATGCGTCAGGGCCATGATTCTTCTCTAAGACTGACGACCATGCTGACGAGAAATGCCTAGGGCTGGAAGATATAGAATTGGAGCACATGTTAGCAGAGCAACGCAAGAGAGAACGCAACAACCCAAAGGAAGTGCGCGCTGAACCTTTTGCAGCCACTGTTGAAATCAAAGCAGAATAAGCCCCACAGGCATGCTCCCATTGTGGAACAAAAGAGCAATGTATAGGAAGAATGATCCTCAATGGGAGAATGAGGAGTGGGAGCAGGAATGGGCAAATACTTTTGCAAAAATGCAAAGCTGTAAACTTGGTAGATAGTCACGGGGTTGGGAGGGGAGGGGGGACTTTCAGAATTTCAGTGGAACTTACTGAGGTACCTACCCAGGCCCTAGTGTATTCAGGATGTAGAAAGACCTTCATAAGTAAAGACTTAGGCCAACGAGGACGGATTAATTACAAGAGTAAGGTGGTACTCTCCGTGTACATGGTGACCCAGTAGCAGTATCCAAGTCAGGCTCTGCTGACTCCAGCAGAGAAAACCATAATGGATGTGGGAATACTTCCCAAGCTCCTGTATATGGTGATTTTAGGGCACAATTGTCTCCAGTTTAAAAACATGTGGGGTCAGCTTATGGGTGGCTAAGCCAGGCCAGATGGCATTTCACCAAGAACCCGGCAAAGGAAATTGGGGTATTTCAGATACCCAGTAAACAAAGTAAAGGAACTTTCTGGAAGAAGCAAGGAAAAGCAGGCACCCCATGATTCCTTGAGCAGTTTCCCAAATGGGGTGGAGAAGGGAAACCTTTGATTGTTTTAACAGCCCCAGCATAGGACTGGGAATCAAGGGAGGAACAGGGGTTTTCTTAGGTATACCCATAATAAGGGCAAGCGCTCAACCGACGAAGTTTGGGCCAAGGGGGAGAGTATGTGAAGAAGTATACAGGAGAAAACTCCAAAATACCTTAAAGGTCTAGATCCAGAGATCTGGCCTGGTCTACCTTAAACCTAAGACCTTAAGGAAATCCTGGTCCAGGCAGAGGTCCTTCAGAAGGTGTATAACTGGCCAGGCCCAGTGGAGAGAAGGAAGTGTAGTGAAAGAAAACACTATTGAACTGTAAGTTGTAAGACTACCTTTGTGTTGTTGAACTGCAGAGAATAGCAGAGCTGCCTTTGTTTGTTTTATAGCCACTAATAAAGAAGTTTATGCAGAATTTTTTCTGGAGTCCAGCCTGAATCTGTCCTCTGGTTACCTTGAGACCACTCACAGTTACATAGCACCTCAAATGTCTGCCAACATCGCATATGTTCTAGGAATGCATCCTAAAAATCCAGTCTTTCTGATTGGTACCATGAAACCACTAGTGGCTGTTACTACTACACGGGCCCTTTTCAGGGAACACATTGATCTTTTAAAGGTTCCCAAGACAAAATATTGATCCACAGCTTATCTGAAGCATGAAATTCTATTTTACAAGCCTACAGATTCCTAAACTATCACCCTCCTCCTCTATTTTGGTTTGATATCTTGCAGTGATGGTGCTCAAATTGTCCGAGCTTGTGGTGTATCACAGAAACATATCCATACTGTATTTAGCCTTCTTTCATTTGTATCTTGAATTCTCCTCCTTTATTGCAAGCACAGGACTACATTCATATGTTTTATACAGATTTTGAGCTGTAACTTTCTGTACAGTCTGTCCCTTATTTCCTGACGCTTTGATCTTGTACCACCTGGATTTAAGGGATTCTGGGATCAGTCACGTGTTTACTTTTGAGCTAACAGATTGCAGCTTCGTTTGCCAACTTTAAAAATAGGAAATATATATATTTTATCTGTTTGAATTTCCAAAAGGTAAAATGCATTCCTCAGTTTATAAAACTAATCCCTCCCCCGCTTTTTAGTACATAACAGGTCATGTACTGTCTCTCTTTCTCTTCACAGGCTGTGTGCAGAACCAATGGGTTCTTTTCTATTAATGTACCGAGCTGGTTCAGCCTCCACAAGATTGTCCAGCCCCTTGTAAAGCGAGTATGTGACACAGATCGGCTGGTATGCAGCAAAACCTGTCTAAATGCTGCCGACATCGCCTTCGTCATAGACGGCTCCAGTAGCGTTGGCACAGGCAACTTCCGCACAGTCCTGCAGTTTGTAGCCAACATCACCAAAGAGTTTGAGATATCGGACACAGACACCCGTGTTGGAGCCGTTCAGTATACTTATGAGCAGAGGCTGGAGTTCGGATTTGACAAGCACAGCACCAAGCAGGATGTCATGAATGCCGTCCAGAGCATAAGCTATTGGAGTGGAGGGACCAGCACTGGGGCAGCCATCAGCTATGCTTCTGAGCAGCTCTTCAGCAAATCAAAGCCTAACAAGAGGAAGATAATGATTGTTATTACAGACGGCAGGTCCTACGACGACGTCAGAGGACCAGCCACAGCAGCTCATCGAAATGGTAAACATTGTTTGTGACAGAACGTTAAGATAACATTCATTTCTCTGAGTTTATTTTAAGACCTGAGAGCATTCAGCACATCCACTTTACTGACTTCCACACAGATTCCTTCATTATCTGTACAACAATAGATTGGAGAGCAATGCTTGCTTAATCACAGCTGAGCCACACAAACCTCTTAAGCTTATGCCCTGCTCTCATCTGTTCTAGCTATCTTTAGGACTAATTAGTAGTCTGCTGTATGGCCTAGCACATAGGTTCATCAACTGAGCTTTTTCAGTCACACGAGTACAGTAACAGAATTGAAAACGTATTCTTACATTAAAAGGAGCCATCTTTATTCTTACCTAGGACAGTTGGCTTCCTGTTGACCAAGTCTTCTCTGAACAGGTTTCATGACTGCAGAGATGATGAACTTGTCGCTTGAGAAATCCCATTTGGCTCCAAGTAAGGGGCTGCAGTGGAGTGGAGGAGGAGCCTAGTGATCGGAGCAGCAAACTGTGAAAAGTCTATGAACCAGGAAAGCCAGGGTTCAAATCCCATGGCCACTCCTTGTGATCTTGGGCAAATCACTTCCCACTCCCTTGCCTCAGGTACAAATGTTTAGGGAGATATACTACGCTGCAATATGCCATTGATGCATGATAAATCTGCATATTGCAGCTTATTTTGGCCCCAAACACACCCTTATTATAATGAACTACTTTGCATGTGATTTGCAAATGCATGCAAAGTAGTTAATACATAGATAATCCTATGCTAATAAAGTAACACGGCTTTCCAAAAATCTGACAAGTCACATTATTTTATCTGCAACTCAGGAGCTCTGTTTTCCCACAGAACCATCAGGATGCTAAAAGCACGTCCCAATGCTCCCATGCTGATATTTAGAGGGCCTCATGGTACGAAAAATCCCCCCAGGGATTTGTAGACCCCTCCCCTACCTGTCGAGGTGGCCCAGCAGGGCCTAAAGTTTGAAAGTTAGAAGTAGATCCTGGGGAGGGGGCTTTCATTGCCCCAGTATTTTTCCCCATGGGAAAATGCTGCAGGATGCAGAGTTTTGCTGCAAGGAAAAGTACCTTGGGATTCACTAATCTGCAGAATCATCTTACTGCAGCTTAGTGAATGACCCCTTAAGTTTGTACCAGAGGCAATGGAAAGCAAAGAAACTTGCCCAAGGTCACAGGGAGCAGCAGTGGGATTTGATTCTTAGCCCACTGCTCTAACCACTAGGCTACTCCAAAACCTCATCCACAAGGAAAGACCTGAATAATATATCATTTTTTTAAGCCCATCTCTAATGAATTACCCTGTTTTGGTTTTTTTAAGCAACAAAGCGCCTAAGACTGGCATGTCTTATACTGACAGACTACTGCCTGCATTAGGTTGCCGTAACAGATTTACCACAATGATGAAGGGCAACCAAAATGATAAAGGGGATGGAACAGCTCCCCAATGAGGAAAGGCTGAAGAGGTTAGGGCTGTTCAGCTTGGAGAAGAGACGGCTGAGGGGGGATATGATAGAGGTCTTTAAAATCATGAGAGGTCTAGAAAGGATAAATGTGAATTGGTTATTTAATCTTTCGGATAATAGAAGGACTGGGGGCACTCCATGAAATTAGCAAGTAGCGCATTTAAAACTAATCAGAGAAAATTCTTTTTCACTCAGCGCACAATTAAACTCTGGAATTTGTTGCCAGAGGATGTGGTTAGTGCAGTTAGTGTAGCTGGGTTCAAAAAAGGTTTGGATAAGTTCTTGCAGGAGAAGTCCATTAACGGCTATTAATCAAGTTTACTTAGGGAATAGCCACTGCTATTAATTGCATCGGTAGAATGGGATCTTCTTGGTGTTTGGGTACTTGCCAGGTTCTTGTGGCCTGGTTTGGCCTCTGTTGGAAACAGGATGCTGGGCTTGATGGATCCTTGGTCTGACCCAGCATGTGTATATATTACCTGACTTTGGTAAGACGCTTAGCTGCTACAGGACACACAAGGATATCACAAGTAATTTAGTGCTGCCCATATATCACATGGCAATTTCTTATGTTCTTATGTGTGTTCACAGATAATAACTCTGCTGAACCCTCACTTTAAACTGCCACAGCTAGCACATACAAATGAGACAAACCCAGGCTGGTGTCAGCATCAATGAAAAGCTCTTTAAGACTGGGCCCAGCAGCAGTACCAGCACTGCTGATCAGACTCCTCTCCCTCCCTACATCCTCTTCTCTGTTTTCGGACATGCCCATCTGAGGTAACAGGTTACAGCAAAGCAAAAACAAAACCTTCACTCCAGAAATCTCACACACTAGAATGACAAATAGATGATCAAAATATAAAGGGCCAGATATTCAGTGCCACTTAGCCGGATACGTTTGGACTGACGCGGATAAGTGGCGATGTTTGATTATTCAGCCACGTTCAGTGGCAGGATGGGGCATTCCAGGGTGTAGCAATTTATACAGGTAAGTGGCGAAATTCAGACTATTTTGGCTGAGTTAGACCTGCAGGTCTGAAGTTAGGCAGATAAACTTACCTGGCTAACTCCAAGTTATGAGGGTATGTTCAGTGCCAGACAAGTTAGCTGGATATGTTTATCGGGCTAACTTGTTCATCCAGATAGTGGTTGAATAGCAACTTCAAAAGACTAAAATACATTAAAGATATTAAGTAAAACTCTTCCTTTTGAAAGCTACCTCTGGCATTCACTCTCTCCCTCCAATTTCCTGCCTCATTAACTGCTCACACACCAAACAGATCAGAGTTACATTGACTTGTATTTACTTGGTTCTAAGTAACCTTGGTATATCATTTATTTTAAAAGATTTATAATCCACTCCTTTCCTAGGGTTCAGGCCAGGGAACAATAAAAATATACATAATATACAAATGAAACATGATCAAAGAAACACTGACAATTCCTGTATCCCTCCCCCCCCCCCCCCCAAACCATATCAGAAGAGTGTAAGCTATTCTGCCAATTCAAAGCATCCCTGAATAGGGCCGTTTTTAAGGCCTTTTTAAAGATGGGCACATCCACAATTGTCGAAATTGCAGATTCCATGCATCTGGGGCAGCTATTGAGGAGGCTCTTTCCTGGATTTCACAGAGATGGGCATGTCTGAAAGACGGAGTTTCTTGTAGACGTTGTTGAGAGGATCTTAAGGCCCTTGACGAGGCATAGATACACAGGATTGAATTATTCCAGGACACCTGTACATTGTTTAACAGCTTTATGGATCAGAAGAGCCACTTTGTAATCAATTCTTCATTGGAGGGGGACCCAATGGAGAGTGCACAGAAGGGGTGTAATTTGCTCCTACATGCAGGTCCCCATTAGCAAACTGGCAGCCAAGTTGTGAACAATTTGCAATGGACGAACAGTCCATGTCCTGTCAATACATGCAAAGAATTAAGAGTTCTTTTTTACTTTCAACCTCAACTCTTACAGTACCACAAAATGTACTGTCTACACAGGTATACAAGTTCCCAAGAACAAGCCTTTATTTTCAGGAAGATGATATAATAAATAGTAATTCTATATAAAGTCTATTAACATCTATTCACAACCAGTAGCTTTAAACTATACTTATAATCTTACCTTGCTCATCTGCTTTAGATGACAGATTGTCCATTAAAATCTGATATGGAACTGCAGGTACTAATCAAGTAAAAAGGTGGCTACTACTTTCCAACATCCTCTTCAAGGATACCTTACCCAGGAAATTAGTTCTAATCAGTAGAGCACCTTCTTACCATCACTGAAAAACTAAGATTCTCCAGTTCATCCCACAAAAATATTACAGCGGAATATCCTGAAACCTTTCTCACATGAAGCTGACTCACTTGTCCTGTGTCTTTGTGAATTAAGATTTTATTTAGCACCATCCACAGACAAGTTTAAGCACCTCCAACATCCATGTTCCCTCACTGCAACTACAGCCAAGGCTACATGTTTTGCTGCTCTGTGCTAACTATTGTGCTATCCCTACTGGCAGACATGGCGTCCAATGGAAGTACTTGCAGAACATAGGGGCCTGTGAACCAGCCTGCAATCATAGGCCTCACTGTATCCCTGCTCCCCCCATGGGTTTCATTATTGAACATCAAGAAATTATTAGGAAGAGAATGGTGAATAAAATGGTGGATGTCATAATGTTCTCTGTATCGCTCCATGGTGAGACCGCATCTTGAATACTGTGTGCAGTTCTGGTCACCGCATCTCAAAAAATATATAGTTGCACTGGAGAAAGTACAGAGAAGGACAACCAAAATGATAAAGGGGATGGAACGGCTCCTCTATGAGGAAAGACTAAAGAGGTTAGGGCTGTTCAGCTTGGAGAAGAGACAGCTGAGGGGGGATATGATAGAGGAGGGGGGATATGATAGAGGTCTACAAAATCATGAAAGGATTTAAATGGGTAAATGTGAATTGATTATTTACTCTTTTGGATAATACAAGGACTAGGGCCATGCCATGAAGTTAGCAAGTAGCTCATTTAAAACAAATTGGAGAAAACTCTTTTTCACTCAACGCATAGTTAAACTCTGGTATTCATTTCCAGAGGATGTGGTTATTCCCATACTAGCTGTTTGTCATCACAAGGGAAGGAGGAAATGTAGGAGAATAAGCAGCACTGCGTGAAGCATTTCATCCCGCCGCTGTCTGGCCCACAGTGGTCTGGCTCACTGCTGCTTCTTTAGCTGTTTCTCAGCTGGCAAAGCTTAGGAGCACGACCAGCCTTGTGGCTCCAATTGTCACCACCTCCTTCCCCAGACGTTGTTAGTCTTGCAGCTGCATGGTTTTTACGCTTGGTCAAGCCAGCCCTGACTTCAGCTTCCATTTTAGAACGCTCTCGAGTAAGACTTGTCATGAGAAGGGCTCATCTTCGTACCAGAGAGGACAGACGGGCAGAGACTGATTTAGGAGTTTTCCACCCCTAGGCACCGTTGCGCCCCTACCATTCAACCTCCCCTCCCCCCACTCCAGGGTAAGGTCAGGGAGCAGGGGGTGTAAGGCACAGTTTTACAGTTTGCCGTCGCAGCTCATACATACATTGTGGGTAAAAACTGGAAACTTCTGAAGCTCATTGGCAAACATTTCCATCTTTCATATTGTAAAAATAAAGTATTTTTCCAGCCTTGCTTGTGTCTGTATAATTTTTTTTTTTTTTTTTTTAATGGGTGAAGAAAAGGGATCTTAAGTATCAGTGCAGGGATGAGATCTCAGAGTTGGGTAAAAGAGAAGGAGAGGGTGAGAGGACCAGGGATGGGGTAGGAGGAGGACTAGGAATGGGTTGAGGAAAAGGTGAAAGGACTGGGGATAGAAGGGAGGAATATGAGAAGGAAAGAGGACTGAGGATGGGGGTAGGAGAGATAGAAAGGATGGGGGGATGGGGGTTCTGGGATGAGGAAAGGGAGTAAGACATCTCGGGGGGCAGGATCTCAAGAGAAGGGAGAGGAAACAAGGAGGTTCCAGGATCTGTGGAATAGAAACTGAAATTAAGGTAGCGAGAACCTAATTTGCAGTGGGTGGGGGAGGGGGGAAGTATCCCTACTCCTGTGCGCTCTGGTCCCACTTCCCCTTACAACTCCTCTCTAACCTCTCAGTCTGGCACACACACCCACCCACACCAGCTTCAATCCCATCTCTCTCTCACAGACAAACACTGCCCCCCCCCCATCTGATCCATTCATTCCTCAGTCTCTCTTCTCACCCCCACTGATCCCCAATCAACCCCTTCTAATCTTACCAAAATGATCCCTCCCTTTGCTCTCTGTGGTCCTGCTCACCTCTCTCCCATTTTGTTCCCTGCCTGCTACCTGGGAAGGGGGCGGGGATTGGATCAGGAAGCAGAGGACTCTTCTCTACTGTGTGATATTCAGCACAGCTGGAAGGCAATAAATCTTCAGACAGCCTGTTGACACCCCCCCAGATTTTTGTCACCCTAGACACAGGCCTAGTGTGCCTATTTACAAATCCAGGCCTGCAGGTGGGAAATTAAGTTAAATTCACTGAGAGGGCTGGACAGTGTTCCCTGCCTTCTCCCCCACTGCAACCTCTCCAATTGGGACTCTTCCCAAAACTTTTTTTTTTTTTTACTGGAAATCCCAATAGTAATATTTCTCAGACTTTGGCAACCCTGTCCCCTTCCCACAGCAAATGCCCCTGCTTCTTTCTTTCTTGACCAGCATCTATTCCCTTTTACCTTATTTATTTTATTTTAAACATTTCTATCTCATCAATGCTAGTCTTCCTGTCTCCCTCCCTCAACAAAAGCCCTGCCCGCCAAGCTAACCATTCTGAAAATGACCATACTGGCACCGCAAGCATGTCCAAAACTTGCAGGGCGGCACTTCCTCTCCTCGCAGCTCATTTCTTGCTTTGCAAGATCAGTAGGGAGGAAGTGCCGGCCCATTAGCTATCAACATGCCAGTGGTGCCAGCAGAGTCATTGTTAGAGTGGGTTGCAGCAGTGGAATACATTCTCACCACTCCTACATCCACCAGGCTGGAAGAAATTCAGCCACGGGCCGGATGTGGCCCATAGCCCATAGATGGTTACCTTTACCCTAATACTCAATATGCCCTCTTTTGGACATAGCTCAGATTCAAAGGGGTACCTAGAAGGTACCAGTTTCTTTCCTGCTTTAGGGACTGGATTTGGCCATCCCTGACGCAGGGAATGACTTGGGTTCAACTTCAGTAAGCCAGGGGGACTTAGATATGTGCATGATCTGAACCAATCTGAGTAAACTAATACCCACGCTCCCTCTTCTGATTTCTTCCCACCTCCAAAAACAAAATCTAAATTGAACGGAAACTGAACAAAAGTCGACCCTGATTTCACAGCAACAATTTGAACAGCCAATCCTATGTTTAAATTAGGAAAGAGGTGTGCCCTCCCTTAATAGCCAAAACCTTGCATTTTCTTGGTTTTCATTCAACCTTTTCCTTAACCAAATGGGTGAGTTCTTTCGCAGTCCATCTTTCATACGTGAGTTATAAATTATAAATTCATGTTCTTGCTTTTAGAATTCAATTTATGCACCAATGAAAGCTTGACAGACTCCGATTAGCCAACGTTTCATAAACTCACTAATAATCTTGATTCTTATCTGTTTCCAGGAGTAATTGCATATGCAATTGGAATAGCTTGGGCAGCCCATGATGAACTGGAGGCCATTGCAACAGATCCAGACAAAGAGCATGCCTTCTTTGTGGATGAATTCGACAGCTTATATAAATATGTTGGCAAGATCATCCAAAATATTTGCACGGAGTTCAATTCACAGCCACGAAATTAAGATCCATATAGACAAGGTCAAGATGCTTGAATAAAATGGGTCCCTTGCAAAGACTCGATATACCTTGCAAATCACATTGGCTACTGTAGACGTCAATCTGATACATACCATAATATTTTATGGCATTCGACCAATTAGACCAGCTCTCTCCTCTTTGCATACAGTAATGCCCTATATAGACTGAAGGCGTTACAACACTGTGCGTTTTCTGGCTAGCTGCAAAGTTCAAATTTTGTTACAAGCAATTTTTATTGCAAGATCTATTCTACTTAGCGACTGGAAAAGATAGGTCACAACATATAATACAATACATGGTGCAGTATTTCAACCCTGTGCTTTTCTATATTGTATGTGGTTTTCTTTTTTTTTTTTTTTTAAATGGGAAGTAATCCTGTAGTTGAGTCATAGTCCGACTTTGGGAGGGTAATTTTATAACATCGTAACTTGTGCGGTGGCTACGTGCATAACTTACACCAGTTTTCAAAGCGTTTTGACACTTATGCAAAAGCATGAGCAAAAATTCCCCCACCCAAAGTTGCACTGCTCTTTTGTAATGTGTAACAGGTACACATTAGTTTACATGCATATAATTTAAATCCAAACTCCTCCGTGATCTCACCTGACCTCCCCCCCCTGGATGCTGCTTTCTTGTGCATGTAAACATATTTGCAAAATGCACCATTTATGTGCAGAAACGATTACCCCCTTAGAGGGTGATTTTAAGAAATGGGCCTTCTACATAATAGTCCACCTGATATGCAGGTAAACTTCCAAGCCAGGGCTTATATGCACATAGGTTTTCCTGCCGTGAGCAGAGGCACTCCTGGAGCTGGGCAGAGTCTTGCACTTACACGCATACTTTTGCATTTTCAAAAGCATGAACAGTTTTTCCTGAAAAAGAAAAAAAATAAAATAACCGAGCACAAACTAGCAGGCAAGTAGCTCTTGTGGGAGAATTTTCAAAATGAAAGTATGTGTGTATTTTCCCTTTGGAAGGCTGGTGTAAACTGCACGGATAATTGAGTCTGATTAAATGTGGGATTTACAAAATTACCCCCATGAGGCAGAATAGTGGTGTCATCAGTCTTGCAATCAAGCTAATGTTAAATAAAACTATTGGGAAAATTGTGGGAATGTGTTTAACTATGAATTATACAATTATGAATTATAAAGCATTTTTCTACCAAAAGCACACTATTTTAGTCTTGCTACTTTGTCTCCAGAATCTACCAAAAATCAAAGTCTTATTATGTATCTGGATCTGGGAGTAAATTAATCTTTATCTGATACTAGTATTCAAACTGCTTTAGGTAAAGGGTTTAAGTAAAAGAAACGAAGAACAGATAAATTAATCATTTTTTTCTAACACATACTCTCCAGTACACAGATGTCCAAATTAATGTTACATAACAGTATATGTGCCTCCGTTTGAAGTTGGAAGCTCTTGGGTTTTGATACAATTGTTTTTGATTTTCAGTAATGACCTGGTTTGTTTTTTTTTATTTTTACCATGAGCAAAAAGTTTGGCTAGAATTTTATTCTCTTTTCTACCAACTGTTTTGACACATTTAATTCAGAATGATCATATGAAACTCACCAGACCATGCAGACTGAAAAACCCAAGTGTGTATTGTTAGATCATTATGAGGCAGATGCACTAAACTGTGCTGAATTTCACACAGATGTCAGGATTTTATGCACGCAAGTTTTCTAACAGGACTAACATACAGATGTGCCCGAGAGAAAAGTAAAGCACGTAAGTTTCATATCAGCAACTTTGCAGAAAAGATAATTACATCTAATTGAGGTGTAGTTGCCTTTTTTGTGAAAACTGGAGTACGAAGACATCTTTGCCCAATGTTTTTTGCTGATTTTTCAGATAATGTGCTGCTTTGCATGATATTGCATCGCAGCAGCTCATTAACTCAGAATTTTTGTAAACTTATACATGCAAAGAGGCAATATTGTGAATGTTTTTGCAAACAGGCTCTAGGCAAGAAAAAATGTGCAAAAACCCAGCACACCAGTTTCTCTGCACATTTTGGGGCGTTTTGCACATATTTACATGCATAGTCCCCATCTGGAAAAACCTGCGCAGCTTGGTACATCAGCCTCAGAGAGATTTTCAAGCAGTCAATGTTAAAAAAAAAATAAAAAAAATGCTAAGATGCAATATTTGCACAAAACTAATGCATTGTTAGAGTCAATGCCCCTGGTTTCCAGCAGCAGATTTTTCAAGATTCTGTGGCAAGAGATAAATTCTGTGACAGATTTTTCAAAATTCTGCAATTCTACAACAAATTTGCAAAATTTTGCATATATATGCATATTAAAAATGTTATTTTTCTTTTCTTTATAAAACTGAAGTCATTTTCTGACATTTCTGTGTCCAGTTTATTTAGTTCTTTAATACTTAGGGATATGCATGGAAAAAAATTTTGTTTTGATTCATTTGGTTTGTTTGGCTTGGACTCAAAAAAAGTTATTTGTTTATTCATGTTACTTGGTTATTTGTTTTCCATTAAAGTCCATGAGGGAAGTAACACATTCTCTTTTCGGCTCTAAAATTCCAGTTTTCTATCCAAATTTAGTGAAACTTGCAGACATCAGCAAAAGAGGAAAAGGCACTCCAAGACACCAAAAGTGACATAAATAGTCCAACACCTCAAAAGAGAAGCAAAGCAGCACCAATAGTGGCATAAACATTCCAAGACGCCATATGAGAGAGTCAAAGCAGCACAAACAGCAGCAACACCACAAGGCACAGAGTGAGGGGAATGGCAGCAAACAATGGCAAAACAGCAAAAAATAGGAAAAAGAGTAAACATTGTCAAGTTAAGCGTAAAACATTGATAAGACAGGTGAAGAGAGAATTTGGAATGAAGTTGATCGTTGAGGCAAAAACTCAATGTTCTTATGTTCGCCTTACATGCATTATTGGGAGCTTGTGTAATCCATAGTATACTTAGGTGACTATCTCTTACTTTTTCTTATGCTAACAATCTAAAATCCATACTTCATGCCCTTTAGTGTTTAAATCTAAGCAGCCCCCTTCAAAAGGGACATGACAATGCAAATGTAGACATTTCTGCTAGATCACAGATATTGAAGGCAAAAAAATAAATACTTAGCTTGGGAGCTCTTCTGTGAAGGGTAAACCTACAAGGAAACAGCACATGCTTCCTCCAATGCACAAGTCTTTCTTCTGGCTGACATTATTGATTGGATCAGCCATACTCCCAAAAAAGAGCAGACTTCTGTTAGAGATTTAATTTTTTTTCTTTTTTTATCCATGACATGTGGGAAATGGCATCAGATGGCTCCAAATGGACCTCTCTCTCCTAGTTCATAGTAGGCGCACTGTCTCATAAGCTCCTTGATTGGTTTTAGAGCTTAGCTTTAGCAACGTAGTTGACTCTCCATGGCTAATTCATCCTGCTGCATACAGAGAACCCTGGTTATAGTAAGAAAACTTGCTTTCTCCATTGATAAGCAGGGCTGAATTAGCCATGACACACCCAAGCTGAGGGTTGCAGCAGAGCGCTTACTAAAAAATCATCCCAGGCCTCCTCCCCACTCACACTTGAGTGGGCTACTGGGTGAACAGACTGAACAAAACATTGTGCAAAGTTACTGTCACTTTTTGATAAATTGTCCAGACAGTAATGAGACATAAATGTGTAAATTGACGACCAAATTGCAGCTTTGCAGATGATGCCAATGAACAAGGCTCTTAGGTGAGCCATTGAAATAGACATGACTCTTACTTGATCAGCTTCTATGATTTGGAGGCCAGCCAGAGAACAGCAATATGTGATACCTTCTGCAAGCCAGTTGGACAGTATTCCCAGTCTGTTGGGATCAAAGGAGAAGCATTTAGAAGCCTGATATTGTGGTTGAAGAGGAGCAGCATCTCTGGCACAGCTGCTGTGGATCCCATCTCAAGGCAGGAAGAGCAGACAAGGCACAGTAGCAGGGCTAATGCGGATCCTATCTTGCAGTGGCCAAGAAGATCTGGGCCGACACAAAGCCCATCCTGCAGCAACCTGCAAAGAGGAGGTCCAGAGGCGAGAGGGAGGATGATGCCCTGTACAGTGTGTGTGAATGTGTGAGAGTTGAGAGATTGTGTAAGATAGAGATTTGAGAGACTGTGTGTGGGAGTAAGAGCCTGTATGTTGTGAGAGGCTCTTTGTCAGAGAGCATGTGAGAGCCTGTGTGTGAGACAGCATGTAAAGAGAGCCAATGTGTAAATATGAGAAAGAAACAGCATGTGAAAGTGAGAGCCGTGTATGTGTAAGACAGCGTGTGAGAATAAGAACCTGTGTGTGTGTGTGTGAGAGAGAGAGTCTCAGCATGATGTTTAGATAGGCACATCTCCTGCTGCTATCCACCCCACAACTCGGCAGCCACAAAAGAGAGGATCCCATCCCACTGACAGTCAGAGAAGGATGTGAAAGCTGCTAGCAGGAAGAGGATGCGATGGCCGTCAGCAGACCCCATCCTGCTGGCAGATGAAGATGAGGCCAAGACCCTGTGTGTGTGGCAGAAATTTGGGGTGAGTGTGGAGTACCAATCTGTTGTAGAGAAACTATATGTACAGCAAGTAATGGACTAATGCCTGAAGCTCACTTACTCTTTTTGCAGACATAACTGCAACTAGGAACATCACTTTCCAGGTGAGAAACTTTAAGAAAGCCAACTAACAGTTAGTAAAGTGGTTTAATGAGTTGTGCCAATACAACATTGCGATCCTATGACACTGGTGGCTTGGTGACAAAGTTTAATAATCCACAAGTCCTTCATGAACTTCAACATTAATGGATACAAGTGATGATAAAGCCATAGCAGAGAAACTACATTAATTCTTTGCTTTGGTATTCACCGAGGAAGAGGTAAGAAACCCATGCCAGAAATGATATTGAAAGGTAATGATTCAGATGAAATGAAAGCAATTTCAGTAAACCTCAAAGATGTACTAGGGTAAATTGATAAACTAAAGAGTAGCAAATCACTTGGTCCAAATGGTATACATCCCACAGTGCTGAAAGAACTGAGAAATGAAATTGCAAACCTGCTATTGGAAATTTGTAAACTATCATTAACATTATCTATGGTACCTGAAGACTGGAGGGTTACCAGTGTAATGCCAATTTTTAAAAAGGGATTTAAAGGGTGATCCAAGAAACTACAGACCAGTAAATCTGCCCTCCCTACCAGGCAAAATGGTAGAAACTATCAAAGAACAAAATTGCTGAACATATAGATAGGGATAGTTTAATGGGACAAAGTCAACATGGATTTAGCCAAATGAAGTCTTGCCCCAACAATTTGCTAATTTTTTTTTTGAAGGCATAAACAGACATGTGGATAAAAGTGAGTCAGTTGGTATAGTGTATAGGGATTTCCAGAAAGTATCTGACAAATTCCCTCATGAGAGACTTCTTAGGAAATTAGAATGTCATGGGATAGGGGGCAGTGTCCTACTATGTATTGCCAACTGGTTAAAAAATAGCAAATAGCACATTTAGGACTAATCAGAGAAAATTATTTTTCACTCAACACACAATTAAGCTCTGGAATTTGTTGCCAGAGGATGTGGTTAGTTCATTTAATGTAGCTGGGTTTTAAAAAGGTTTGGATAAGTTCCTGGAGAAGTCCATTAACTGCTATTAATCAAGTTGCCTTAGGGAATGGCCTCTGCTATTATTGGCATCAGTAGCATGGGAACTTTAGTGTTTGGGTAATTGACAGGTTCTTGTAGCCTGGTTCGGCCTCTGTTGGAAACAGAATGCTGGGCTTGATGGACCCTTGGTCTGATCCAGCATGGCATTTTCTTATGTTCTTATGATAGAAAACAGTAGGGCTAAATTGTAAATGTTCCCAATGGAGAAAGGTGAATAGTGGAGTGCCCCAGGGATCTGTTCTAGGACCACTGCTTTTTAATATATTTATAAATGACATGGAAATGGGCATAAGTGAGGTGAACAAATTTGCCAATGACAAAATTATTCAAAGTTGTTAAATCACAAGAGAAATGTGAGAAATTGCAAGAGGATCTTGAAACTGGGAGACTTGGGCATGCAAATGACAAATGAAATGTAAAAATTGATACACTAGGGAAGAGAAACCCAAAATTATAGCTACACAATGCATGGTTCCACATTAGGAGTCACCATTCAGGAAAAGGATCTAGGCATTATTGTTGATATGTTGAAATCTTTTGCCCAGTGTGCAGCAGCAGCCAAGAAAGCAATTATTTATTAAATTTCTATACTGTCACTGTGTTCAATCGTAATGGTTTACAATTATACAAAAATAAAACAATCATATAATCATGTACAATTATAAATATAATGCATTATAAAATTAAAAGAAAAAACATCTAAAATAAAAATAAACCTAAACCATTATATAATTTATCACCATAATCCGTGAGCCTTAATCCACTTTCACTACACAACTCTCATATGCAAGCATGAACAGCCAAGTATAAGTTCTTTTAAAAAATCAGGAAGTCTTTTGCAATAAATCAGTGGGGATAGAATACCAAAGATTAGGGTCAGCAAAGAAGATGGCTCTCTCACTTCAGTCAAGTGTGCGGATCAGACAGCAGGAACCGTCAACAGGCCTTTATTTGCTGACCTCAAGTGTCTGTGTGGGATATGCAAATGTAATGAGGCATTTAGCCATTCTGTTTTCTCACTATTGATTGATTTATGTAATAAGCAAAATTTTATATTCAATTCTAAACTTAACTGTGAGCCGATGTAGGGCAACCAAAATAGGAGTATTGCGATAAAATTTACGTCTGCCAGTTAGAACTCTGGCCATCACATTCTGTAATAACTAATGTTCTTAAAGAGCTAGCAGGTAGACCAAGAAAAAGTACATTATAATAGTTGAAATTCAAAAAAATTGAAGTCTGGAGTACAGTACGAAAGTCATCATGACATAGAAGAGGCTTCAATCGTTTTAACGTGTAATTTGCTGTAGCCATCTCTAATTTTGTGGCTTATTTCTTTCTTCAAATTAAGATCGTTATCAATAATTATACCAAGATCATGAGCTTGGTTTGCAATTTCAATTTGCAGTGTATCCATTTTAAAATAATAGAAAATCATCACTAAGTACAACTGCTTAAGTAAAATCTGTTTTTTTTTATTATTCAAAACTAGTCTCATATGATCAACAGTTGCCCAATTGCGGAGAAATAGACTCCTATTAGTTTCAAGGTATGCTGGGGTTATTATTAGGAAAGGAATGGAGAATAAAACAGAAAATATCATAATGCTTCTGTATTGCTCCATGGTGCAATCTCAGTGTTCAGTTCTGGTCACCACATCTCAAGAAAGATATAGCAGAATTAGAAAAGGTACAGAGAAGGGCAACCAAAATGATAAAGGAGATGGAACGATTCCCCTATGAGGAAAGGCTAAAAAAGTTAGGAACTCTTCAGCTTGAAGAAGAGAGAGCTGAGCGGAGATATGATAGAGGTCTATAAATGCAATCAAGTCTAAAAACATTTAAGGAGGAGCTAAAACCTGGCTTTTTACCAAGGCATATCACGATTCATAATAACCATCGCATATCCTTACCCTTCCTACTCTAATAGTGGAAGAATTTATTCTTTTTATATGTTTTAATAATTATTTTTCTTTTAATATATAACTATATTTTTATTTTTAATTTTGAAATTTATTGTACTTTATTTTTTATTATGCTTTGTTTTATTTGTACTTGAATTTGTTAAACCGTTGTGATGGCTACACTGAATGACCATATACATAAACCGACAAATAAATAAATAAAGAAGGATGCTTAGGTACATAGGAAGAAAAATAGCCAGTAGGAAAAGTGATATTGTCTCTGTATAAGTCTTTGAAACCTCATTTAGAATACTATATACAATTCGGGAGACCTCACTTTCAAAAGTATATAAACTGAATAGTCAATATAGAGGGCAGCTATTAAAATGGCCAAAAGCATTCATAATAGGGTCACACAAAGATCTGAACATGTATACCCTGGAGGAAAGGGAAGATACAACAGACATTTAAATATATCAGTGGCCTCAGAATGAGGGGTTATGGGATAAGAGTAAAAAAGGGATAGGAATAGTCTAAGAAAATATTACTTTATGGAAAGGGAGTGGATACAAGAACAGCCTCCCTGTGTGTAATTGATGGAGACAAAGACAGCATCAATATTCAAGAAAGCCTGGGACAAAGAGGATTTCTAATGCAGAGAGACTACAAAGCTGAACAGATGTGGATGGGCAGAATGGTCTTTATCTGCCATCATGTGTGTGAGTGTGGATACACCTAATAGTGTGTACGCACACATAGCAGTCACTTTAGTTATGAAACAAGCCTGCTGTGCTGGCTAGGTGGTTTTACTGCAGTGGTATTCATTTTCAGCCCTATAGAGCCACAGACAGGTCAGGTTTTCATGATATCCCTAATAAATATGCATGAGATATGGGTAACATCAAGCTAGGTTGAGAGAACATTGCACAAATCTCATCTTTGGGTGAGTTTCCTCACTCCGAGGGTCATCAAATCTTCACAAGAGAGCACTGTTCTGTTCATACATCTCACATTGAATATCAAAGTGGCCCCTAACTCCCTACACTAATACCTAAACCTCACCTCGAGTATCTAGGTGGGCCTCCCATAGACTTATAAATACCTATCTAGGGTCAGGGCATTATGGCTAGGTGCTCTCTCTCTCTCTCTCCCCCCCCCCCCCCCCCCCCCAGGTCACTGATAGCTAGGTGGAACCTATGGCACAGCTTAACACTCCTGAAAATGTTCATTAAACATTAAAGTTCATTAAATGTTCATAGGGCAGTAAACCCAGCCCACTCCCATCCCTAACTCCTCCTCTTTTAAGGATTTGCATCCGATCATACAATATGGTGCTATCGCATGCATTAAAGGCGTTTATGGGGCTTTACACATGCGAAAACGCATTTTGATAAATGAGGGGGATAGTTTGTTAGAAACTTTGAATGAAGAGCTTCAGAACAGAATCCCTCTCCTTTCTAACAAAATGGCTGTGACAAAATAGTGATTGCTTAAAGGTCAGTTTTCCTTTCAGCTTCAGGTTAAAAATAAAGAAGTGATGCTGGAATAGGCAGGCTGCAAAAGTGCTTCACCTTGATTGGTTTTGAGCCTTCTTTGTCCCTTCCCATCCTGGCTACACTCTGAATTGAGTAGAAAAAAAACCCTGCAGTTTTGCTTGTCCCATAGTTTATTTTTATTTAAGTATTTATTTGATTTATATACTGTCTTTTGGCATTTCAAAGCAGATTACATTCAGGTACTGAAGGTATTTCCCTACTCCCATAGGGCTTACAATCTAAATTTGTACCAGAGGCAATGGAGGATAAAATGACATGCCCCAGGTCACAAGCAGTGGCAGACTTTTATATATCCAAAAACAAATCGAAATGAAAATTGTTAATTTTGAATATCTGTTCATTCATTTAATTTAGAATGAAACACAATGAGAATGGACTTTTTTGGTTCAAATTACCCATTCGTTTCAAACCAACAACATAGCCCTACTGGTACTTCTATATTCTTGAATAATTTGTATGACAAGTGTTTCGCTTTAGAAATAAAACAGTAAGTAACCCAAAGTTTTTGTGACTACATACCAAAACTGGATGAAAGCTGAAGTCGACTAAATTGAAAGGGTGATTTTATGGTTAGTGCAATGTGTTGTATTTTGCTTAGTGTTTGAGCTCCTTAATGAATTCAAATAAATGCTCATCTGAATGAACAATTACATCTGTAAAATCCTTATTTTCATGAGGAATATCTTTATATCAATTTGATTTCTTAGAGTTTAAGGTTTCAAAGATTGGGTAATTCTTTCAGTAGCTGTGTAAGGCAATCAGAATACCATTCAAGAAGTTAATATAGCTGCTATAATTAACAGATCCACAAATGGTTCAAAATTGAGTCTCCTACCAGCTTTAGTGAGGCAATAGCTTAATCAATGCACACGACTGTCCATACAATCCTCAGCTCCCAGAATTGCTGCAGCTGTTCGTTTGGAAGTTATTGCAGATTCTAGATAAATACTAAACTTTTTTCATCTGATCAGTGCAGAATGAACTAAGAATTGTGATATTTGAATATGCAAATAAAATTGGAAGCTGGAATATATCAGTGTTTGTTCATGAAGTAAAAAAAAAAAATAGTGGGTGAGGAGATAGATTTTGGCGTCTTTTGAGCTATAGGAAGAATTATTTTCAAGCAACCTGTGGATGTGTTTTACCTGCTAATATCGCTCCATGGTGAGACCTCATCTTGAGAAGTGTGTGCAGTTTTGGTCATTACATCTCATAAAAGATAAAGCAGAAATAGAAAAGGTACAGAGAAGGGCGACCAAAATAATGAGGATGGAATGGTTCTCCTATAAAGAAAGGTTATAGGTTAGGACTCTTCAGCTTAAAGAAGAGACTGCTGAGGGAAGATTTGATTGATGTCTGTAAAATGAGTGGAACAAGTAAATGTGAATTGGTTTACTCTTTTAAAAAGTACAAAGACTAGGGTCACACAATGAAGTTATTAGGTACATTAAAAACTAATAAGAAATTTATTTTTTTTTGCTCAACACATAATTAAGCTTGAATTCATTGCCAGAGGATGCGGTGAAAGCTCTTAGTGTAGCTGTGAAGGAAAGATCCATAAAACATTTTTAAGGTGGAGTTGCAGAAATAAATGCTGCTTATTCCTGGGATAAGCAGCATGGAATCTATCTACCTCTTGGGATCCTGCCAGGTACTTGTGACCTGGATTGACCACCGTTGGAAAAAGGATGCTAGGCTTGATGGACCTTTGGTTTGACAGGACATAAGGCTTGCCGTACCCGAACATACCACTTATAGTGGGAATCACATACTAAGCATTATACATACATAATCATAAAACAAAGTGTAAACTTATACAAGGGGGGGGGGGGGGGGGAGGTACCAGATGGTCCATCAATGCAAGAGGGCTGCTGAAGGTCTAGCATTGATTTTTCTTCATTTTCTGTTGCTGCTGTAGCCCGAACTCCCTCCCCCCTCCCACAGGGAGAAGGGGGAAGGATACCATCCCCTTCCCCATTGCCTATGGGTGCATGCTCCCTTAATTTGGCCCTGGCAAGGGTTTTTCATAATATAAAAGGCAACAGGTGCTCTTCAACTTCATTAACAACCATGCAACAGCAGGTTCACAGTATTCAGAGTCAATCCAGTCTGGTTCAGAATATGCCCATAGCTTTCACATATATTAGAAATACTACCAACAGGTCCAACAGGGTTACTTCACAGATGCTTAGGGTACAGATCATCTTCATCCCAGGATCCACAGCACAATTTACAGTCTTCAAATTGCTGATAATACTAGAATATCCCCATTGATCTCTTATGAACCCCAAGAGGCCAATCTGAGTCCTCCAGGGTAGATTTACTTTTGCTGTCTGATCTTAGTTTTCTAATCGGTTGGTCACAGGCTTTTTTTCCACCTTCCCTTTCTTATTTTTTTGCCAATTCCTTTTATATTGTCTTTTTTTCTATTTCTTTTCTCTCCATCTTCTTCCCTCAAACACAGTCAGGTTCTCATTCTCACATGCATTTCTCTCTCACACACACACACAGGCTCTCACTGTCACATGCTCTCTCATACAATCATTCATACACACAGTCTCTCACTGGCACGTGCTGAATCTCAGGCACACAGGCTCTCTCTCACTCCCACATGCTGTCTTTCTCAAGCACAGGCTCTCACTGTCACATGCTCTCTCTCATACAATCATTCATACACAGTCTCTCACTGGCACATGCTGTCTCTCACACACACACACAGAGGCTCTCACCTGCTGTCTCTGCAAACATTCAGGTCCTCACTTCCACACACAGTCTCTCAACTCACTCTCACACACAATCTCTCAACTCATTTCATACATACATACACACACACACACACACACACTCTACAGACCCTCAGCCTCTCTCTCTCACCTCTGGGCCTCCTCTTTGCGGGTCGCCGCAGGATGGGCTCTGCAGCGGCCCTGATCTTCTCGGGCTGCAGCGGCCCTGCTACTGGGCCTCTTCCTCTTCTTGGGCCGCTGTGACTTGGGATTCGCGGCGGCCCATAAGCGCTGCTCCTCTTCTGCATGCACTGATGCTCCTCCTCCTTCCTGCCCACGCGGCTCTGGCAACATTTACTTCCTGCCCACGCGGCTCTGGCAACATTTACTTCCGGGGCCGCGCGGGCAGGAAGGAGGAGCATCAGCGCGTTTAAACACAATCTTTTTCTTCGGGCTGTGGTGACGTGAGCTCCACCACGGCCCTACCGATCTGCCTTCTATATGCATGTCGCTGCTCAGCTTCCAGTGGGATGAGGTCCACTGGCGGCCGCATGAGCCACCACCCTACCCCCTCCTTTTTCCCCTGCCCTCCACACCCCTTACATACCCTTGAAGAAACCCTTCCCAGTAAATTATTTATTTATTTATTTTTAGATTTTTATATACCGGTGTTCCTGTATTAAAATACAGATCACATCGGTTTACATTGAAACATAAAAATTACACCAAGAGGCGGTACATATAACAAGGTTATAGAACTTGGAAAACATGGAAAACAGGTTCGAAAAATAACATTGAGAAAATTGTATAGTCTCTTTGAGAAACCAAATCATAAAATAAGGCGTAATTGTCTAAGATAAATGTGATCTGCAGAAGGGATTGCGATGGTGAGAAAATCTTGATAGCTGGAGGTAAAAAATAATCAAAGTTCTGGAAAAGCTTGGCTAAAGAGCCAGGTTTTAATTTTCTTTTTGAAGGAAGCAAAGCAGATCTCAAGGCGGATGTCTGGCGGGAGCATGTTCCATTGGACGGGTCCTGCTAAAGAGATGGTACGTTTCTGATGTAAGGATATTGTTGAAGGAACATAGAGTGTGCCTTTATAAGCTCCTCTGATAGGTCTAGATGAAGAGTGAAAACGAAGTTGGGTACTTAAGTGGAGTGGGGATATGTTGTAAATAGATTTATGAATTGCTGTGTATATTTTATAGAGAATCCTTTGCTTAATAGGCAGCCAGTGGAGGAGTTTTAGTATGGGGGTTATATGGTCTCTTTTATTTGTATTGGTAAGGATTCTAGCTGCAGAGTTTTGAATCATCTGGAGGGGTTTGATGGATGAGGTAGGGAGACCAAAAAGGAGCGAGTTGCAATAATCGATTTTTGTTAGAATAATGGCTTGTAGAACCATCCGAAAATCATTGAAGTGGAGAAGTGGTTTCAATTTTCTCAGGACAAGAAGTTTATAGAAGCAGTCTTTAGTGGTGGTGCTTATACATTTTTTGAAGTTAAGCTGATTATCTATCATGACGCCTAGATCACGTACATATGGTGAGTGATTAATTATAGGAGTGGTAGAAATGAGTGGGACAGCTGGGTATATTAGATTGTTATTAACGTCATGATTGATAATTAAGATCTCGGTTTTGTTGTTGTTGAGAATAAGGCTGAGACTGGATAGAAGATGATTGATTAGTTGCAAGCAATTATTCCAGTGAATCAAGGTTTTGTGTAGGGATTCTGAGATTGGGATGAGTATTTGGATGTCATCCGCGTAAATGTAGTGTGTTAGGTTTAGATTATTAAGAAGACGACAGAGAGGGAGAACAGGAAAACAAGAGGGTGAATCAGGGGGCAAGATACACTGATTAATGAAAATAAATACCTCCTGTGTCAATTGTTCCATATTCCTATTTAATCAAGTGATTCCTGTACATTAGTCATCTATACATAGTATTCCTCTTTTCCGCTTTACTCCCTCCCTGTACCTCTGTTAACTATACCTCTCCCCCCTTCCCCCCCTTATCCCCCTTTCCCACCCACCTCCTACCCCTTCCCTCCCTCCCCTCGCCCTGCCCCCCAGCCTATCCTCCCCCCCTTTCCCCCCCCTACCCCCCTCAAATCTCTATTCCTTGGTTTCATTTATTGTTTATTTTGTTGTATTTGGTTTTGGTTTGTTTTTTTGCTCTTGCATTAGTATTTTCATACTGTTTTATTGTCATATTGTTATACTGTATCTCCCACCTGAGTTCATTGTAAACCGGCATGATGTGCTCCACGAATGTCGGTAAATAAAAGTTAATAAATAAATAAATAAATAAAATGAGCCTCCCTGCACCTGGGGGCATTGGCTCCCCTCAGAATACCACTGCTCGCGGTGCCCCCTAATACTCGGCGCCCTAGGCCCAGGCCCCATACTGTTGGGGGGAGATCTGAATACAGTTTTTGACCTTACCCTAGATAAATCTCTGCCCACCAAGTGAAAAGATGGTAAAACAAAGGATTTCCGTGGCTATGTGAGCAATTAGATCTTCTTGATGCTTGGAGATTTCTTCATTCCTCTGGGCAGAACTACACACATCTCATGTGCATGCCACGAAATCCCAGATTGATTACCTGATCTCAAAGCCTCTGTTTTTTCAGGTTAAACAGAAGATTATTGGCCCATTTGAAATTTCTGATCATGCTCTCATTTGGGTGGTTTTATTTTGGGGCAAGCAGTTGGGAGGTTCAGGGAGGTGGAGGTTCCTGGCCCAGTTATATGGTGATCTGGATTTTCAGGAATTTTTCCATCAGAAATGATGAGAATATCAGATAACAAGGGACATATCAATAACCCTATTCTTTATTGGGAGACAGCAAAAGCTGTCATATGAGGTGATATCATTGCTTACGTAAGATGGCATCAAAAAATGATTGACAAATGAATCTTGGCTTTGGAAAAACAGACGAGGTGAGAGATTATTTGCTGAGTCCCCCATCCCCAAAAATAGATTTGCATATGTCAAGCAGCCTTGAACACTCTTTTACACCAGAGGGCTCACAAGTCCATGTTTTACTACAAATATCAATTATTTAAATTTGGCAATAAATCTGGCAAATTACTAGCATCCTTGGTTAAATGGATGGAGGGAGCCTGGTTCATCACAGCAGTTAGAGATAAGCAGGGTAAGGTGGTGAGCTCTTCTGAGGGGCTTTGTAAAGTCTTTTGGGATTTTTTTTCAGTCCTTATATATCAAAGATAAAGTTGAAGTGGGAAGAACAACAGATTTTTTTGGCAATATTTCCTTACCTCGGTTGACTGCTCCCCAGTTGGAAGCCCTGAATGCACCAAGGTCCATCAAAGAAATACAGGTTCAAATAGGACAGGCAGCACTTTACAAGGCTCTTAGGCCGGACGGGTATGGTGGGGAAATTTATAAGATCCTGAAAGATCTGATTGCGCAATCCCTGCATGCCCTGTTCACTCGGTTGGTTGAGAAGCAATGCTTTCCCCTTGGAGTGAACAAGGCATTGATCACGATCCTTCCAAAGAAAGTGAAGGATACATTTCTCCCAGAGTCGTATCGCCTGATCTAGTTACTTAATTTTGACCTTAAATTATTAGCTAAACTTTTTGCAGACCATCTAGCTATTCATTTACCAGCTCTTATAGCATAACATCAGGTAGGTTTTGTGCGGGGGAGACATTCGGCATTTGGGTACTTGTCAGGTTCTTGTGGCCTGGTTTGGCTTCTGTTGGAAACCAGATGCTGGGCTTGATGGACCTTTGGTCTGATCCAGCAGGGCAATTTCTTATGTTCTTAATGTTTGGAAGGTGCTGATCTCCATATCCCAATGCCTTCAGGCTAACGTTCCTTCTCTACTTGGCAGTTTTAACGCTGAAAAAGTGTTTGACAGGGTGGATTGGGATTATTTGTTTTATGTAGTGGAGGAATTTGGAATTTCAGGACTTTTGTGATGTAGTAAAATTATTATACTCTTCTTCCAAAGCACAAATTCTGGGTAATATGCAACTAACTGAGGAATGTGATATACAATGGGGAACATGCCACAGTTGCCCGCTATCACCTTTACTTTTTCTTTTATCCCTGGAGCCACTGTTGAAGTCAATCCAATTAAATAAGTTAATGGGAATTCCTGTTCGTGATCAGGAATTTAAAATAGTGGCCTTTCCAAACCCTGAGAGTCTTGAGTTGTTGAACACGATCTTATTTGGATCTTTTTCTGGTTTTAAACTCAATATAGAAAAAAATCAGAGGCCTTGGCCTCATGTCAGTCTATGTGAGGAATGGATTTTTCAGTGCGTTGTGCGGACAGTTCCTGCTATTTAGGTATTGCTCTCACTTTGGATCTACCCCAACTGTACGATTTAAATGTGCCCCCCTGTTAAAAAAAAATATGAAAAACTGTTGATATGGAACTCTCTGCCATTGTCCTTATCGGAGCTTATCAACCTTTTTAAAATGTTGTAGCCTAAGTGGCTTTACAAGCTGCAGGTTTTACTTATCTACAAAGGTTTTTCTGACAGGGAAAAAAGGCCCAAATATCAATTAATCGTATTTCAGGGGATGAGGGGGGGGGGGGCAGGAAGGGGGATTGGGGGGGTCCCTAGAATTGAGCTTGCATATTGTCTCACTTCATGATTGGCTCTTCAATGTATCTACATTTACCCTTCCACCTGGCAAGAAGGGTGGTAGCACCTTTAGGGCTTCGTTTTGCTCTTCACTCTGTTAATATCTGTTTCGCCTGCCCATGTTAAGATACATTACATTGTTTTATCTATTAGGCATGCATGGTGTTTCCTATGTGATAGGCTACGCCATGACCAATGGGAATCTGTCTTTATACCTTTACAAGGCAATAGGAACTTCTTACCGGGTTCACAATCTAAAGCTTTTATTAAGTGGGTGCGGGAGGGGCTATGTCATGTTGCACAAATAGTAGTTGCAGGTGGTCAATTTATTTCTCCTCAAGATATGGAAATTCAATTTAGGATGAATATGGGGCAACGTTTTGCTTACCATCAATTTGAGACATTATTGGAGGTCTTTGATGAGCACTAATCTTCAGGAATACTTTAAAACATATGTTAAGATTTTTTCAAAGTGGAATATGGAACAAGATGGGAATTTCTCATCTTTATAAGGTATTATCTTAGCTACAAGACCCACTTACATTTGGTTCTTTATTAAATAAATAGAAGGTTGAACTTCCAAATTTAAATGACTGCGAAGCAATTGGTTTTGGCTTTTACAAACATACCAGGATTGGTGGGAAATGAGATTGAGGGAAATGCAATATACATTTTTGTTGAGATTCTATATGCCCCCAGTTTGGTTGCTTAAAGCAGGACTCCAACAGTCCAATGTATGTTCCAAGGTCATTATTTTTGGACATGTTCTGTAATCCAAGCCTTTTGGGGCAAGTTGCACAGGTACCTACACAATGTCCTTAGGGGTTCTTTCTCCCTTATACCAGAAGGTGTGTCATTTGATTGTAAAGAAGCATTTGTCAATGTTGGGGGGAGACCATCCTTTTTTGCATAAGGCTTGGTTGCTGGGGAAGAAAGTGATACTCTTTTGTGTAGTGTACTGCAAGCAGTCCTGCATATTAGCATTGGAGGAATAGTTTGCATTATTTAATGCAAATGGAGAACATGGACACCACCAGATCCTTTGAACGCAAACTGCATTTTATAGCTATATGGGATAAATATATCCAATCACTTTCCCCGAAGGCGAGAAGTATGGTGCTTAATTACCCATAATGATTGGCGAGTTTATCTGCTGCTGTAGAGCAGGGTCAGTCAACAAGTATATACTGTTACTAGCAACTCTACCTGTTCTACGCCCGGGCGGCGAGCCTTTTTATTGGCACATCTGCTCTTGTTTTGAGCTGAATTCCCCTAGAAATTCACTGTTAAGAGTGTCCCTTCCACATACACACCCTCATACAGGCTTCCTCACTCTCTGGCACACATACACATCCCCTCATATAGGCTCCCTCTCTGAAACCCACACTCAAGCATCCCACGCACTCCCCCTTACCAACCAAGCTGTCTCTTGCACTCCCCCACACCCCTCTCACCAACAATGCTGTCACCCCCCCTCACACATTCTCTCTCATCAGCATCTCCCCCCCATGCTCTCTCACCCTTACCGACACACATTCTCTCTCACCGGCATACCGTGGGACCTGGGCTGTTCGCGGCGAAGATGAAGGCCTGGCACACCGTTCATGGTGAAAATGAAGGCCCGGGCGCTCCGATCACGGCACACAGGGGCCTTTTCCCTTTTCGCCGTGAATGGCGCGCCAGGTATTCATCCTCACCGCGAACGGAATGTGTGCCACGGAACGCGCTCCCTTCGCGGCATGCCAGGGTCTCCTCTGCTATTTTCTGCCTGTCTCGCGATGGCCGCTGTCCTTCTTACCTGTTGTAGCTGGTGTTGTCACATGGCTGCTGTACGGCGTGTTTGAGCCATTATAGCACCATCTATTGGCAGGCTGCGGAACATTGGCGAGCACTGACAGACACTACAAAGCCCGATATATTATGGATGCTTACTCTATTTGTGCATCTGTTACCAGGTGTTTGAGGGTGGGGGATGGGAGGGGGAGGGGAAGGAATATGTCTGTAAGCTGTCATTTGATCTATGCTCGACCTGGTGTGCGCATCAGAGCTCCATGTACATCAGTGTTTCTTTGTAAAGTTCTTGCTTACATTAAAGATTTGAAATAAATTTCATCTGGCATTCAGATGACCAGACTCCTAACTTCGCAAGGCTCTTCTGCAGTTCTTCACAATCCGCTGTTTTAACAACTTTGAAAGTGTCACCTACAAATTTGATCACCTCACTTGTTTCCTTTTCTAGATCAATTATGAATATGTTGAACAGTACAGGTCCCAGAACAGATTCCTGTGGTACTCCACTAATGACCTTTCTCCATTTGGAAAACTATTTATTCCTATTCTGTTTCCTTTTAATCAATTAATCCACAATAGGATACTGCATTGTACTCCATAACTTTTTAATTGCCTGAGGAGTTTCTCATGAGGAAGTTTGTTAAATGCTTTCTGAAAATCCAAATACACTATATCAACTGGTTCATTTTTATTTACATTTGACGCTTTAAATAAATCACAAAACTTCCCTTTGCTAAAATCGCGTTGACTCTTAAGCCAAGTGGTATTGTTTTTATAAAGTCATCTCATATCCTGTATATAAAGGAATGTTTCTTAATCAAGTGAGGAAGAGCTAGAGAAGAATCATCTGATTCTTGAACCAGAAATGGAGTATTCTTTGGAGAGCCCCTTAATGATTGATTGGCACCAAGAGAAAGTGCCTGGTGTAGATAGGACTTTGAATTAGAAGAATCTATGCTTTTGTTGGTGGATGGCACAGAGAGGAGGGTCAGCTCCAAGATGCACTATGCGTGTTCTGGAGTTTCTTCAGCACCTTAGGCAAATATCTTCCTAACCTTCAGTGTCAAGGAGTGCTCATTTGTTTGCACCAAACGGTCATGACGCCAAACAGTGAGATTCACTTTATTGGAAGGGGAATGGTACTTGTGTGTTTAAAATCTTAGAGTTGAGACTTCTCCAAGCCACAACACTAAGACTGCCTCAAACCTTTGCTCTGAAGAAAGGACTTCTCTTGTTAGGAGAAGGTGTCCCTGCAGATACTGACTTTCTCCTCTTTGAAGAGGAAGGCAGAGGAAATTCTAAAGCAAGAGTGGCTAACTCTGGTCCTTAAGAGCCACAAACAGGCTGGTTTTCAGGATATCCACAATGAACATATATGCATGGTCATTGTGGATATTGTGAAAACCAGACCAGTTTGTGGGTTTTGTGGACAGTTGGCCCTTCCCTGCTCGAGAAAATCAAAGCATGTGTAATTCCTTTATTTTATGGTCCTGGGGGATATGTGGCTGCAGGCAACAATTTAAGATATCATAGCCTGGGCCCAAGCTTCTTACACAGCAATCATGCAATTCAGTCAATAACATTTTATGAAACTCCAATGGGAGTTTGTTGAAGAAAAAGAAAAGAAAAGCTACAACCAAAAAAGGGAAGAAACCCAAAGAAAATTTTGATGAGCAGCAGTGAGCATTAAAACCTAGGTGTCTTGTACAGTGGGTGGCTGTGCAGAAAGACAACACATACTCAGAAAATTTAGCTTGTTTTTTTCTGAGCTCAAAAAGTTTCTTCCATCTTGGCAACCTCAGATGATATTCACTTGTGTAGCTGATATCATCCTGCTTGTCCACAGAGAATATATTTAACTTTATATACATAGTAAGATCTTGTTGGAGGTTTTGCTCTGTATATATGTCTAATGTCTGAGAGTATCACTAAGCAGCTCAGAATAATGCTATTTAGTTTTCCCATGTATAATTTAACACTTGGAAATGAAATACCAATGATATACTACATGATGGGAAAACTGATGCATGGATCACAGGGCTGTTTTTGACTACTTGTGGGAGCAAGCATGGGAGGGAAAAACTACTGAACATGCTAACATGCATAAAATGGTATTTTTGACATGAATTATTAACTCTGAAGAAAGTTCCATAGAAAAGCAAGATGTTGGCTAACGGGCAGATTTTAAATAGGCCACGCACTTAAAATCCAGCCTTTACATTTGTGTGGGCAGGTCTTGTGAGTGCCGAGCCTATTTTCAAAAAGGCCTGGCCTCGCACGTAAAGGCCGGTTCACACAAGCAGCAGCCTTCTTGCAAGGGGTGGGCCAGGTGGCATGTTCTGGGCAGGGAGGGGCAGGTTGGGGTGGGCTGGGACAGTGGCATTGATCGCTGTGCCGGTGCACGCAACTTACTTCAGATTGGGCCCTGAAGTTGGAAGACAAAAAAAAAAAAAAGGAAAAGATAGGAATTACGGGTTGGGGAGGAGAGGTGAAGGGAGGTTAGAGTAGGGGGTAGGGAACTGGAGAAGGCCGCAATGCATCGCTGCACGAAACTAGCAAAAATCTACCCCTTTGCGTGCACACATGCGGATTACAAAATGTGGTACGCATGCGTGCACGGTCCGCTGATTTTATAACATGCGCGCGCATGTCATAAAATCGGCACGTCCAAATGTGCGCATTCGGTAGTGCACGTGCACCTATTAAAATCTACCCTTAAGGGTGTAAATTATTTTAATTAGGCTCGCTTTGTCCACATACGTATTTGAGATCTCTTTTCTCACATATTGTCAGGAAAGTCATAGTAATTGTATATTTTAATAGTAATTATTCCGAGTACAGCAGAACTAATATTCCTGAAGCAATTTTTTAAAACATGGATTGCTTTAACCACCACAATAAAGCTCCATACAACCATATCACTATTATATATATTTTCTTGGGTAACTGAATTCACTTGAACTCCAGACCTTTTAAACTAGTGGCTCCTTATATCATGGAGAATCACTTCAAATATGCACTCTGTTTCCGCATCACATTCAAATAGTATCATATTTTACTGTTAAGATTTAAATTCGATATATTAAAAACTATTTCATTTATTTAGCATTAAACATGTACAATACTATATAGAAAATTCAATATAATCTGCTTTAAAAATTCTGCAATGCAAATAATCTTCCTGGAGTTCCTAAAAGGCCATGCGCTGCTCCCCAGTAATGGGCTGGGTAATAAACTTGTATGAAAATATGCAGTGCCATCCCTTATTGCTATGATCAACCCATTCCATGCCAATCTTATATCTTATTAGAAGTGATTGCTATAAGTGAGATGAATGTACGGTTTAGGTGTTGAAAATTCAAAAGAAAAAACTTCCTTTTGTAGTTTAATTATAGATCTCATAGGTTATCGTAAAGGTTCAAAAATTGAATACAGCGAAAAATTAGAAGACATAACACCTTTTCATTATTTGCTTTAAGGTCTTGATGACAATCTAATTTATTTGCTTGAGAAGACAATATATAATTACAGTACAAAACATGTATATTCTTGTTAAATTAGGGCTTAAAGGTTCAAGAAATTCTACCTACAAATATCACAATAGAATTTCCAAGAAAAAACTCCATTTATTTTTCTGCTAGCTGATTAAAAAAAAATGTGCACGAAAAACAAGTTTTCCTCAAATAGTTTTAAATTCCTTTTTCCTGCCTGTAAGCATTTTTTGGCAATGTGCAAGTGCATTGTGTGGTATGTAAAGAACTCTTACCTAAACGAATGTGCCCAACTCTTCCTGTCATGTAGTGTTCCGAGAATGCATACTGATAAATAGGTGCCAAATGTGAAAATACATGTTCATTTCACTTTATTTTAAAGGTGCTAACAAATTATACAAAAGCAACCACCCTTTTATTTGAGAAATAGATTGATCTTGTCCCTTTAACAGTGACAATTAAGTAGAAGTGATGTTCGTAGCAGTTCTTCAGCCCAAGACTCAATATTTCCAAAAAATAAAGTAGGCAAGCTTAATTATAAAACAGAATACAGAGTTTTGAACTTTTTTTAAGCTATACTAAAAAATAAAAACCATGAGTACAGCTTTTCGTCCACTAACACTTGTATACAATTACATTAAAAAGACTGAGCAAAAGTCACATGGTCTTCTTAAAGCAGGATGCAGACCATGCACTCCTAGGGCAATGAACAAAAAACATAGCTAGCAAGTGATGACAACTTAATTAACCTTACAAAGCAAAATCCTCCTTTATTATAAGGCTTTTCCTCTGAGTTTTGTTTTTAAAGGCACCTCTCAGTTATAACAATTGCTTTCACCTTAAGATAAATGTTCAGTCTGAACAGTTCAATGTTCCTGTGGAACATCTCTTTCAACTTAGGTCTGAAAAGTCATAGTCTTTTACTTACATTCAGATTTTAATCAATCAACTTAAAATTACAGTCTTCAAAACAAGCATGCTGACCTATAATTTGTATATTCATTAACTGGAATATCTTCAATTATATATTATAGTGTATAAGCAAACAGCACAACACTCATTTCATATCCAAACCATTATCCTTTGTGCATACTAATTCAGGAAAACTTAATACAAAAAAAGATTAAAATGCAACCATAGCGTTTTCCCATACTAGACACATTTAATACATAATGTTTACAATATATATATATTTATATATAATATACATAACTTTTAGAATTTTAAAATAAATCTGTGCAACCCACCTCTTAAAAAAGAAAGAAAAAGGGTCAAAAGTCAAATACACAAATATTTCATAAATTCAGATGTTTAGTTAAGGAGACAAAAACCTTTTTTCATTTACTATCTGGGAAGTTAATTATGAAAGCTAAATACATTAAGCCATTTGTAATATTAGTGGTAATTATTGTCATTCTTTCTTTAAACAGAAACATTACTACTAACATGGAAATATCTGTGCACATTCAAAGTGATGAAAGGGTATTTTAGAAGGTTCAAATAACACACAGATTCAATACAGTGTGTAAATAAGGTTGGGGCATATTTTCTATACATCACTTTAACAGTAAGGCTCTTTACATTATCCATGCAGCTTCTTCAAAATGAGACTTTTGATTACATGTGTTTGCTACATGACTTCCAAGAGATATTAACAGTTTACAAGCTGCATTTTCATCATCAGACTATAGAGATGAACAAATGTCTTATAATCTCAGTCAGTCCAAGAGACAGTCAAAAGAACATAAAATGATACAATATGGTAGGTAAATAGAAATATCTGACATTTACAAGTAGTGGTGCAACAGCAAAGAGATGCAAACTGAAGTAACAGATTCAGCTAATCAGAAACTGATTCGCCAAGATGGGTTTACTCTCTCCAATTTACAAATCTGTGGTACTGCACCATAAAGGAAAATGAAAAGTAAAATAGAACATTCAAGCAGAGGTATAAAAACAGTAAGTTCCTTGATTTTATCTTGGATATGCAAGAACCAACCAAACTAAATATATTTTTATGCATCACTATTAGAATGTTTTATTTTTTCTATCTTACTGAAACTGAAGCAACAGGACTGACCCACTCTGTTGAGCTCTATTAATATGCAAAAATTGAATTTCAGACATCACTGTGTGGCATGTCCTCCACATTATTACTGAACTCTAAGAAAATGCTAAAACTCCACCCCCTAAAAAGAAATTTGGAAGACACCACTGACGTGATAAAAAAAACATTAAGATACCAGGAGTTTAATTTTTTCAAAATTTTTCATATTATATTAACCCAGGTGGTGTCCCTTCATATTTGTAAAAAAAAAAAAAAAAAAAAAAGTAGCCAAGTCCAAAAACTAAAAATATAGCACTAGCCAACTGATTGGATGCTTGTGGAAAAAATAACATTCTTCAAACATCTAAAACAAGCAAAAAATACTCCAGTAAAATTGAAGTTTTAATCACATTAGGCATAATAGATAAAACTGTGCTTTCCTACAGAAAGTTCTCCATGAACCGAAGGGATAATTTTCAAACTAAGAGGGCTGCTTGCTGACCTGTGGATACTTTACCTTCCAAGCCAGTGGGTACAATTTTCAAAAGGAAACTCCATTTGAAAATTCAGGGGACTGTACGTGCAAAGTAAGCAGGGTAAAATACTCACAGGGATTTCAAAATGAAATTCTTGTGAGTACTTTGCTGTCTCAGGTCCTTTTTAGCATGGCTAAAAATATTCATGCTGTCATAGAGTGCATACTTTTATCCATATAAAGGGGGTGGGGAGAGGAATAATTTTCATAAAATGCTTTTAACTATTAAAAAATTTTAAAACACTGCCCTTCCCCAAGTCGGTATCTCTGTATTGTCTAATGCTGTGATTAAAACTTGGAGTTTTGCTGGAATGCCTACAGTATATATTTTTTATCCCTTTATATTTATCAGCAAGTTAACTGTTAAAATATCCCCCAAACTACTAAAGGTTTTTCCCATGATCTTCTTATTTCTTCTATTCCCTTATACTTTGCCAGACTTATGGCTTTATAGTTCTAGACAAACCTTTAACTCATGGTGTGCCAGGACACCTCACAGTCTGAAGCAGTTTGTTCAGTAAAATGGTGAACATGGAACAATTGCAGAAATGTCAGACAATGTATGTTTTTATGACATATATTAAAAATTAAATGCAAGCTAAACAGAGGAATACACCAATTCTTTAAGACTGCATTTGAAATTCCTAAGGAAAGAGACAGTTATCTAAAGAAAAAATGGCCAAAAGCATGTTAAGGTGACGTTTCAGAGTTGTTGGTTAATGAGCGAAATAAACTAATATTTATTTACTTTTCTATATTTTATTCTAAACACTGGGCAATTAGGCCATGTTTGCTCATTGAATTGATTGCTATTTTCTCATCCTTGAGACATTTGCCTCCGATTAAAAAAAAAAAATAAAAATTTCCCTTTGAATCAAAAGCACTGATGGACTTGCCCAAAGTTCCACTTTGATCAGCAGCTTGCGAAAATGACCAAGACTCCCTCACAATATTTCCTTATAACTGTTACTGCTAGTGTTCAAAACTCCTCCTCACCTGTTTCATTAGAAGAACAGAGCCAGCAAACACTGATCACTAGAAGCGCCTTCATTAAGTTTACTCAAATATTATATGCAATTTTGAGAAACACAGAAAGCAACTGGGTTATTCCCGAAACAAAATCTTCTCAGAGATTTGGCATCAAAAGTAGTTACCAAAGAAGCTACTGAATTCAAGAGCTAAGTTTTATCTTTTATTTTTATGGCTGCAAAGATGAACAAATCCACATCTACCTGATATGCAATGAAGTACACTCAATACAGTGTGAGGAATTTGGTTTTTCACTGGTGCTGGGAGTGCACAACCTTAGCTTTTCCAGGCTTTTTTTTTGGGGGGGGGGGGGCAGTTGTGGTAGTAGTAGTGGGGTGGGGGAGGGAATGTTATTTATCAATTACTACACAGCCTTTGTCACAGTTCAGCAAGTGTTTAAAAAGTTATTTTCACCAGAGTAAATATGACCTGAAGTCACAGAGCAGACATGCACATGCAATACACAGGTCTCCTTTTCGGAAAGGGACTCAAAACTAGAGAAAAACAAAGCAATAATGGAAAAAAAAAAAAGAATATCAATTAAACTAATATGCAGAACAGGAGAGAAAGCTCAGCTCCTGGGAGAGCTTCCTGCTCCCCCACCCCCTTAAAACTGAAATACAGTTGTAGGCAAGGTTACCTTTCACAACCAACAAATGAGAATGACTCCACAGTAGACTGGTTTAGGTGTTACTGTGGCTTAAAATCAGAACAAGACTTTGGACAAAGAGAGGTATAGCTAACCTATGTGCACCTGAAAGTCCCACAATATTTACCTTGAGGATTTAATTCAGGATCTGTACTAAGATGGCTTAAACCTACAGATTTCTGTAAGAATTCAGAGTGTATTTCTAGTCAGTGGTGAAGGAAGCAAACAAATGGAACCTATACTGTGCACAAGATACTACAGTGGGTACAAACTGTGCCACCATTTCTAGTACATGACCTGAAAATGATTGACAGAGCTTTTCAAAGCAGAATAAATTAAATTCCTAATTATATGCCGACCGTTTGTATTACTAGTCCACTCTGTTAACTGATATTTAAGCCTGGTCTTCCAGCTCCTTAGCTATTACATTGGTCCTTTCAAAAAAATAATCAAAATTTACAAATTACTTTGCAAAGTAAATGTTTGGTATTACTGTATAATATATTTCAGAAATCATATTACTACATTAATATCTTAAAAATTAGTAAAAAATTTTTTTTTTTAATTGAAGTTACTTTCTGCTTGCAGTTATTTTATTGGGCACCTTCTTGCATTTACTGCCAACAGGGTGAACAAACTGTGTTCATCCAAGTTCAGTAAATGAGTACAAGGGTTCCTATTTGTCATCTACTGCAGCTGACGACTCCTGGAGAAAGATGCATTAGGAAAGCTTCCCACACTTCCTCCTACTTTTGGGCTACAAGCTTGTCTACTCCCGAACTGTACAGTGACCCTATTTTCCCATTAAGAACATAGAAGAAGCTACTCTCGTCCAGGCCTGCCTGGACAAATATACACAACCCCCACAATAAATGCTGTTGCCTTTAGCAGACACTTGAAACGGAGTTAGCAGGCTCTCAGCGCCAGCTGAGCTCCTAGCACCCCAAACAAGCTTTAAATTTAGAAAACAGCACCCTGCAAAAAACTAAAACCACAGCAAATGTTCACTGTACTGTCCTCCAAAACCTAGGGAGGGTTAAAGGGCACAGAGAAAGGACATTTTGGTCCTTGCCCCTTCTCCCGTTTTATGTGGCCAGTTGAATCTATGAAGAGCTAGATGTTGAAAATGGAAGCAGTGTGTCATACGAAGACTTTAGCCAAAGCATCGGCTCCTGCACTGGCAATGAAACACTTGGATGGGTGGAATGCCACGTCATGAATAGATTCATCTGACTTTTTACGATGAGCTGTGAACTCTTGGATGCAGGTCTTGCTTTCTAGGTTCCAGAGGCGTATTGAACAGTCATGACCTAGGCAGAGGAAGGAAAACCAGAGCGCTGAGTTTATGAAAAGATAAAGCAGGGAGGACATTTTAACAGTTAAGAATAAAATAGTTTAAGTACTTACTGCCAGACATCAAGTATAAGCCATTAGGATCGACCGCTAAACTTGTAACAGCATCTAAATGAGCTACCATCGAATGAACTAGTTTCCCTTGGAAATAACCAAAAAAGAATTGGTTAATTGTTCTGAACAGTACATTTTACTTTATGCTCATTTGTATTAAATTAGAGAAAATAAGAAATGACTAAACTATTCAATCACATAGCAAAAAGAAAAAACATCCCCCCAAAACATCAATATCAATCTGAGAAACCTATCAGGGCAACCCCTCAGAGGTTGGAAAATTCTGATGACTTGTTTTATGTGAAACTCTTAAAATAATTAAGACTAAAATCAAATATTACAATTAATGGGAAGATTGGTTCCTCTTTATCAGTTTCTATCTAATTAGTTCTCTACTCAAGTATGGATATATAGGGGAAATGCTGTTCCCTTCAGAGCCAAAACCAACTTGAATTCTTGAGAGTTGTAGCACCATTTGCTGGCTCAAGATCACACACTCCTTTCGTTCCAGAAAGTACTTCCACATTAGCTGTCATCTATTCAACATTCAGAGATTTGCACCATAACCCCATCATTCTTATCCCTCTCCAACACCTCACCTCCCCTGCCAGAGCCTACCATAGGATTCTCATTCTGCACACTCAGCCCAATCCAAGCACTCTTTCCCTTTTCCCTTCCTACCCATCCAAGCTCTGGCATCCTCTTTATTGGAGTCTGCCCATCCCTTTGTGTCCCTGGGGTCTTATGGTTTTGCAACAATACTTAATAGCGCCCACTCTTCCAGTCTGCTCGTCTCTCTGGTCCCACGGGTATGTGCACTTTACAAAATACAGACATTTGACAGTAAACAGTACTGCCTCATGGGAAGGGACAGGCTTGACTGCCTTCAGCTGAGTGACTCAACCTGCAGCAGCCACTGGGAAGATTGAGAAGGGCTGGAGCTGAAGACAGAGCGAGAGAAGTGTAAGCTGCAGCCATACTCCACAATTTTTAGGACTTTGGTGATACGGAACCATTCTGGGAAGAAGGACTGAACTGTTTCCTGGTGTGATATTTTCACTGCTAAGCTGTTTATTGCAATTTAGAAAGTTATGAAAAATGTATATGTTGATATGGAATGGTATGTGTTATTTTAGCAGCAAAATACATGAAATCCCATGAGGAAGTCTGACAAAACTTGTTGGGTAAAAGTTGCTGCTGTTTATGATTTTAAGGTTTCAATCACCTTTGAATGAAAAAATTCCCACATTTCTTGTTGGGCACAGTATTTAGAATTTCATCATCTGTGATTTGTAAAAATTATCTCCTTGGATTTACAGAAGCAAAATCTGTTTTATTCTCTGTGTTAGATGAAAGATTTTTTGGACCTTCAGGGTTGAAATTTGTCACTGCTGGTATTGTTTTCCTGTTGGTTAGACTATTACTGAAGATCTTATTTTAAGAAACCACCATTCTAAAATAATCAGAGTGGGTTACAATAACTAGAGCATATCAACCAAACAAATACAATAAAAATAAACATTAAAATAAAATAAAGAGACACTAAAAATTAAAACAATGCTGAAAAAATCCATATTATCCACATGGACAAAAGCTGGTCTTCCTCCTAGGACTTTTAAAATAACCATGTTTTTACACTTTTCTTGAACTTCATAAAATTCAACCCAAATGACCTCCATTGGTAACGCATTCCATAAATATGATTCTTGGTAAGCAAAAGCAGTCCATCTGGTCAGTTCTAGTCGGACCTCAGATGGTGGTGGCATCCTCAATTTTTTACCACTAGATCGTAAAGGTCTAGAGGGGGTATAAGGGATTAAAAGATTGTTTGCGCCATCTTCTGGAGTCCTCTGTGACTAACAGCAGCGGGGTTTTTTGAGGGTATTTTTTTTAATTTATGCATGTATGTTTGTATTTTAATTGGGGCCAGATTTAAGATTTTGGTGCCCATAGGCAGGACCCGTGAGCAGGAAGAGGGAAGGTTGAAAATCATGCTATGGCCCTAAAGCTGTATGCCCAATAGAGAAGGTAGCTGTTTGGCTACTGCCTTAAATCTATCTCTTACCAGCGAATGGGTCAGAGAAGACCTGGGTTTGTGGTTCTGTACTTCCTCTACCCCTCCCCACAGCTGAATACTATTAATGGACAGGAAATTGGGTCAACTGGAAGCTATCCACAAAAGAGCAAAGTCAATCATAAGTGTTCCTAGATATCCTTTAGTTGCTAGAGATTCTTGCAGGTTGATTTAATAAAAAGGTGCAGGAGAGCTGGTGCTCCAAGTTGAGCACCCGCTCTCCGAATGCGCGCCCAGGCACCTCTCCTGGGCACGTGATTTTGTATTTCAATTAGGCCGGGCGCTAATAAGAAGGCACTAGGGACAATAGCGCATCCCTAGCACCTCATTAGTTGAAGAGTCGGCTGTCAGCAGGTCCGACAACCAACACAATTTTACCGGTGTGTTTTCGAACCCGCTTACAGCCATGGGTTTGGAAAATGGACACTAGCAAAACTGAGCGCCCGTTTTCGAACCCACCGACTGGCAGGCAGACTTCTTTTTGTACTTTTCTTTTGCATTTTTGGTGCCTCTGACTTAATATCGCTTTTTTTCTATTTTTCTGTACACTTTTCCCGGTGCTTTCAAAGTTAATACCAGGAATAATTAATAGGCTCATCAACATGCATTTACATGTGATGAGCCTATTAGTTTCGGGGGGGGGGTGTTTTCCACACACTATTACCCCTTTCAGCATAAGGAGTAATAGGAGCGCGTTGAAAACGTGCGACCAAACGGGTGTTAAATGGTGCGCTCAGCTGAGCGCACCAAACTGTATCAGCCTGAAAGGCAGGTAGCCAGGAAGGACAAGAAAAATAAGCTAGAGCATAAACATGTCTCTTCCCTTAGAGAAACCACCACAAACCTGGAAGAAAAGGCTAGTGTTACCCTCAGCGAACAGGAGGAGCTACAACTCACAGTAGTTTGGGCTTGTCTAAGCCCTAAAGGGACAGCATTACCAATTAGGGAAGAATGTAATAGCTATACATATGAAAATCAGAAGAGAAGCCATAAATAAGAAAGCGAGGTGTGTGTTAGTTTAGCTCATCTACACCGTATGCCTGCTTTAAATAGAAAATATTTTCCAAAAATTTAAGAAAACAAGTCTATGCCCTACAGAACTATCTTAGCTATTATTGTGCATTAGCATGAAATGCCTAGTATCTTCCGGAAGGATTTTTACCTGTGATGTTATCATAGAACTTGATGTGCCTATCTTCATGGGCTGTGATACTGATTGGAAGAGTTGGATGACTGATTACTCTGTTTATCTGGCAGGATGAATTGTTGATTCCTTTAGGGGGAAAAAAGCCACAAACAGAATACATTATATGATGACTTCCATCAACTTATTTTAGCAATTCTTTTCATAGGTGGTTCTAAAAGATATTAAAATTGGAAAATGATGATAAAGAATTAAATAAATAAATAAATAAAACTGTGAAAATGAAATCGCTTAACTGTAATGTCAGACTTCCTTTTAAAAAAGTAGCATGACCTAGTTTCAAACTATTAATTTCTTGACATTGAATAATTGTATGTTTGAGGTGAAAGGTGAAGCAGCATGACTACATGCATCCGCAGTAATACGATCTTCAACACTGAGAAATGAGCACAAAAATGTTCAGAATTTTCTGAGAACATTAATATCAACATTTAGAAGCTTTTTAAAATCTATTTAAGATACTGAAACGAAAAGGAACAGAATTTTGACAGAACATATACCCATTCCATTTTGAGTTGTAACATAGCTAGTTAGGCAGCAGTAGAACTAAAGTCCAGTAGTTTTCTCCTAATTATGTCTTCCCTGGATTATGTCTCCTATCTGAGACATAATCCAGGGAAGGTGACAAAATATCTGTAGCAGAGTCTGAAGCAGTGAAAAAAGAAACCATATATGGTGATTATCTATAAGTCATTAGATAAGTGCTTTCTTCTAGTGTCCAACTAGGAGGGGAGGAGCGGAGGAGGCATGGGACAAGGCAGTGAGACATATAGTTTCCTAATGCGCCTGTTGGGGTTCCAGCTCAATTGGAACCAGGGCTGGGATCTGGTATTGCCCTCAGCATTCATTTGCCAGTATCTAGGGATTTCTCTCCCCCCCCCCCCCCAAGTTTATATCCCCTTCCAATTTTAGTCCACTTACTGCAGCCACAGCCCTGTATCCCTAAGCCCCTAAATGATCCAGGCAGCAGAGGACTGGAGCAGGGAACAGAGCCCAAGTCCCTCTGCATAGCTGTGTGCAGCACTAGCACTGTGCAACCAGGCCAGCCCTAACATCTAAATATTGTCCAATTGGCTTGTGAAGATGTGCAGTGTTGTACCTATTAAGTTTCTATTGGCAAAAGTCCCATAATTTCATCACCCTGAATTAAGAACCCCTTCTTCTCAACATGAAGAAAACTATTTCCCCTCAACTTTACAGGTATTTTTCAAAGCAGTTGTGCATGTAAATGTAACATTATCGTAGCAATTTTCAAAAGCCATTTACCTGCGTTAAGTGCACTTCATGTGGCTAAAACCTATTGAAAATTCAATGGCATATTGTAGCAATTTTCAAAAGCTCACTTAAAGTGCCTAAAAAACCCAGTTTTTTTTTTACTTTGTCTTTATTGAAATTTAGAAATAAAACAAGTATAATACCTTATAGTAACATACATGGGAGGCAGTAAGTCTGTGTTATGCACAATAAAAGAAAAAAAATGAAAATGAGCACAATATACCTCATAATATTAAGGAAATAAAGGGGAGATACCAGGATGAAAAATTGAGTGAAATAAAAGGAGGAAATTGAAAAGAGAAGAAGAGAGGCAGTACTTAAGAACACACAATATATTGACCTTAACCAGATGTCAAGCTGAGGTAGCAGAGGGATGGGCATTTAAATACCAAGGTAAAGCTCAGGATCAAAAAAGGTATGATTGGCTCCTGGGTGAGTAATAAGACATTGACAAGGAAATTGTAAGGGAAATTTAGCTCCTAGAGCCAAAACTTCAGGACACACAAGAATTTTTTTCTGACATTCCTGAGTGGATCTAGTAATATCAGGAAAGATCCAAACTTGCTGACTGAGAAAAAGAGACTGTCAGAAAAAAGATCTTAAAATCAAATCACAATCTTGTGAGAAAACAAAAAAGAAAAAGATTTCCACATCCAGAAATCTCAGTGTCCATAGAGGATCCCAGGAAATGAGACAAATCCAAATCTGGCACACGAGTGGACTCAGCTGGATTCAAGTCCAAACATTTTGTCATATAAACCTTAGCAAAGGTGGGCATTACTTCAGTGGGAATTTTCAAGACCTCAGTAATATATTTTTTGACCATATCAGTAGGGAAAATTAAGCTAGACTGAGGAAAATTCAAAATCCACGGATTTAAATAGCAGATGGAATTCTCAATATTTTCCAATTTCCTGGAGTGAGAAAGGTCTGATTTAACAAGCATATCTTGAGCTTGCTGAAGAGAGGAGACTTGCTGTTCCAAAGCAGAAATCTTCTGAGAATGAGAAACTGACTCAGTTTCAAGAAGTCACCTGAGTTCCCGCACACATGGGGGAGAGGAGGAGTCAGAGCGCCGGGGCCGAGAGTGGTTTCAAGGTCCAGTGATGGAGCCACCCTCTCCACAGCTTCAGACGCCAAGGATACCATCGACGGTAAATCAATCGCTAGAGAGAGGAAACTCTCTATGGTAGGCTGGAGAGGGTAAAACGTAAGGAAAAGAGGAGCTCCAAATGACCATGCCTCTGAGTAGGCAGCCATCTTGGATTGTAAAACCCAGTTTTAAGCATATAAATGCTTTTGAAAATGAGGTCCAGATTTTGTGGTCTCTTGTTCTGTTTCATGCTTCTGAAGAAAGCTCTCCTATGAGATCCTTGCAGTACCCACTGACAAACTTTTATAGTGTGAACTGCCTTTCTGGGCTTTCCCCACCCCCAATGTAAATAAGTCTCCATTTGGACAACCCTTCAAGTATATGCAAACCCTTGTAGCACTTTTATTAGCTTACTATCACCTTTTTTGTATTTTCTGGAACCAGGAAATCAATTTTCAGAAAGTGTGACAAAAACAGATCTGTCTCCAAGAAATGTGGCTAGACAATGGCTTTGTACAGAGAAAAATCACATCTCCATGCTTCCACTGTTAAATGCATGCCAATATTCACCCAACTGTAGGTACTGCATCTGGCTTTTATTCTAAGTCTGACATCAAATTAAACCTCATTGGTCAAATGTCTCATAATCTAAGATATGTGTACCTCTCTGCTTTCCCAAGACGAAAGGTTGATGCAAGAGTGCTAGAAATCCTCTCCAAAAGCTGGTCTTCTATTTCTCAGCAGAAGCCTAATGTTCAAAGTAGTACTACAAATATACATATGCTTATCTTTAAATATCACACCCAGTTCACATACTATATTACAAATTGAGATTCAAAAGAAAGAGGTAAAAAATGGATTAAATATTCTTTGTGAACATTTTTTAATATGTTATTTTTTTCGGTTATATAATGATGTAAACAAACTTGTAAGAAAATAAGTTACAATGTAGATAAGACCCTCCCCCCCCCTACAAAATCTCAACTATACAAAGAATAGCTGGAAAGTATATGCACCAAGATATATAATATAAACGATCCACTTTAAATCAATCAAGTGGCAGACCATTTGGTGGTATACCAACTCTGAAAATAAGACTATATACTACACACCAAGTTATTCCTATTCACAGGTGTAAGCTTTTCCATTAAATATGCCAACCCTCCCCCACAAGCGTCTAAACATATCAAACCCAATGAGCTGTACTTTCTTTCAGTTAGCCACTATTACACATCTTGCTGCAATGAAACAGTGAGAAACCAACTTCTATTGCTTTGAAGAAATATCTACTGAAAGACTCAAAATAATTTTTGGGGTGACAGAATTACCATGTCTGTGTTCTTCAGGTGCATATCATCCTCCAATATGCTTTAACGTTTGAACATTCCCATCATACATGCATCATTGTTCCCACCTGGCTACAATGACACTGAGTACAAAAGAAACTCCCTCAGAACACTTTAAAGGACTGGCCACAGCTATCTGGCCTGGTCTTCCTTAACACCCAAGCCAGCAAGGGATTCTGGGCACAGGGAGGATCCTTGCAGCCAAGCAGAAAAAAGTAGGGCCCAGAAGGGAGGATGCGGCCACAGGGAGAAGGCAGGAAGCCAGCTTGTGCCAGAACTATATATATTTGATTGTTTGTTAACACAAGAGACTGATGAGGTAAAGTGGTTTTATGCTGCACTTTTATTTTTGACTGTAAATAAAGCCTTTTGTTTGATGGGAACCAATCACAACTTGGCCTCATTTTGTACTCCTGACTGTTTCCCAACCTGTGGCTATTCCCGAGTGACCACAAACACCAAAACTTATTCCCCACTCCAGAAAATATTTTGCTCAAGCTATGAAGGAAGAGGTACCATCTATAGTACATTTCATATCTATTCTCCATTAAAGCAGCTGAATAGAGGACTTACTCAAATTTTTCAGATGTCATCCCAAATCTATTCTGTAAATTCACCCACAAGATCCCTTTCCCATTTTAACATGTGTGTGTATTTAATGCCATCCTTGGAGTTAAGATTTTGGTATAGTTTGGAAATTAACTGCTTAACAGATTTCCTTTCTTTACACAGAATTTCAAAGGGTGTAACTACCCTTTGTACTCCTAACTTCACATTCCCTTGATTTAGAAAATGTCATATCTGGATAAAAATGAAAATATTCGTTTCATGCAGATAGCAGTGGATTTGCAAATCTTCTATTACATTTTCTTAGAATTGACCCAGATGTTCTAACCCAATGCCCTCCTAACCTTTAAGTACTAGACTGCATCCCAGGAGGGAGTGCTGGATTATATCTTACCAGTAAGAATATTTACCCACCAATCCTCTAACTCCACTCACTGAATTCCAAATGTTTACTGTATGTCTAGCATATGGACAGGAACATATTCCTGATCATCTTATCTTTCAAGGAAGCCAACTAATAAATCTAAAGGGAATTTTTCTTAGGCTATATTGCTCCACATTCACCCACTGTTTCATAGGCGATACTTGCGACATCCTATCATTGCCCTCAACCGCGCAGCAAAATAATTTCTAAAGTTCGGAACCTGCAAGCCCCCCATTAAATAAGACTGGTATAAAACTTTCCTAGATATACCTAGGTATACCTATATTTCCATAAACCAGATATATCTGAACACCTTATTCTGCAGCGTTCTGAAAGTTAAATCAAATACAAAAATAGGAAGGGTCTGAAATATTCTAGGTAACACATACATTTTAATGCTAGTGATTCAGCCAAACCAGGAAAAACTAAACTGCCCCCTGAATTGAAGATCTTTAGCAAACCTGCTATAAAAGTGGGGACTAATTCAAATAGAACAAGAACATAAGATTTGTCATACTGGGTCAGACCTAAAGTCCATCAAGCCCAGTAACCTGTTTCCAACTGGGGCCAATCCAGGTCCCCAAAGTTCAATACATTCTATGCTGGATTTTCCCAAGTGTACCTTAATAATTGTTTATGGACTTTTCCTCCAGGAATTTGTCCAAACCTTTTTTAAACCCAGCTACACTAACAGCTTTCACTATACCCATTGGCAACAAATTCCAGAGTCTGTGTGTTGAGTATAAAAAATATTCTATTTATTTGAAATGTACCACTTAGTAACTTCATTGCATGTTCCCTAGTTTTTGTACTTTTTGGAAGAGTAAACAACTGATTTGTGTTTACCCATTCTAGAACACTTTTATAGACTTCTATTATAACTCCCCTCAGCCTTCTTCTTCAAGCTGAAGAGCCCTAACCTCTTTACCCTTTCCTCATGGGGGAATCATTTCGGTTGCCTCTCTGTACCTTTTCTAATTCTGCTATACCTTTCTTGAGATATGGTGACCAGAAGTGCACACAAATGATATGCTCTGAAATACTGCCCCCCCCCCCCAAGATAATTTAAATGAGATTTTACCCAACATAAAGGAAAATTTGATT